>NW_023602073.1:117582559-117982610 GCF_014898055.3 Talpa occidentalis | reverse complement strand
AGGAGCTTGAAAGCAGTTGATTCCAGCCCTCATGGATGACTTTGAGGCATTCAAGACTTCAGTGAGGAAGTAAATGCAGATGTGGTAGAAATAGCAAAAGAACTTGAATGAAAAGTGGAGTCTGAAGATATGACTGAAGTATTGCAATCTCGTGATCAAACTTGAACAGATAAGGAGTTGCTTCTTGTGGATTAGCAAAGAAATTGGTTTCTTGAGATAGAATCTGCTCCTAGTGAAGAGGTTGTGAACATTGTGGAAATGGCAACAGGATTTAGAAGACTACATAAAATTAGAGGATTTAGAATATTACATAGTTTATAAAGTAGTGGCAGGCTTTAAGAGGATTGACTCTAGTTTTGGAAGAAGCTCAATGTGAGTAAAATGCTATCAAACAGCTGAGAAATCTTTTGTGAAAAGAAGAGTCAATCGATTTACCACCCTTCATTATTGTCATTTAAAAAAAATTACTTCAACCCAACTTTCAACGGTCACCATCCTAATTAGTCTGCAGTCATTAACATGGAGGCAAAACCCTCTGCTAAAAATAAAGTCTTGGCTTCCCTGGAGGCACAGTGGGTTGAGCGCAGCGCTGTGAAACTGTCTACAGCCTCAGCAGTGTTGGTTTGATTCCCGTCCGGCCGGGGAGATTCCCATGTGGCAAGGCAGCCTCTCCTGTCTTGCCCGCTCTCCTTAGCAGTGTACTTTGGTCCTTCTGCCTGTTCTGCTCTCTGATCTGTCTCTGGTGAATTCTCTCACCGCCCCCCACCACCCCGCACCTCTGGCCTGTACCCCAGTGCTTGTATAAAATAAATAAATCTTAAAAAAAAAGTTAATAGCCTTTTAAAAAAAATAAAAAGTCTTCCTGAAGACTCAGATAATATTTTCCATTTTTTAAGCAATGAAATACTTTTAATTAAGGTATATACTTTTTAAAAAAAGAAATAGTAGTACTACATCCTTAATAATATACAGTATAGTAGAAATGTAATTAATGCACTTGGAACCAAAAAAATTCATGTGACCCACTTTACCAGTATTTGCTTTACTGTTGTAGTGGTCTAGAACCAATCCTCAGTATTTTTGAGGTGTGGGTGTAGGATACTTATATTTAATCTACACCAGTCTTGAATTACATGGAATGCTTTATCACCTCCAGATCTTTGTTATGAACTTCAGTGTATGTATGGGAGATTAAATCAAAACTATAACTAATCCTGTGGCAAATGCTGAATTTTTATTTCTGAATAAATTTTTGCATCCTTGTTTGCCTTGCTCTTTTTCTAATAAAATTAAATGCTATTTTGAGTATGCAAAAATTTTAGACATTAGACTTTCTGATTTGAAACATTATGTTTATTTTGCGGAATGTCTGTTCACGGGTATTTACATTTTTCAGCTTTCCTTCTTGGTCAGTCTTAGCAGAATCTCATTTCTTTCAGAAAACATTTCAGAGCAAAAATACTAAGTAGTATTACATTTATTGCTCTTCATGTTTTCCCTAGTGAAACACTATATAAAGAAAGTACATCTCATTTGGAGGGCAATCATATGTTTGTGTGATTGTGTGTGTTCAAAGTAATAGCCTACTCAAAATAGCAAAAGAAGATTTACTTAAATTTGATTAAGGTGAGTGTAAAGGTCCATATGTTAAACTTATATTGAATGCCTAGTTTATGAAACATATTTGATAGGCACTATTGGCTACTTTATATTATTAATTTACTATTACATTTTTAAATTGTATATTTTATTTATTCCAATAGACTTTTGAGAAAATGTAACTAGAATAAAGTATAGTGAACAGTTTATATAGTAGTAGGTTAATCTGACAAATTTTAGTTATTGGCAACTTTATTTGTTTTTTTGGTTTGGGTAAAATTTATGTGTCTGATTTTCTTAAAGAAACTCTACTAGTACCTAGTTTAAGGTTTTAAGAATAATTTGAAAGAGTAATGTTGAAATACTATGTTTCCAAATCTCTGACATATTTTTCCATAAGTAAAGGGAAATTCAGTCTTCTGAAAGCCAGGAGTGCATGGGTCTATATTAGATTGAGGTTTTTCATGGGCAGACCAAAGAGCACAATCTCAGAGCCACAGTGCCCACCATCTGGGCTAGAGGTGTGGTTCTGGGTTAGACAGGTCCAGTTTGAATTTCACTGACACCATTTACTAACGTACCAGGCCCTCAGTTCTTCATCTGTAGAAATGAAAGTAACAATACCTATTTCAGAATTACTGCAAAAACTGAGGTGGTTGTGCAGGAGGAGAGGTCAGTTAATGGCAGTTTGTACCCACTCTCCAGGTCCCTGCCCCTTGGTTCATTCTCTCCTGGAATAGTCACTGATATATATGTTTTTGTATATATTCTTTCCTCTGATGGCGATAGGACAACACTATTAGGGACCACAGCTATCAAAAGTAGAGATGAGCAGCAAATAAAATAGAGTTGATTCTCATTATTTGAGGTAGGTATGTTCTATCAATTATGTTCTAGAGGAAATAGTTACAGCTGACATCCTCTGGTCATGTTTTCATCAGTTGTTCAATAAATAATCTTGTTTTAGGTGCATTTCTGTTTAAAGACTACGAACTTTGTACATATTATTGAGTAATGAGCTCATGATCAACACACTATAACCCATGCCTGAATGAAGTATATCGAACACATTGTTAAAAGAGCACATATAGGGCCTCCATGGTGGCGCAAGGGGTTAAGCACCACACATAAAGCAATCCGAGCCTCTGTAGCGCAAGTTCGATTCCCAGATGGCCAGGGAGCAACCCACATGGCGCAGCAGACCTCTCCTGTCTTGCTCTCTGCTCCCTCAGCAGTGTATTCAGTCAGTCCGCCTGTTTTGTTCCCCAATCTGTCTCTAGTGAATCCTCTAACCCTCTGCACCTCTTGCCTGTACCCCAGCTCTTGTATGCATAATAAATAAATCTTGTTTAAAAAAAAGAGCATGTATAAATTTAGCAAGTAGGCAAATTTGGAAAATAGAGAACCCACAAATATTGAGAAATTACTGTATCTAAAAATGGAGGCAGATGGTTGCCTCTGCTGTTTACTTAGTTCCTGCTCTGGTTGTTAGCTGTTGTCATGGGCTTGTGTGTCTATGACTCTTATTACCACCCTAAACACCCTCACATGACTGTGACTTTCACTTCTATTATCTCCCTAAGCACCCTCAGATGAGAGGGGGAAAGGATAGTGGGGGTGGGAATACTCATCTTTTGTGTGAGTTGCCAGTCACCTGGCAGCCACCCTGCAATCATAAGCATGGGATTAAGTTACACTCAGATTCTTTCCTTGTGTGTTCATTGGAATCTTCATAAACTGAACTTGAATCTACCACATTGCCTATGTTAGAAAAAAAGAAAAAATGTATATTATTCTAGGGTATGAAGGGAAAACTGTAAAACATAATGTTAATTAATTAAAATAAAGTCTTTTTTTTTAGTCATCATTTGCCTAAAATATGTTTGCAGTTACTTCCTTCCCAGCATAAACTGTCAGTGTGGGAGGTGGTTTTCTTAAAAGCCTTTTTTTTAGATACCTAAAGATAACTAGAAATTTTATACTCTCTGAGGCTACAGTGCATTTGATTGGATGTTTTTGCATTAATTTTATGCAATAAAACTTTAAAAGAATCTATTCAATCATGGAATGTCTTTGGCATATAAATTAGTCTTATGATTTCTATGCTGACATACACCTTCCTTAAGTGACCTAAAAGAATGTGTACTTCAATGTTGTTAGTTGAATATGTTTACATTGTCCACACATTCTTTTTTTTTTAAAAGATTTATTTATGCATATAAGAGCTGGGGTACAGAGCAGAGATGCAGGGGGGTGAGAGGATCCACCAGAGACAGAGTGGGGAACAGAACACAGGCAGACTGAAATACACTGCTGAGGGGAGCAGTAGGAGAGACAGGAAAGGTCTGCATCGCCATGTAGGTTGCTCCCTGCCAGCTGGGGATTGAACTTGTGCTGCAGAGGCTGTGGATTGCTTCATAGTATTGTGCTTAACCCCTTGCGCCACCAGGGAGGCCCATTCTTTTTTTTTAAGATTTATTTATGCATACAAGAATTGGGGTACAGGCCAGAGGTGTGGGGGTGGGGTGAGAGGATTCACCAGAGACAAAGTAGGGAACAGAACAGGCAGATTGACTGAAATACACTGCTGAGGGGAGCAGCAGGAGAGACAGGAGAGGTCTGCTGCACCATGTGGGTAGCTCCCTGGCCGGGGATCAAACTCATGCTGCAGTGGCTGTGGATAGCTTCATAGGTTGCTTCTTAACCCCTTGCACCACCAGGGAGGCCCTTGTCCACATATTCTTATACTAATACCCTATGATAATCAGAAAAACTGGTGAATAAGGAGCCTGGATAAGAGTACTCTGTGGTCATAAAGGAGTTGGCAAAGTCAGCTGGCCTAGAAACAATTTGAACTGAAGCCAAGTCTATTGCTTTATTTTGCCCTCTTCAGCGACCCTGCATGTCTTTAAACTTTAATCCTAGGTCACTTTTATTGTTGGTTTTCTCTGTTTTAACTTTTGGATTGTGGAGTGTTGATGGAGAAAATTATGGGACTGGATGATGGTAGAATAATGCCTCTTCTCTCCCTATAAGATATCTGCATTCTAATCCCTTGAATCTCTATCTATTACCACATTCACCATTGTGATTAAGCTAAATATCTTGAGGTGGGGAGATTATTCTTGATTATTTGGATGGGGCTACTGTAATTACAAGAATCCTTTTTGAGTGAAAGTGAGAAGCAGAATCATTGTCAGAGTGATAGGATATGAGAATGACTTGACCCACCTTTGCTGACTTCCAAGGTGGAAATGACTTTCAAGATGGAAAGCAATGCAAGGGGCCTCTAGAAGTTAGAAAAGTCCAGAAAACAGAGTTTCCTCAAGAACCTCTAGATTTTAGCCTAGTGATGCTATTTTTAGACTTCTGACCACCAGAATTGTAAGCTTAATAAATTTGGGTTGCTTTAAGCCACTGTGTCATCAACTGTTACCATGGCAAGTGAAACTAATGCATAGACTTAATGATGCTCTACAATACCATTTAACCCACTTTTATATAATTACTTATTATTGCTGCAGTATATCATGTTGCTGTCTCTGAATTATCCACAGTTGTGCCCTCTTTGGTTTTAGCATACACATGGGATAGATAAGCCAAAGCCGCTTTCTGTTTCGCTAAAACTATCAAGACTATCCAGCTTAAGTTTACTTGCATACAAATATATTGGGGTCATTCATTTGTTGAGAGGACATTCTCCTTGTCCTGCCACTCTTGTGTATATGCTGAGTCTTTGTCTTAAATAGGTCACCTTAACAGGGGTAGATGGAGTCAAGGAAACTAGTAAGAGGCTCTTGTGAATATATTCTGGTGAGAAATTATGAGGGCCAAGATTAGGCTTGTAGCAGTTGAGATACAGGGGCAGATTTGAGAAACATTTTGAAGATAACCTGTCAAGACTTTGTGATGGAGACCAATAGATGTCTGTCACATAGTAGGAACTCAAATATTTGTTACATGAATGTTATACAAGTGTAAGGAGGAAGACTAACTCTAGTCATCACTCTCTGACATATTTAGCATCTGAAAAATCCACTGTTAATTCAAAGACCAAAATATATCTTTGTGCCCACTTCCAAACACAGGCCCCTGGGTCATCTGGCTTATCCTCAGGTAGCTGTGTGCTTTCTTTTCCTGGACAACTCATGGTTTTTCATTCTTGCTCTTTAGAACTCTTATTCCATGGTATAGCCACATCTCTCTAGAAGTTATTCTGTCTTCTCACTTTAATTACTAACCTGGCTTATTCCCTAAGATACTGAATTTCCTGCAGCCTTCATGTGACCGCTGTTTTATTTTCACACATTTTATCAATCAGAGATCCTGGAGGTGACATCTTTTTCTTCTTGCTCTCATTGCCACCTGTAAATCATTACTCCTGACCCTTATGTAATAAGTTATTGAGGTTCAGGCCAACTGGTTCTTCTATCTGTACTTCCCCTCATTGTTTCTCATTCTCATCAGAGAAAAACTTGCCATGGGTGGGCCATCTAACATCTAGCCTCTCATCTCTTAAACTCTGACACATTTTCCTTCTACTCTTTAACTTCAGAATAACCGCATGGAAGTTATTCTGAATATCTGTTTAAACTTCTTAACCATTTAGCCCTCCTCCCTTTTCCAGTATAGCTCATTCTCCTTTGGTTTGTTCATCCCTTCATTTTTCCCTATCTCCCATTTTCTCCCTGTTTTTTTTAAAGTACTTTTTTTTTTTTATTTGTTTTTTGTTTTTTTTTGTTTATACATGCACTGGGTACAGTCAGAAGTGTGGCAGGGTGAGAGAATTCACCAGAGCCAGAGCGGGGAGCAGAGCAGGCAGAAGGACTGAAGTACACTGCTGAGGGGAGCAGTGGGCAGCAGGAGAGGTCTGTGCGCCATGTGGGACCCTCCTCTGGTGGCCGGGGAGCAGCTGGGGATCGAACTGGCGCCGCAGAGGCCGCGGGCAGCTTCGCAACCCAGCGCTCAACCGCTGCGCCACAGGGGAGGCCCTTCTCCCTATTTTCAACCCCTCCTTTCATCACTTTTTATTTTTCATTCCTAGACATCATGGTTGTTACTTCAGCCACTAGCTAGCCAGTGCATCAGGAAGGGTTTCCTACCACACCTTCCTAAAAGTAGCAAGAGGATAATATTGACCATATGTATAGTTTGTTCTTTTTTTTTTTTTTTTTTAAAGATTTATTTTTTTATACAAGCACTGGGTACAGTCAGAAGCGTGGGAGGGTGAGAGAATTCACCAGAGCCAGAGCGGGGAGCAGAGCAGGCAGAGGACCGAAGTACACTGCTGAGGGGAGCAGCGGGCGGCAGGAGAGGTCTGCGTGCCATGTGGGACCCCTCCTCCGGTGGCCGGGGAGCAGCTGGGGATCGAACCGGGATCGAACCGGGGATCGAACCGGGGATCGAACCGGCGCCACAGAGGCTGAGGCGGCGCGGCAGCTTCGCAACCCAGTGCTCAAACTGCGCCACCGGGGAGGCCCTGTATAGTTTGTTCTTAATATATATCTGTGAAAAGCAGAAACTCACCAGAGCAAGGTAAAAGTAGAGGTGAAACTAGGAGATCAGGTCCTTGGATGGCAAAGAGTTCCACAAGGAATTTTGAATTGTAATTGATTATAATGCCAGAATCTAATTGAATATGTTCTGAAAGTCTTAAACTTTAATCTAGAAGTGACTAAAATTAGAAGCAATAGCATTAGGTTTTTCTTTGCCAGTAGCTATAAAGACTCATTAAGGAAGTATGGTTCTGTCAGGAAAATTAACAGCTGGGGTTTTTGTATTGTGATTATGAGTGACCAATTTATACCTATTAGCTGTAGAGAAAATTATAAAATAGACTGAGTTTATAAAATGTAGTGGTTTGAAGAATTTATATTGAGAGTATATATCAAATAAGAATAGTCTCTTGTTAAAAACATTAAAGTGTGTTTTCTGCTAAAATAATGTGGATAAGAGTAGATATATAAAAATCATTATAGCCAATCTCATTAATAAAGTTTTTATAATGATAATCATCTGAATATTGGCATAGTGCCTTATTTACATTAAGTGCTGAAAAGTTCTTATGCCTGACAGAATGCTTACTTACCATGGGTAAATTTGGGTGCACAGCATCTTCAAGTAATGGTCTTTAGTCATCACCAAGTTAAACATAGATTAGATTTAAAAAAGTGAAAAAAACTAAAGTAGTCAAAAAATCAAGAGGATGTTGAGAAAGAAGCTACTAAAACAAGCTGGAAACCAGGCCCCTAAGAAATTATTTTTATTGGATATGATAGTTTCTGGATTTGAATTGTCTAAATAAATTGAGAAATGCGCAGTAGGCATTTATCACTGGCCAAAAACAAAACCAAAACCAAAAACAACAGTATTTTGAAATGAAAGTTACAGGAGAATAGAGGGGAAGAAAAATGTGGAATATGGTCAATAATGTGGAGAGAAGCCATGTCACCCAGTACAAACATTTCAGTTATCTATTGATTGCTGTCTTTCAAAACCCCACCATAATAACTATAAAAAAACAAAATTATTTTATTATACTCACAAAATCTTGAGGATTCACAGTCATTCTGGGAATGATTTGTCTCTGTTCCATAATGTCTGGGCTCACAGATGGGAAGACTTTACTGTCTGGTATGACTCTCTCTGTTGGGAGTTAGAATAATGGGGTTGGAAAATCCATCAAAGATGATGACTTTACGTATTCCTAGTTGGGGATGATTTGAAGGCTAGATTGAGCTAGAGTAGTTGACTAGAGGACCTCTGTGTCCTTTCCAGGTATCTTGGTCTTTTCACGGCATGGTGGCTGCTAGAATCTGAGAAAGATGGCTTCTGCTAATCTAGGTTTGGAAGTCATTCAGTTACACTTCAGCCATTTTTATTTTTACATGCAAGTAAATCATGAAGGCCACCTTAATTTGAGAGGAGGAGAATTGGATTCACCTTTTTGATGGGGAAGTGTGATTTGTGATTTAAAGAAAAAATATGTCATTTAAATGATCATGATATATTACTCATGTATATTTGATCTTTGTCAAGGTTCCTGGCTCACAGCTTCCCAAACCTTTGGAATTTTCTGAGTATTGAGAGGAGAATGACAAAGGTGTCTTTCATTGTGGACTCCACTTAAAAGATGTATGCTGGTTGCCAGGGAACCAACCATGTGAGGGAAAATTCAGTCCCATCCCCTGACCTCTGGGAGGGGAGAGGGCCTAAAGGTTGACTCAGTGGCCATTGACCAATGAATTGATCAATTGTGCCTAATGTACTAAAGTGTCCATAAAATCCACACACAAAATGAACAGTTCAGAGAACTTTTGCTTGGTGATCACACAAGGAGATTTGGAGAGAATGGTGGCTTGTAGAGGCCATAACAGCTCCATGCCACTTCCCACATATCAGGCCCTATGTATTTCTTCATCTGGCTATTCATTCATTACCTTGTAATAAATTGGTACCTAGTGAGTAAGCATGTTTCCTAAATTCTGTGAGCCAGGAGGTGGTCGTGGCAAACCTCTGATTTATAACCTATTGTCATAAAAGCAACAGTAACAGCCTGAGTATCTGAAATGGAGGGTAGTCTTGGAAGTCTGAGTACTGTACCTGTGGAATCTCTCTGGATAGTATCAGAATTGAGTTGAATTCTTGGATTCCTTGTTGGTGTCCAGGAATTGCTTGTATAGGAAAGCCTTTCACATACACTTAAATGAAATTGGGTCTAGGAACTCATCATAGAGTTAAAGGTTCACATTGTAGAAGAACATGTAGGATGGGAAATATGTCAACATTTGGAAAATGCAGACTGTTGAAACATATACTTTCTGAGAGTAGGGGGAGAATTTAAGCATATTATAGCCCTTTGAGTGATTAGCCTCTGACTTTTAAGAGTGGGGAAAAAAGAGGTGGTAACCTAATAGGCAATACTTAGGAAACAGCTCTTCCTGCCATTTTAAACACAATTATGCTCTTCAGAGTAACAGAGATTCTTTCCCACATTAGTTAGTAAGACATTAGATACAGTAATTTATGGTGAAAGTCTTTTTTATTAAAGCATAGCATAAAATAAAATTTAAAACACTGTAATAATGGTGTGTATTTTGGATATTGTCAGTGCTCAGTCACTTTCCAGTCTTTACCTGCTGGGACAAAATAAGAGGACATAATTTCAAGGCTTTTGAGATTGCTACTAAAGATATTGGCTCTTTGCTTCAGTGGTAATAGTGGATATATGTGTATTTAGGCAGTGTATTTAGGATATATGTGTAATTTAGCAGTTCTTGAATGGTTTCAAGTTCTGCTACATTAATTTATAACTGTATGTGGAAGAAATTTCTCAGTCTGTTTAAGGTCTTATTTCTATCCTCTTAGCTCCTTTCAGAAAGGGCAGATGGTGAAATAAATACTGGTGTGTCAAGAAAGGAAGAAACCCAAATCTTTTGCACATGGTAAGTGTCTACCAGACAAGGTAGGATGTAGTCACATCTAGAGGTCTTCAAGGAATTACCCATCTTGTGGTTTGAATACTGAATATTTGTGGTCATTGAGTTCTGGTATGTCTGTTGGCTTCATTTGATCATGTTAAATGCTCAGCATGTGTGAGTGCCCAAATTTATAATAATTTGGAAAGGAAGTTAGTTCTTAGTAGATTACATCTATAGCTTTAGTCTTTTAGAGCTATCTGTGATTTTTAGTGATAGAGCTGATTAATTGTACGGTATGACCGTGGTTTTAGAAGTCAGTTACTTTTGTGCCCAGTGCCAAGTGATGCCCTTGAATAAATTAAAGAGCTTTGTGTGGCAAGCATTAAATGGTGTTATGAGGTGATAGAATCCTAAACTTATTTTAGAAAGTTTCTGTCCATTTCAGCCTTTAAGACAGCTGCTGGTACATGGATGTCTGCCATCCACCTCAAATGCCACATGTCCAAAATTGAATTAATCAATTTCTCCAATTGGACATCTCCCACATGCCAAATAATTAAAAATAAATAAGCCAAGAAACCTAGTTTCCTTTCTTAATACTAGCATTTCTATCTGACCTTACCTTAAGTCCTATCTTTTATTTTTTTTAAGGATTTTATTTATTTATGCATACAAGAGCTGGGGTACAGGACAGAGATACAGTGGGTTGAGAGATTCACCAGAGACAGTGTGGGGAACAGAACAGGCAGGTTGACCTAAGTACACTGCTGAAGGGAGCAGCGGGCGAGTCAGAAGAGTCTGCTGCACCAGTGGGTTGCTCCCTAGCTGGCCCTGGGATCGAACTCATGCTGCCCAGCTGTGGATGCTTCACAGTGTGGTGCTTAACCCTTGCACCACAAGGGGCCCAAGTCCTATCTTTTAGCTTAGAATTTTGAATTCAATTTTCCTCTTTTAATATTTTTGTTTCATCCTTTGAAATATCTTTCAGATTTTCCTTTTCTTTTCCCAGGTAGAAATTAATATAAACCCTTAACTATTTTTTTAAAGATTATATATTTATGCATACAAGAGTTGGGGTGCAGGCCAGAGATGCGGAGTGAGAGGATTCACCAGAGACAGAGTGGAGAGAAGAACAGGCATATGTACTGAAATAAACTGCTGAGGGAACAGCGGGTGAGTCAGGAGAGGCCATCTGCGCCATGTGGGTCACCTCCCTGGCCGGAATCCAACTTGTGCTCCATCGGCTGCCAATAGCTTCATAGTGCTGCATCTTAACCCCTTGCGCCACCAAGGAGGCCCCTAGATCTTAACTATTTTTAAGTCTCTCTCTTTTTCAATTTATCTTGCTTAGTGCTGTGGTATTTTCAATAAATGTAGTACTTCATAAGCACTCATTTTCTCTTTGTTTACTAGATCAAATTTACATCCTTTTTAATGTTTTGCCCATGAGTTTATGGTAAGGAGGTTCCAAGCCTTGAACACCTATATTCGATTTCTCTTTCTGCATATATTTTATATAACAACCTAATATAATATAAAGTGTCTAAGTGTTATATATTCTATACACCATTTCTCTTCCTCAGTTTCAATTGGTTCTCCCAGTTTCAATTGGTTATCTGTGCCCTGGGGGCAGGGAGATGGGGTGAGCTAAGGAAGCAGGGTTTTTGCCCTTATCCTAGTAGTTCATATCTTTTGTTTCTTAGATGAATGATATCTGAGGAGGGTTTTCTGCATTTTTTGCAGTGCTTGACCTGTCTCACTGAGGGAGGCTCACTCTCTGTCTTGGCTAAAGTATGGTAGCACAGCTCCAATAACATGGCCCGTAAATAATAAACCTTGTGGTAGGACTTAAGTTTGCTATTTTAGAAGTCAAGTTAAATCTCCTGGGGAAACACATGTATTTATGTAGAGAAAATTATCTCCAGCATTATTATACTTTATAAATACTTTCCAAAAGATTTTTTTCAACAATAATTCTGGAATCACATAGAGAGAAAATATACATAAGAGGTAATTCTTTCTCAAAGTAATTGGATTTTAAAACTCTTTTTCAGTTAGGATTTTATAGTGCTCTTGGCTTAAATAAATCGAAGTTAACTCTTTTTGCTAATGTTAGGGTGCAGATGGAGGGGCACCCTGAGACTCCCAAACCTGCATGCACTAAAGAGGTCCTGCTACCCACAGCATAAGGAGAAAGCAAACTCTTAGTGTGAAAAACTTTAATAGAAAAGAACTTTAATAGGATTTTGTGCATAGAAAAGAGAAAGGTAAGTTTCCCAGTTAAACAACCAAAGTTACCCATTACATCCTAGGTAAATGCCTAGTCAAACAGAATTGGCCCAAAGCAGGCCAATTCTCTCCACAAGTGGCCTGAAATCTCTCCACAAGTCTAAGGCACCTTCCGTTGGGGAACCATAGGAGAGGGCAGAAGGGATTAGGCAAGTCTGGGATAAAAGGAGCAAAATCAAAGTACAGGACCTCCCAGGTGGCGCAGCGGTTGAGCGCTGGGTTGCAAAGCTGCCCGCAGCATCTGCAGCGCTGGTTTGATCCCCGGCTGCTCCCCGACCACCGGAGGAGGGTCCCACATGGCGTGCAAACCTCTCCTGCCGCCCGCTGCTCCCCTCAGCAGTGTGCTTCGGTCCTTCTGCCTGCTCTGCTCCCCGCTCTGGCTCTGGTGAATTCTCTCGCCCTCCCGCGCTTCTGACTGTACCCAGTGCTTGTATAAATAAATAAATAAATCTTAAAATATATATATATATAAAAAGAAAACTCTCAAGAAGTTTTCTTTAAAAAAAAAAATCAAAGTACAATTTAAAAAGTAATGACTGTCGTTGTCAGCTTCCCCATGGGCCTCTGAGCCATGTCTCTTCCAAGTGTCTCTGTGTGTCTCCATGTATCTCCTTCCATGTCCCCAGGTCCCTGGTATAATTACAATGCCAAGAAGCAAGCACAGCTTGTTCACGTCTCTGTTCCCCAAGTCTTCTTAGCTTCTCCTCCCCACTCTACACTACTCTTCATTAGATGGGGCAGGGAACATGTACCCTCCCCCTTTTTATGGACATTATACTTTCAGATTTCATTTCATAAATAGCACTAAGCCTATTGTTATTAATTTGACCATACAACGTATGAAGAACAGCCTTTGTCTTTCAAATTTTTCTTTCTAACTTAAAAGAAACTAGCACAAGAAAAGGGGGAAAAATGACATAGTTCATTGTAGAAACTAAACTACTCTGTCTAAGTAAAATCTCCTTTTCCCCTCACCTTGATGATCAGAAATTCAGTGCATCTTCCTCCTGGATCGAGTTCTACAGTCATTAATAGCAAATTAATATGTGGCTGAATATTTTGTGAGAATATGGGTTAAGAGGGCTTAAATCTCTCTTAATATGTGAAATACCATTAAAACCCTCTTTAAATATCCATCTGCTGGTGCCTTATTTCTTCACCAATCTCACAGTCTCTTAAAAAAAAACCCTCCAGGACCTCCTGGTAGCACAGAGGTTAAAGTCTCAGCACTATCAAGCTATCATCAGGCACTTCTTCGGCATGAGTTCAATCCCCAGCCAGGGAGCTGACCCACATGGTGTAGAGGACTTCTCCCTTCTCGCCCACTGCTCCCTTTAGCAGTGTATTTCAGTAGATCTGCCTGTTTTGCTCCCCACTCTGGCTCAGGTGAATCCTCTCATCCCCTGCACCCCTGGCCTACATCCTAGTTCTTCTATGCATAAATGAATAAAAATAAATCTTAAAAAAAAAAATCCCCTCCATGTTTCTGAGCCGTTTCAGCCTGGCCTTTGGCTTTTCAACACCACTCTGGAAAAGTGAGGACAAGTAGCTCACAGAATCAGATATTATTATTCAGGCAAGTCCCCTGGGGGAAAATAGTTTTTATTTTCTGTGTCAATTATAGGTCTTGGCCTATAGCAGGACTTTGGTAAATTTTTTATGTTACTGAAGGCACTAATGTGTGTAGTAGAAATTGACCACTAAAGACTTATTAGTAAGATGTCAGATTTTATTTAGGTAATTGGTTTTTTCACATTTTCCTCAAAATATTGTTTTTTATAAACATAATGATTCATGTTCATTATTCTTGAAATATTTTTTAATGTATAACCTTTATAAATCAGTTTCATTCCACTAGTTAAGTTTTAAGGAAACTAGCAGGGTATCTGTTACAATATCTCCTTAATTTTTTGTTTCCATTTTCATTGTCATTTTATACTAATATAACACATACTTTACAATGAATGTACTTTATAACTAATAAGCTAGATTTTAGTGGGAGCATATTTGTATACTCCCAGTGTATTAGCTCAATCTGCCTTAACAAAATACTGTGGACTTACTTGATGTGTCCTCGTGTGGCAAAGGGAAGAAGTGAGCTTACTGATGTCTCTTCTTATAAGGACACTAATCCCATCATGAGACCCTAACCCTTATGACCTTATGTGAACTTAATTACCTCCTAGAGGTATTTAATTACCATCTCCAAAGACCATGATATTGGAGGTTAGGAATTCAACATAGGGGAAGGGAATTGGGTGGGGAAGAGAAGACACAGCTCAGTCCATAGAAACCCACAATGTTGAACACCTGAAACTTATATAATGTGATAATGCAGTGTTATTTCAATTAAGAAAAAAGGCTATTTTAAAAACTATTTTACCTAAGTAGATTTTTAAAGCTGTGATTTAGAATTGTTCTCATTTTATCTGTTGGTAAGATTATTTGAAACATCTTAATAGAAAAAGTAAAAATTATTTATCATGGAATATGTAGTTAAATTGTGTACTACTGGCATAAAATGGAACTGTGAAATGCATGAAATTGCTGAAATGATTGTACTGTCATATTCTGTGAATGTTCATAGTTCCAGAAAAACTGCAAATGGCTCCTAATGTCTTTTAAAATAGTTATGAAAAGAGACATTAGAGCATTTCCTTTTCCTATGTTAAAAATAATAACCAATTTTATGGATGATTATGATCACTCACTGAAGTTTCTTTTAAAATCAGTCTCATTCTCTCCCTAAGTAAATGATACAAACTATTAAGGAAGCCTTACTATCTTTATGGTGCCTTATGTTTTTCAAAAAATCTTTATGACATCATTTTATTTAAATGTTAATACTAGGCTGATCTTATAATTATGATGTCAGTAGGATAGACTGAATATGACCCCTATTTAATTTTGGAAAATTTGAAACATGAAGAAATTTAGTTACCTAGAGTCAAAAATCCAGTTTTGTTAGTTCATACAGTTCAAATAGAAGCTATCAGAACATATGTTCTGTTGTTCAAAGAACAAATTACATTTACATTTCCTTGATCTGAGATACAATAATAAATCAGAGAAGGATATTAATAAATGATTACCTTTATAACTGTTAGAAAGATAAAGGATTCTGCATTTTATTTAAGTCAACTTGAACATCTATGGCATTCTTGTTTAAAAATAATATAGATAATGATATATTCAAGCACTCATTTACAAGAATACCTAAATTTCTATTATGTATGCTAACCTTTTTTTTCTTCCTTTTTTTATGTTTTTATAAACTTATTATAACACTCTTTTCCTGGAATAAAATATTTGATCAATATGGTATATTTTATATAATATCCTTTCAGAATCACATAATGGGTTTTCTCACTACCTGAGTTGTCATGCTAAGAACCCTGGACTGTTTAGTAGAGGACAACTTAGATTATGCAGTAGAATATGGAATTACCAGGGTATGTAAACCAGGTAATCTGACTCACTTGCCCTAGGCTGCATAAACAAGTTCTCTACAAAAATGGCAGAACTTATTGCATCTTAATTGCAGTTTCTAGTGTTTGGTGTTAGAATACATTTCTAAAGTGAAAGTAAGATGATACTCAAATGAGCAAAACTCCAGAGCACTGATTTTTGGTTTGTAGGATTATGTAGTGTTCATTTCTTTTACTTTAGAATAAAGTGGGCACATCTCTAAGCCTTAAATAACAGTCATGAAATGGTACTTTTTTAAAAAGATTTCTTTATTTATGCATACAAGCTGTGGTACAGCTGAGTGATATGAGTTGGGGGTGAGAGGATTCCCCAGAGACAGAGTGGGGAGCAGAACAGGCAGATTGACTGAAATACACTGCTGAGGGGAGCAGCGGGCAAGACAGGAGAGGTCTGCTGTGCCATGTAGCTCCCTGGCCGGGGATAGCTTCGTAAGTTGTGTCTTAACTCCTTGCACCACCAGGGAGGCTCCCAAAATTGTACTTTTTGATCACAGTGGTGTGATGGAGAATATCAAAAGACAAACAAGAATGGGAGTGTTACTCTAGAGGAAATAATGTTGTTGTTTGAAATTAAGGTTGGGTGGATCCCAATTGAATCCTTAAAACCAAAGGACAAAATGAAAATAAAGACAAGAACCCAGAAGACTCTGGTTGTAGGACTCTAGCTTGCTTTGCCAAAATTAGGCAGTGAATAAAACTACAGTATTTAATATGAGAGTTGACAAGTCCTTAATTGGAATTTGTAAAGAGACTACTGGGAAACAAGAGGATCGACTTTGAAAACAGACCATTGGATAAGCTGGAAAATAAATTACTAATTTAAAATGTATTGGACAGGGCCTCCCCTGGTGGCGCAGGCGGTTGCGTGCAGTGCTGTGAAGCTGTCCGCAGCCTCAGCAGAGCTGGTTCAATCCCAGCCGGCTAGCAAGGGTCCCACATGGCTCAGCATACCACTCCTGTCACACCCACTGCTCCCCTCAGCAGTGTATTTCAGTTAGTCTGCCTGTTCTGCTCCCTGCTCTGTCTCTGGTAAATGCTCTCACTCTCCCGCACATCTGGCCTGTATCCCGGTTCTTGTATAAATGAATAAATAAATCTTCAAAAAAAAGTATTGGACATTAAACAGATGAAAAAGACCTTTGAGAAGACTTAGGGCTTAGAGAGCCCCTCAGTTGCAAAGCCTCTCTTACCCCTTAGGACACCAGTACTTGCTATGAAGCTTTCTTTTTGATCTCTGCAACAAGCCCCGAGGAAGGTAGACTGGCCATGTGCAGAACTTCTTTCTCATAGTCCAGAAGGGCTCCCTTTGTCTTTTTCTTCCTCACTGTTTCATTTTCAGTAACATATTCTTAATTTTGGAAGCTTGAAATCCTAGTTTAAAAGTTTTCAAATGCAAAGTTTTAGATTTTGCTAAGGTGAGATTAAGGTAGATCATCTCTCAGGTCCTGCCTCCTGTTCCCTTGCTGGGCATTTACATAATTCCCCCTTTCCTGTTAAAATTTTTTTAAAAAAATGTTTGCTGAGTAAATCAATCCATGAGTACAAAAACAGTGTATGAAGCTTCAGTATTTAAATTTGTCATAGCCAATGTTATGTACATAGTAGAAAAATATCAGCCGAAGTGAAAAATTAATTTTCAAGTTAAAAAAAAGAAAAATGGTTTACTGATTCCTCCCATCTTCTTTAAAACCATGCAGGTAATATATGCTTTAAATACTAAAAATGATGAGCATGAATCTGCAATTCAAGCCCTTAAAGATGCTCATGAAGAAGAAATCCAACAAATTCTTGCAGAAACAAGAGAAAAGATACTGCAATATAAAAGCCAAGTAACTGAGGAGTTAGACCTTAAGAGAAAGATTCAAGTTTTAGAAGCCTCATTAGAAGATCACATAAAAATGAAGCAGCAGGCATTGACAGAATTTGAAGCTTATAAGCACAGAGTTGAGGACATGCAGCTTTGTGCAGAAGCCCAGCATGTCCAACGCATAGTCACCATGTCTAGAGAGGTTGAAGAAATTAGAAAGAAATTCGAGGAAAGATTGCAGAGTTTTGGACAACTCCAAGTACAGTTTGAAAAGGACAAGCGGTTGGCATTGGACGATTTGCGAAATGCACACAGAAGGGAGATCCAAGAGCTGTTGAAGTCGCAGCAGGATCACAGCGCCTCTCTCAACAAGGGGCAGGAGAAGGCGGAGGAGCTCCACAGAATGGAGGTGGATGCCTTGAACAAAACACTTGAAGAGCTAAAAGTTGAACGGAAAAAGCTAATTGAGGACTATGAAGGCAAGTTGAATAAAGCTCAGTCCTTTTATGAACATGAGCTTGATACTTTGAAAAGATCACAGCTTTTTACAGCGGAAAGCCTACAGGCTAGTAAAGAAAAGGAAGCCGATCTTAGAAAAGAATTTCAGGGGCAAGAAGCAATTTTACGAAAAACCATAGGAAAATTAAAGACAGAATTACAGATGGTCCAGGATGAAGCTGGAAGTCTTCATGATAAATGCCAAAAGCTTCAGGTGGCACTTGTAACAGCAGAGAACAGTGTTCAGGTAAATTAAGAATGTTACGATCAACACATGGATGTTGGTTTCCAGTTTTCTCTTTTTCTTTTCAATTAGACATTTTCCCCCATTTGCTTTCCATACATTTCTTTTGAGAGAAAAAATATGACAGAGGTTTTTATTATCCTGTAGCTGTTATTTTCTATTAGAATTTCATATATGAAGGCCAGAAAAGGTAAGTTTAGAACTTTGATGATTGTTTAAGAGAGGATTTTATTTAAGTAATGTGAGAGTTAAAATACTGGTGCTAGAATTTAATCATGTCTCTTTTCTTTGGGAGAAAAGAAAATGGTCTGAGCATCAGTTGATACCCAGAACTGAACAAAAAAATTAAGATTGCTTTATAAATCTGAATTAAATAGGGATATGGCACAAGTCTGAAAACAAGCCAAAAGTCTTTCCAGGTTTTGTTAGACTGGCATGGAAAACAACTTGGCTGTATTTTAATATCTGTACAGCATTTGAATGGATCAGGAAGGGTAGAATAGTCTTTGATGGTTGGGTCAAATGATCTATGAAGATAAGAAGTTATGTATCACCAATACATATTTTCAATTAAGTATTGTTAAGTGTGACTTATAAATTAGAAGTTGATGCTTCTATTTTTTTTTTTAAATAATAAATTTTATTTTTATATTCCCCATACAATTGCAACCCCCCCATTCTGACCCCAATCCCTCCCCTCCCGCCCCTCACCCCCCAAAAGTGTCTCTGGTTCATAGTTTTTTGTTGATTTTTTTTTTAAATAATAAATTTTATTTTTATATTCCCCATACAATTGCAAACACCCCATTCTGACCCCAATCCTTCCCCTCCCGCCCCCCCACTCCCCAAAAAGTGTCTCTGGTTCATAGTTTTTTGTTGATTTTGATTTTCGCTTTCTTATAATTATTCATTTTTCTGGTCCCTTATTTAAGTTTTCTAGATTCCTGCTATGAGTGATGCTTCTATTTTAAATGAATTATTTAGCTTAGCATCACTCATATATTAAAAATGCTATTTGATCTTTCTCAGGTTCTTCAAAAACAACTTGATGATGCCAAAGAGGGAGAGATTGCCTTATTAAGCAAGCACAAAGAAGTGGAGAGTGAGCTAGCAGCAGCCAGAGAGCGTTTACAACAGCAAGCTTCAGATCTTGTCGTCAAAGCTAGTATGTCTGACCATAGTTCTTGGTGTATTCCTCAGCTGTAATCACCACTTAAATGTTAGTTCAGGACAAAATTAGTCTTCTCTTCTCATATTGTGACATTATTTATGGTCTAAATATATTCAAGGGCCCTGATATCATAGTAATCATAAGATAAGCAAATGATAACTTATTTTTCGGAAAAAATTAAGAATTAGCAGGTACTATAGTACCAATAAATCATTAACTTAAAAGAAAAGTGAAGCACTCTAGGAGGCTTTGTAGTTAATAATATACATTTTAAAGTATTTGAATATTGTAACTATTTAATACATCATCTCATTTCATTTGGCTTGTTACTAAGGGTATCATTTCATGTACTAAAGCCAAATTGCTCTTTCTGATGTGGCTGACCTCCTCATTTCATAGTCCTTATGAGAAGAGGTGGGTGAACTCTGTCAGTTCTGAAGTCACTTTTGACTCAGGTATTTAATGCCAGGCAAAGCACACACTTTGAGCAGATCATCTGATTTGATTGGCCCATCAGTGAATTCCAGATTACCTGTCTCCTAGCATAGTTGTTTCCAACTTTAGCATATATGACAATCACTTGCAGGACTTGTGCAACCCCTGAAGCTGGGCCCCAGCCCCAGAGTTCAGATTCACTAGGTCTGCCTGGGGTGAGCTGCTTTTCCAACTAGAGTTCCCAGGTGGGCCAAACATGTTGAGAATCACTTCCCTAATGCATGCTTCCTAAGGCCTTTTTCTCACATGCTTTTATGTATGCATGGATTTATTTTCAATTGAGATGATATTTGGATACCCTTTCAGTTATGGCCACTGCAGTCTCCTACCAGATCACCCACAGCCCACCACCATAGTCCATCGTGGTGCCTCTCCTCTGTTCTCACCCCTCCCTCCATCCTGCCTCCTCTGGATGCTTCCGCTCTATAGTCAGCTTCCAAGGGTTAGTTTTGGAGCTTGTCTTTACCTGACCCTTAGTTTGGCTTCTCTGTATTCCACATATTAGCCTTATAGGCACTTTTCATCTCTCTGTTTCTCTCCCCATTCCCTCCACCCCCACCTTTTTTGCTGTTGTCACTAATTTTATTTTTTTTTTATAACCTTACTGTCCTTATCTGTCTCTTACTCTGCCTTAGTTCTTTATCAAGTCTCTTGTCTAAAATAAATTCAACTTCAGCTGAACTGCTGCCTGCCATCTTTGCTCCCTGCATTCCGATTTCTTTACTCTTTACACTAGAATTGAAAAAAGCAATTAGAAAAGAACAAATTATTCATTTTGATTCCATGGTATTAGCCAGCCCATCCTCTCAATTTCTTTACCACAAGACTAAAGAGGTGCTGCTACTTCAACTTGCATAGCTGTAATCTTTTTTTTAAAAAAAGAAGAAAGAATGACAGTGGGTGTAGGGAGCAATATCAATGATGTGAAAAAGACTTCTTTCTAAGTTAAATTATTCTACTTGGGTAATAAATACTCCCATGGTAAATAGTTCCCTTTTACACAGTGAGGAAACCAAAGAAAGATCATTTATTTTACTTAGGTATTAAGTACAAATGTGTCATTAAATATACACTGTTTTATACCACAGCACAAATAAATTTTAAATTGAAGGGATTTTCTTTTTGGGGGAGTAGGTCATATTGGAATGCTTCAAGCAACTCAAATGACCCAGGAGGTTACAATTAAAGATCTAGAATCAGAAAAATCAAGGGCCTATGAGAGATTATCTCAGCTTGAAGAAGAAAGAGCTTTTTTGCAAGGCAAAACTCAGAGTCTGGATGAAGAGCAGAAGCAGCAGCTTCTGGAACTGGAGAAGGTAAAAAGCAATGGAGGACCTCTCTTCATCCCCTACCCTCCTCATGAAAGAAAAGGGAGAAAGTTCAATTATTGTCTATTTCAGATTTATTATAAAGTACTTATTCTCACTCCACAGTAACAGTGTATTTCTTAATTCTAGTAGTTATTTTTATGTTGAAAAAAGGTATAAAGCTGGACTACCTCACATTGTGAATATGTTCAAAATTTTGCTGATAACAATTTATAATGTGAAATTTAAAACATTTCACCCTATCTTAAGACAAAAATGGAATAAACTTATTTTAGTGGAATGTGTAGTTATGGTTAATAATGTTTGTTTTTTTTTATTGATGAAACATTTGTATATATTCCTAGGAAATTTCTACAAAACTGAAAAGGATGACAAGCCTCTTGCTCTGCAAATTCATATACCAGCATTCTGAATTTCTAGATTAAACAAATACAACATATTATTTGTAGAATAACTACTGCATATTTATTCCAATTTTTCAGATATCTCCAATACCAAGTGGGAATTTTGGACACCCTTTCTCCTTCCCTCAACAACCAACCATGTTGAAAAATGTCTGTTCTCCTTGCCCCTTGCTCACCTCCCATTCACTCCTTACCCGGGTGCAGTCCAGTTTCTCTTATCACCACTCCACAGAATCTGCGTTTGCCTCAGCCTCCAGTGACATCTTGGTTGCTGGACTTGGTGGATCTTGTCTTACCGTGGTACTTACTCCTCTCTGACTTTTACCGTTTTCTTTTGGTATTTCACATTCTCTCATGTTTTCCTTCTATCTCCCTGGCCTTGCAGTCTTGTTCATGGTCTTGTTCCCCTTCCACTGCTCTCTTACCATTGATGTCCCCCCAGCATTTCATCTCATTCCATGTCACTGACATCACTTGTCACTTGTTCAGTGATAGCTCCAAAATCTGTCAGTTTAGGACACATCTTTTCCCCTAACTTGAGTCCTACATATCTAACTTCCACTAGATATCTCTGTTTTTCACATGTGTCAAATCGACATGTCTAGAACTTGCTCCTCACAAAAGTACTGTATTTCTTTAGTTTCTTTCTTCTACAATATCCCTTCAGTCAAATTGGTTTAGTAAATCTAGGTAAATCTAGGAGTCTTTCTTGATTACCATTTCCCTAACACATTTTCTGTCACCATGTACTACTGGTTCAACTCCCTTAATTTATTTTTATTCCATCCTCTCTTCTGCACATTCATTCACAGATCTAGGTTGAGGTCCCTGGCATTTCTAGCCTGGATTTCAGTTATACCTTCTAACCATTCTTCCCGCATTCAGCCAGCTTGCTAGCTTCCTGCCAAGATAAATTTTTTAAAAATCAATTTCTTAAATCAGTGATTTCTCATTCCTGTCAGAATAAAATTCAAAGTCCTCAGAATAAATGACACTTCCCATCATTTGACTGCTGCCTACTCTCAGACTCATCCCTTGCCACTCCTAGCCTGATAGTCTATGTTCTAGTCCATACTGCTTAGCTGCGTGGATTTCCCATCTCCCTAAACTTTGCCACCTGGTTAACTATGTTTCATCTTTCAGAATAAATGGAAATGGTTACGAATGCAGGCTTTTGCTGTCAGATCCAGGCTTGAAATTTTCTCATCTCTAGTTTCCTAATGGACTTATTCTGAGAATTATGAGAGAATGTATTTTGTTCAGCTCTGGCTCAGATTTTTTTTTTCCCTTGGAAATCCATCCTTGATCTCTCCCTCTTTTACATACAAACACAGACACACACACACTCTCTCACACACACACACACACACACACACACACACACACACACAGCTTCCTAATTCATCCAGGTTAGACGCCTTTACTATATACTGTTACAGCATGTGGTATGAATTCCTTTCATAGGACTAATCAGTTGTAGCCACTGTCTTTGGCTTTTTTTTTAATCATTATACTCTGAATGCTTCAAAGGCATATAATTGGCACTCAATAAGTTTGTATTGAACAATACTGAGTGGGTAAATGACAGGCCATTTTGTGTACAACTTTGACATACATGAAGTCTTTCTTCAGCTTGCAGATGTGCCAATTTGGTTCTAACCTAATAATAGTCTTAATTTATCACTTGCTTTAAAATTATTCATTTTGCCTGTGCCACTATGTCATTTTCTAGGAACACCAATGATGTATTCTCATGTTCCATAGTCTAAATCCGTAGCACTAAGTTCATTCAATTTTACATGTTTACTGCATATTCAAAATACTGTTAACAGGAATGAAAAAAGCAGGTGCCAATTATTGAACTTTGTTTTTATTCTAGAAAGTAAATGAAGCAAAGAAAACTCAGCAAGAATATTATGAAATGGAGCTTAAAAATCTGCAAAACAGATTGGAAGGGGAGGTGGCTCAATTAAATGAAGCGCATTCTAAGACTCTGGAAGAATTAGCCTGGAAGCACCATATGGCAATTGAAGCTGTCCATAGTAATGCATTAAAGGATAAGAAAAAATTGCAAATGGTGAGTAAAAATTCAGCTTAGCCTTGCAGTGAGTTTGGTAGAGTTTCTGTAATGATCCAGTGTGTCCTATAGTATAGGGTATTGAATTGCTTCATTTTAATGGCTGCTATCTTATAATCACTTCGTAAATCATCATTCACAGTCCCATACATATATCTCTTGGTATGGAATGTCGTTTGTTACAATGGTATATGAGACATTTTCACTTTGTGTAAGCCTAGTGGAAACACTCCCTTGATCGTGAGCTGTCTTTTCATGAGACAACATAGGTGGGCTCCTTAGGAAGCCTCAACTTGTTGAAGCACTTTCTGTCCTCTAAACAGTTTCCTTCCCTGAGAAAGTGACTTGTTTTGTTTTCCTTAAGTAATCAATTTGCTAATAGTAATTCATGATAACCTGTCATGCATAATAGTGTCTGACAGATCTGGACCTTGTCCTTGTGCTGAGCTCTTTGTTTACTAGCTGCCTAACCTTGGTTGTAAAATCTGTGCCTCAGGCTCTTCATCTGATAGATGAAGGTAAGATTTACCTTGTGATGTTCCTGTGAAGATTAAGTGAGATGAAGTACTAAGACCCCAGGCAAGTCCTAGCATATATTGATAAAGAATTGTGAATTATTAGTATTTCTTAATCAATGCCAGACACTGCAGTGATGTTTTAGTTTATTTTTACTTTTAATCCTTACATCACTAGTACAGGTTTGTTTTCTGAACCCATTTTACTAAAGAGGAGATGAAGTCACAGAGAGAGTAAACAAACCCTAAAGTACTTAAACATCACATCATGTGGGCATGCATTAATGATGGTTGTTTCATATAATTGTGCTTTATAGTTTACTAAATACTTTTTTATATAAAATTCTTATTTCTTCTGACTTGGAGATAAATGTCATTTTTATTTTTTTTTTTGGAATGTCATTTTTAATACATAGCTGGTGATATAAGTTTAACCTGATTTTCTCAGAGGTGCAGACTTAGTAAAAAGAAGTGATGTGAATTGAGATCTTCTACCTTTATGTCCTTTCCTTTCATTACACAACTAGTTGGGGAACATGTACTCAACACCCAATCTAACTTAATTGAAAATTCAAATAAAACTTCCTGTTAGACTATTACTTCTATTTAAGCATACCATTATATGTTTATGTAGCAAGAAACAAACCTTCATGACATGGTGTTTCTCAAGATTGTGATGGTTGTTCTTTCTAAGCCACCTCACTATCTCAGGACCAGTTTGTGCAGGTTTATGTAGGTGGTGCATGTGCATGTATCAAATGTTCAAGGTTTTATAGCAAAGTATTAGCGGTAACTGATGTTTCAGTAATATCTTCCATAGTTGTCTTTTCTTACTACTTTTTATTTCTGCATCCCCTTTTCATTTTACCCTTCTCTCTTATTGAAATATTTAGGTTGCAGGTATCTCACCTTTAGCCACCCTTTATTCCTCTACAGTACGTTCTAAGTGCTAGAGTCAAGACATCTTTCATCAGTATCGTTTTTGTCTCATTATTTCACTCCCAATCATTCCCCCACTCATTAAATTTCAATTTATGAGCCATTTCAAAATCTTTAAGAAAGCTACTTAAATTTCTTGCAATCTCTCTGCCATAGACAGATGACACGCGTCTCCTATGTGTGAACATAGACAAAACCCCTTATGATACTTTGTATGTAAGCTTCTCTTTTCTCAAAATAGCTTATTTATTACTTGCTTCGCTTATTTCTTGCCTAGCTAACTTATGTCTGAGCCAAAGTTAAAACCAGCCTCCTTCCAGAATTATCTTCTTGCAATGAAAAATTATCTTTTAAAGATTATTTAGCTAAAGGTGACTTCTCCATTTCTTTTTACTTCATTATCAAAAAGAATTACATTTTCCTTAATGATGCTTGTTCAGCCACCCCATTTGAAAATGAATATATAGAGAACCCATGCAATAAAGAGTTAACATAGCAGGTGTAAAACTATGTTGCCAAGTTAGTCCTCAGCTAGTAGTGGAAATGTGAATTTCATGAAGGTTCCCACCCTTCCCTAATAAAAATGGCTCTCTGCGCCTATACTGTTTAGTTGAACAGTGTGGTCAGTGCTAAACATCTGCTTTCTTTCTCAGAGTCTAGAATTTTGATACACACTAGTCAGCAGGTGCCTACCTGGCTGACCCGCAATAAAAAACATGGACACTGAGTTTCTTGGGAGCTTTCCTGATGGACAGTGTTTTGTGTGTGTTGTCATACTTGTTGAGAATCCTATGAGAGGACTCTTGGAAGCTTGCACTTGTTTTCCTGCAGAATGCCCAAGCACCTTTTCCTTTTGCTGATTATGCCCTGGTATCCTTTCTCTAATAAATCACTTCTGGGAGTACAACTATATTCGGAGTCCTGTGAGTCATCCCAGCAACCAATCAGACCTGGAATTTGCCTTGGAGACTCCCCAAAGAGAACCCTATTCTTTATTCTTCTCATGTTACCCTTTAGAAATATTGAGCTACTTGTAGCATAACATGCTATTTTGTACCTCTAAGGTTTTTTGCTCATGTCTTCTCCTCTACCTAAAATGTTGTATTTCCTCTTACTTCACCACCTTTCCTTACTCATACGATCTTTCAAACTACATAGCAATTGTTATCTCTGTGAAGGTTTCCCCACCAAACTAGAACTTAATCATTTCCCCATCCATATGCTCCTATGCTCCTTATGCATGGCAATTTCAGTTACATATTCATTAGTTACTTGATACCATGAGCCTATTAAAGGAAGTCACTAGGTCTTAATACTTAACCCAACTGTTAAGTAGCATGCCTGGCAGATAAAAGTTCTTCAGTGTGAATATTATTGACATTGCTCTTCAAAAGTCTCATTTTGTGCTTGTTAATTCTTGACTGCATTCTAGTGCTACACTATTGAGTTCCAAAAATGTTATTGGACTTTGGTTTTTAAAATATAAATATAAATATATTTGTTTATGTATAAGAATTCTGAATTCAAGAAGATAGTTAAAATTTTGTATTTACTTACCAAGTAAATAAATGACATATGATAAAATGACATATTTCTGGTTTTTGACTATAAGCAAATATTCTCATTGAAAAAATTATTTTACTAAATCATAAGTGCTTCAGAATCATAGCAACTAAGCCACCAGGATTAAGTAGTTAATCCTGATATTACTAATTAAGGGTAAATCTAACTTGCAAAGCAAAGCATCAAAATACAAAATAGTCTTTTCTTAGAACCTTTGAAGTAAACAGTATTTGAAGTTTTGTTAATTTTTAAAAATTTCTTTTCCTAAGGAATTGGAGGAACAGTATAAAAAAGAGAAAATAAACCTAGAAGAGGAAAAAAATGAGCTTCATCAAGAGCTAGAAAGCCTGAAGGGGAAACTGGAAGATAAGCTGAATACAGCCAATCAAGAGGTAAGAGTTCTTTAGACCTGTCACCTATGTTGACATGTTTACAAACTATGTTATTGTTTGTCTCATCTCTTTCTCTCTTTTGCCTTAGAATAGCTTGCCTACTACCCTGTTTTCCTTCTGTTCCTGCCTTGTGTGGCTTGTAGAGTGGTCTTCCTAAAACCCGTACTTGGCTTGGCACTTCTTGTCTTGTCTGCTGTTTCTACCTCATTAGTCTCATTTTTCCCAAAAGTTTTTAAATCCTGCTTTCTCATCACTGTACTTTTGCTCACAGAAACCACACACAAAACATGCTAAAATTTGCACTCAGTGTCCTTTCATTATCTTTAAACATTTATCCAGAGAAGGTACTGAGCACTGCATTTGGGACTGATAGAGAATTAAGATTGTTATTGGTATTTTTAGCTCAGCCTCTTTTCTATTGTCCGAGATAATCAACTGTAGGCTCCAAGTCTGCATGCCTTTCTTGGCAGAGCAGGATTTTTGTATTTACAGTGTCTCACTCTCCTGAGAAGTGTTCTTTGTGCAGGTCTCCAGGATACTATGCTCAGCTCCAAATGGTGTAAGTGTTTTTTTCAATCTGCATATTATAATCTCACCAAGAAGAATTCTAATAAATTGTTTTTCCTTCTGGATACATTTTTAGATGTGTTTTAGCACACTGATGATATTTTGGGGTCTCATTAGAATGGCTCCCCAGGAATCTGCTTGGCTCCTCCTCCCAATACACCTGCCTTTCCTTCAGCCTGGGGCATCTTTTTCTTGTCCTACTTCGCTGACTAGGCCAAGCTCTCCAGAGATAATAAGCATTCTTAATTTGTCCTTGCTCTTAAAGTGAAGAATGTCAACATTTCACATATAATTATGTTTTTGAAAGTTTTATTTTTTAAATTCTCTTACCATGTTTGGGAAGTTCTCTTGTAATTCTAGTTTTTTAATTTAAAAAATCACAAATTGGGCCTCCCCGGTGGTGCAGCGGTTGAGCGCTGGGTTGCGAACCTGCCCGCAGCTTCTGCGGCACCGGTTCGATCCCCGGCTGCTCCCCAGCCACCAGAGGAGGGCAGAGGAGGGTCCCACATGGCGCGCAGACCTCTCCTGCGGCCCGCTGCTCCCCTCAGCAGTGTACTTCGGTCCTTCTGCCTGCTCTGCTCCCTGCTCTGGCTCTGGTGAATTCTCTCACCCTCCCGCGCTTCTGACTGTACCCAGTGCATGTATAAACAAAACAAGCAAATAAATAAATAAATAAATAAATAAATAAATAAATAAATAAATAAATAAACATGCCTCTATAAAATTAAAAAAAAAAAAAACTACTAAAAAAAAAAATCACAAATTGATGTTGATTTTTCTGTACCTTTTGAGGTCATACTTTTTCACCTTTAATTTGTTAATGTGGTAATACCTTCAGGTAATCTTCTAATATTAAATTAACTCTGGATTTCCAGAATAAGCCCAAGTTAGTCATGATAGGTCATATCATGTACACATGGTATATATACATACACACACATATGTATCTTCTTAATATAATAAAAGATCCAGTTTATTAGTAATCATTTAGGATTTTTGAGCCCAGTAGGTTCAGTAAGATTGCTTTGTACTTTTCATTTTTTTACTATCTTTTCTGGTTTTAGAATCACGGTTATACTATTATCATAAAGTGAAATAGGATTTACTCACTTTTGTTCTCTGGAAGAGTTGCATGAGATTGAAATCCTTTTTTAAATTTTTTTTTAAATTTATATCTTTTACATCATTGTGTATTCCCTGTAAAATTCCCACCACCAATTCACCCGTGAACCATTACCATAGTCCCTTGTGCTCTTCTCTCCCCTGTTTTGATCCCTTTT
The DNA here is from genome assembly GCF_014898055.3 of Talpa occidentalis. Lineage (NCBI taxonomy): Eukaryota > Metazoa > Chordata > Mammalia > Eulipotyphla > Talpidae > Talpa > Talpa occidentalis. The sequence goes on along the minus strand of NW_023602073.1, from coordinate 117,953,534 downwards.
CCTCCCCTTCCTTGTAGAATGTCTCTTATTTATGGTTGCCTGCTAGTTTTGTTGTTTTTTTAATGGTTTTTTTTCCCCGATCCCATATTTGGTTCCCCTATATTTCTCCTATAAGTGAAACCATTTAATATTTTTCTTTTTACTTCTGTCTTATTTCACTGAGCATGATCCCTTGTAGCTCTGTCCATGTTGCTGTGAATGGCATGAGTTTATCTTTTTGAATTGCTGAATAATACTCCATTGTGTATATATACACCAAATTTTCTTGATCCAGTCATCTATTTTTAGACATTTGGGTTGTTTCCTATCTTACCTATTGTAAATAGTGCTGCAGTAAACATAGGGGTGCAGTTATCTTTTTGAATTAATGTTTTGGTGTCCTCTGGGTAGAGTCCTAGGAGTGGAATTGCTGAGTCATATGGTAGCTCCATTTTTAGTAGTTTGAGGAACCTCTATACAAGTTTCCATAGTGGTCAGACCAGTTTGCATTCTCACCAGCAGTGTAAGAGAGTTCCTTTTTCTCCATGTCATTGCCAACATTTGCTGTTGCCTGCTTTTTTAATGTGTGCCATTTTCACTGGTATAAGGTGGTATCCATTGTAGTTTTGATTCGCATTTCCCTGATTATAAGTAATGTTGAACATTTTTTCATATGCCTGTTGGCCATTTGCATTTCCTCTTTGGAGAAGTGTCTTTTTAGCTCTTCTGTCCCTTTTTTGACTGGATTGGTTGCTTTTGTTTTTGTTGAATTGTGTGAGCTCTTTGTATATTTTTGTGATCAGTCCCTTATCAGTTGTATTGTGTGCAAAATTTTTCTCCCAATCAGTAGGGTGTCTCTTTGTTTCGGTTAGTTTCTCTTTTGCTGTACAGAAGCTTTTTAGTTTGATGTAATCCCAGTTGTTTATCTTTTCTTTCACTTTCTGCTTTGGGGGATGTGTCTTTAAAGATGTTACTGAGATGTATGCCGTATAGTGTTTTGCCTATGTTTTCTTCTATATATTTTATGATTTCAGGTCTTACATTGAGGTATTTTTTATTATTTCCTTTCTTATACTGCTTTTTGTGTTGTTCTATTTCTAGTTATTTGAGATGGGAGATTAGGTTGTTTGAGTTCTTGTTTCTTTTTTTTTTTAAAGATTTATTTTATGCATACAGGAGCTGGGGTACAGTGGTGTGAGGGATGAGAGGATTCACCAGAGACAGAGTGGGGAACAGAACAGGCAGATTGACTGAAATACACTGCTGAGGGGAGCAGTGGGCAAGCCAGGAGAGGTCTGCTGCGCCATGTGGGTAGCTCCCTGGCTGGCTGGGGATCAAATTCATGCTGCAGAGGCTGCAGACATCTTCATAGGTTGTATCTTAACCCCTTGCACCACCAGGGAAGCCCTCTTTCTTGTTTCTTGATGTGAGCCTCTGTTGCTATGTACTTTCCTCTTATTACTGCTTTTGCTGTGTCCCATATATTCTGAAAAGTTGTGTTCTCATTGTTGTTCATCTCTAGATTTTTTTTTTATTTCTTCTTTGATCTCCTTATTAATCCAGTGGTCTTCCAGTATTGTGGGTTTCAATCTCCATGAAGTAGGAGGGTTCCTTCTTTCTTTTCATGGTTTATTTCTAGTTTAATGCCTTTATGATCAGAGAAGGTAATTGGTATGATTTTGATCTTAATGTATCTGTTGAGATTTGTCTTGTGACCCAATATGTGATCAATCCTAAAGTATGACCTGTGTGCACTTGAGGGAAATGTGTACTCAGATTTTTTGGGGTAAGTGTCCTATAGGTGTCTGTTAAGCCCATGAGGTCTAGGTCCTTTTTTGGAGCTCTAGAGTCCTTGCTTATATTTTGTCTCATTGATCTGTCCATTGGTGAGAGAGGGGTGATAAAGCCTCCTACTACATATGTATTTTCTCTATTGTCCTTTTCGGGGCTGATAATAATTGTCTGATATATTTTGGTGCTCCTGCATTTGGGGAGTATATGTTGATGAGTGTTATGTCTTCCTGATATATTGATCTCCTTAGATTAAGGGGTTAATCTTTACATAGTGACCGTCTATGTCTCTTTTTACTTTTTTTATTTTGAAGTCCAATTTACCTGATATAGGTATAGCTGTTACTGCCTTCTTTTTTGGTCCATTTGCTTATAAGATTGTTTTCCAGCTTTACACTTTCAATCTGTGCTTGTCTTTTTTTTTTTTTTTTTTTAAAGATTTATTTATTTATTTATACAAGCACTGGGTACAGTCAGAAGCGCGGGAGGGTGAGAGAATTCACCAGAGCCAGAGCAGGGAACAGAACAGGCAGACTGATGAAATACACTGCTGAGGGGAGCAGCAGGCGCAGCAGGAGAGGTCTGCACGTCATGTGGGACCCTCGCTGGCAGCCAGGGATCAAACTGGTGCTGCAGAGGCCGCAGGCAGCTTTGCAGCCCAGCGCTCAATTGCTGTACCACCAAGGGAGGCCCTCTAGTTGTATGTTTTTGCCTTAAATTTTAAATAGAAAATTTATTCCATTTACATTTATTGGCTGCTAAGAGCTATCTAAGGAAAGGCAGAAAGAAAGAAATAGGGAGTACTTAATAAAGACTGAAAGCAGTTGTTTTAGAAAAATTTTGAAGTGTACTGTCTTCATATAGTGATGAATCTCAATACCCTTACAAATGACACCCTAAAAACAAATAGCTAAACTATGAATTTGGGTCATAAATTAATGAATGCCAGAATCATAATAGGACATAAAGAGAAGCTAGTGATCATAAAATGTCAGGTGGCAAATAACCATATTTTCCTATGAAATGTTATTTGGATTCATCTTGGATGATAAAGTATTAGGCCAAACAGATAATCTTACCATTATGGTATTTTTAAATATTTTTATGGCATTTAAGTTGCGAATTTTCTTCTGGACCTGTTTTTTTTTTTTTTGAATTAATTTATTTATTTATACAAGCACTGGTACAGTCAGAAGCGCGGGAGGGTGAGAGAATTCACCAGAGCCAGAGCGGGGAACAGAACAGGCAGAGTGACGAAATACACTGCTGAGGGGAGCAGGGGGTGGCAGGAGAGGTCTGCGCGCCATGTGGGACTTTCCTCCGGTGGCCGGGGAGCAGCCAGGGATCTAACCGGCGCCGCAGAGGCTGTGGGCAGCTTGGCAGCCCAGCGCTCAACTGCTGTGCCACCAGGGGAGGCGCTGGACCTAAGTTTTTAAAGCACTTGTATAGTTCTTTATTTTGTTAAAATGAAAATCATTTGGATTTTTTATTATGAGATATTATAGAATACACACTGCCTAACAGATAGATCAGTAAATATCAATATTTGTGAATGAAAATATTTGCTGAATGAATTTTGAGGCATTGTCTCTTCTTATTTGAGGGGTGGGGATTGTCATAGAAGATGCTGACTAGACTAGCATGATTTTCTTTTTAAGGTCCATTCAGTATCCTAAATCAACCAAAAGCATATTTCAGCCATTTGCTCCCTCACTGTAAGGGAGCCAGGGGTTTTAAAGAAGCCTGATCAATCCTGTTTATTAGATCTAGTTATTACTATCAAGAGGATAGTTATCAGGTCTGTAAATACTTTCATTCATTAAAAGAAATTTCCTTTTTTTTGTTGCTCTTGCTATAACTGAAATTCCTGAATAGGAGTAATTTTATAGCTCTCATTACTTATTACTAGCTTGGTCTCCTGAAAAATTAGAACTAGATTCCAGCAACATCAGTTATATTTGCATGTTTTTATAATTTAGGAAACATTTATTGATTGCATAACTTTTAGGTGCTAGAGATACTTCAACAAAATGTTAAGGAACTTACAGTCAAAAGTGGCTGTTATGACTTGGTGATAAATACAATATATAGAGTTCAGAGGAGAAAGTGATTCTCCAGTTCATAAAAGCACTGGAGAAAGTAATTGGAGAATTAAAAAATGGGAGATGGTCTTTGAAAGGTGGGTATAAATTTGCCAGATACAGAATGATGAAAAAAGGAACATGGGTATGAGGAATAACTTCAATGTCTTCTTATTGGTGTAAGGCTTCAATATCTCGGTGAGCCATGAAAGTTCACTGTTGCTATGCCAATGTCTACACTCAGAACTATTGGCAGTTTGGGGCCAGATAATTCTCTAGAATGGTTAGAATATCCCTGTACGCTACACACTAGATAATAGTAGTGTGGACCATCCCTTCTCCATTTCTAGTTTCCAAAAATATTTCCAGATACTGCCAAATACTCTCTCAGGACAAAATTAACCCTGGTTGAGAACTGTTGCACTTGACCATAGAATAGATGTGGGACTTGTGAAGAAGTACAGTAGAAGGCATATTTGAAGCTAAAATTATGAGGGATTCCTGTGCTGTAACATAGACTGGATTATATTCTTATGGTGGAGTGGTAGTAACAAAGCCACCACACTCTTAGATGATCTTAGAAAAAGACCTCCAGAAAAAGACCTCCAATAGCAATAAGAAGATGAATTGTGTGGGGAGCAATTTGGTGATTAGAGTTGATAGATGACTTAAGATGCTATTGCATTTGTCCAAGCAAGAAATTATTTTATCCTGACTAGGAAAGTAAAACAGGAAGTAGAGAGGATTATTAAAAAACAAAAATTCATGGGACTTGATGTGATGAGTAGTAGAAAGTGAGTCCAGTATCTAGTTTAGGTAGTTGAAGAGATAGTGATGCCACTATTTGAAGGTAGAAAGGAGAAAAAAATACTCCGTAATGGCAAACATTGAATTATTTTAATAGGCTAACTCAGGGATTTTTATAAGACATCTCCACTGGAACGAAGTAGAAAGTTCAGGCTTGGAGCTAATGATCAGGCAATCCTTGAAGGCATTTTAGTCAAAGAGCTCACCCAAAAGTACCTAATGAGAATAAAGCTGGTAATAAAGAAAAGCACCAATATGGAATTAATTGAGGTAGGCAAAGAGATTGAGGAAGAGAAATCAGGAGTTTGAGAACAAGGATTAATGAACATCAGAAAACCATCAAAACAAATACAAGAGTACATGTAGCACAGTGCACACAGTGATTCAAAGTCAGAGTATGAGACTTGAAAAGATTATGTGATCAAAAGTTCTCTGGGGAAAATTTCAGTAGAGAAGTAGGATAAAAGGCAATTAATAGATTTCATCTGAATAATGGTAGATGACACTGCTCTTTAAAGGCTATCTAAATGAAAGAGGAGAGATAAATCAAGTTAAGTTTCTTCTTTAACCTTATATCAAAAAAAGTTCCAAATGGGCTAAGGATTGAAATGTAATATCAAATCATAATATGAATTTAAATAAAATATGAAAATACAGATGACAAGCTGTAGGAGCAAGAAGGTCTTTTGAAAATGGATGACAAAATGAATTAAAAACCCTAATATATGTACAGTCAAAACTTCTATATATCAAAATACACCATAAGTAAAATTATGAGGGAGGAAAAACTAGGAAACATGGAGTAAGTGATTTTAAAATTGTATGAGTAACAAAAATCCATGTCTTTTTATACCTCAAGGACATTTATAAATGTCCTTGCAGATACCCTAATTTTTTAATGGCTTAAAGAACGTGAAAAACAATTTGCACATCACTGTAATTTAAAAACTGGAAATGAAATCAATGAAATGCCATTTCCATTACCATAAATTAGTAGTAATAAAAAAATTGAGACTTTGGAGTGTTAAGAAAGAAAAAAAAAGCACTCAAAAGTTACTGATGGTAATATAAAATCACATATTTTTCCCAGAAAGAAATTTAGCAATAGGTATGAAAGTCTTAATGATGGGCATGTACTTGAACTTGTACATTTCTGTATATTTTACCTAAGCAAATAATTAAGGATCATTGACAAAATGTCAGCACTGTTTACAGTAGAAGACATTTAGAAACCTAGATTTCCAGAGAATTCTGCCTAGAGGAAGAGGATTCTTTTTCCATTTCACACAGAAGCAGATCTTGTGCTTCTGTTCATGTTCTGAACTGCTTCTAGAGGAGAAGGTGACTGCCTTTTTCTGCTTAGAAGTGTAATATGACCTTGCCTGATACACAACAGGTCAAAAAAGTGAAGGCATGGATGTTCCTTTCAGGAGTTAAATGCCTACAGATTAGAGGTAGTGCTAGTAATAGCAAAGATTTTTCTCCTATTGACTTGTTCAATAAATAATGAACAACTGTTAAGTACCAAAGCACTGTGTTAGGCGTTATGGTTATGGTGGTGAATAAGTGTGATATGATTCCTTCTATCATGGAGAAATAGATAAGGAAACAAATAATTATAAGTCTGAGCCATATTGCTCAATGGTGATAAGTGATTTGCCAGAAGAATTAACTAAAAAATTTATGCAGTGGTCTGAGGCATGAGTATTTCTAGGAATTAGAGGGATGCCAATAGAGGTGGAGAATGATAGCAGCTATACTTGATATTTATTTAGTTCTTAAACCCCAGGCATTGTTTTATAGTCTTTCCTTTATATACTGTTCATTCCTTTATTTCTCACAATAACCCTATACAGTAAATGCTAGTTACTAAGTCACAAAAAAGTCCTGTGACTTGCCCAAGTCACATAGTAAGTGGGTAATAACAAAATTCCAATCTAGGGGGTAATAACTCAATTCTTAACCACAGTGGCACTCTTTGTGTCAATGACTGTGAAGATCAAAAAAGGAAATCACTAGAGTTGGACTGTGCCTTGGAGGCCTTGTGGTTGTCATGAAAAAGGATCTTTTTGGTCTTTTCAAAAAAACAGTTAAGTTTGTCATGATTATTTGTGTTTCCTTTACATTATCAAGAAAGATCTATTTAGTAAAACTATAAGAAAAAAAAGAATTTTAAGATAACTAATTTTATTCTTTTGCTAATCCATTACTAGGAGGTGTATTAAAATATTCTGTTAAGGGGTTAAGCACCCCACTGTGAAGCAATTCACAGCCCTGGCCTGCAACCCACATGCAAAGCAGACCTCTCCTGTCTAGCTCCCCTCATCAGTGTGTTTCAGTCAGTCTATTCTGTTCCATTCCCCGCTCTGTCTCTGCTGAATCCTCTCACCCCCTGCATCTCTGGCCTGTACCCCAGCTCTTGTATGCATAAATAAATAAATCTTTGTAAAAAAAATATTCCATTTGTTTGCAGATTGGTCGTCTCCAAGACCTGGTAAGGAAAAGTGAACAAGGTCTTGGCTCTGCAGAGGGACTCATTGCTAGTCTTCAGGACTCTCAAGAAAGACTTCAAAATGAGCTGGACTTGACTAAAGGCAGGCTGAAGGATACTAAGGATGCTTTATTAAATGTTGAGGTAATATAATAATCTGCTATAATCTAAACATCAACAAGGTAAAAATACAATTTAATTCCTTTACTTACAAAGTTTATACTGTAAACATTGCATTGTTTGTAATTAGTGTATTCGTTTCCTAGGTCTGCTGTAACACAAAATAACAGAAATTTATTATTTTATAGTTCTGCAGACTGGAAGCTTAAAATCAAGGTGTTATTGGGACTATTCTCCCTTGAAAATTTCTAAGGGAGGATCCCTCCTTGCTTTTTGCAGTTTCTGGGGAACCCTGGAATTCCTTGGCCATTGGCTGCATAACTTCAGTATTTTCCTGTTTTTATATGTATTTCTTCCTGTTTCCTCACATCTTTAACAGGAATACTAGCCATATTAAGTATAACTTCTCCAGTATGGCCTCATCTTAACTAATTACATCTGCACTGACCCAAATTCCAAATAAGGTTGCATTCTGACATACTGTGGGTGAAGGAGGGCTGGTGTTAGTACATCCACATATCTTTCAGCCCATAGCAATTACTATGCACAATTATTTTACTGGTCAGAGTTCAAACTCTGACTAAGTGGTTGTTTGTAACCTACATGTTTCAGGGAGATTCCTTCTTTCCAGTCTCATCAAACAGTAAATAGATTTTTATAGATTGCCTTAGAAAGTAGAAAAGAGAATCTATACAACTATAAAAATAGTTACCAAGGAATCTTACATTTTCTTTAAGAGTAGTGATATTTAAAATGTGGACTCTGAATTGATTGGCTATGAATTCTGGACCTATCACTGTGGCACTTTATTCTATGCCTTGATTTTCTCATATGTATGTTGCAAGTGGGGTAGGGAATAACAGCATAATTTATACCACTGTTGTAACAAATAAGGGATACCATTTATAGCACAGTGCTTAGCAAAATAAGTACTAGGTAAACATTACTGTTTATTATTATTTCAAATTTTTTTTAAAATTTATAATTGGTAACATTTCAAAAACATGTAAATAAGGGCACTTTAATGGATGTACCTTTAGAATAGTGTATGTTTAATTCTCTACATTGCATATAAAAATAATTATACTTTGTACTTTGAATACTAACTACATTCTATTTAAAATTCTGTGGCAAAATAAAAAGATTATTTCATTCTTGAAACTTTCTGTTTATCTGTCTCTAATGGCTATGTAACATGATAGTGTTAATATTTAACTAGGAATAGGGCCTCCCTGCTGGTGCAGGGGGTTAAGACTCTGCACTATAAAGCAATCCACAGCCACTGCAACACCAGTTCAATCCCCAGCCAGGGAAGTGACCCACATGGCAGACCTCTTCTGTCTCCCTGCTGCTCCCTCAGTGGTGTATTTCAATCTACCTGCTCTGCTTCCCACTCTGTCTCTGGTGAATCCTTTCACTCCCCCTGCACATCTGGCCTGTACCCCAGTTCTTGTATGCGTAAATAAATAAAATATTTAAAAAATATTTAACTAGGAATATGTTAGAATTTAGAGCTATTATAATATACAACTTGACATATTTAATTTCTGTGATACCAAACATATTGGCTATAACTTCAACGTAGAATTTTTGGCATAAAGTTAAAATATATGAGTGAAACTGTGTTAAGATTTTTTAACCTAGTGTCAAGAATAATAAGAAGGTGATTTTTAAAATAGTTGAAATATTTCTAACATGGTAGAATACAGACTGTTGATCAGGTGTCATGGTGGCTACAAGTTCCTGGCTTATGGTGCACACCCAATTCCGCCTTCAGGGCATTTTGTACTGGTTGCCTTTTTAAGCTTGTACTGGGTATACTGGCAGTGAGAATCAGTCTTATGGATTCAGTTTCAAAACCCTGTTCTGCCGGACAATTTTAATTAAGAAAATATTGATATTCCATGGTTTACACAACTCTGGTAAGCTGCATAAAATCAAGTGTTTTCTTTAACTCTTTTCCCTCCCAATAATGTCAAATAAAGTGTTTCATGTTCAGTATAAGAAATACTTTTTTAAGTAATTGTATTCCATTTGATGCTGCGTATAGTGGGGGAAAGAAAAAGAGTTCCTCACAGCTGAATACTTTTGAAAGGGACACTTGACTAAAATGACAGAATTCACTTTTCAGAACTTACTGCTGAATTCACTTTTCAGTACTTACTCCTGAATTCACTTTTCAGTACTTACTGCTTAATAGCCAGGCCAACAATGTAGAATGGCAATTTCAACATTGATTTGCTTCCTTCCTTTTAATCTGGATATACCCTTCAATAGCTCCTACAACAAATGCTTTAGCAAAGGAGTGATCCATCCATTCTTCTCTTGTACCCTAAGAGCAGCTTCATTGCTGCTAGGGACCAGTGGTTGACATTGCTATCCAAACAAGTCACCTCCAGCCTCAGGCTCTAAGGAGTCATTTGATTTATGCCAATCTACAGGGATTTCATGTATCTATATATCATAGTACCATTACAAAATGGACCAATAGTTTAAAGTTAGTTTATACAGATAGTAGCCTAACTTTCTCATAATTATTTTAATCATGTCAGTGGGGTAAAGCTACAATGCTTAATCTTTGAATAAAAAGCATACTTTTAAACATGAATAGGAATAAATATGAATAATATCTCTCTATGTATAATGAGTGTACAAGTGAAAATAATTGAAGAATTGTTAGATTCCCATAATATGGAAAGTTAAGTTATAATTATGCTGACTTAAAAAATTTAAAATAATTTGTGAAGTTATAAGCCTTAATAAAATATAGTTTGCACAAGGATATTTAAAACGTAAAATGTGTACCATGTGATTTATTGTCAGAAAGTCTTGAATAATCATCATAGTGGCACTGCCAATTATTGTACTGTAATATTGTGTTATAAACACTCTGCTTATTTGAAATAACTAGCAGTGACTTTGTTTTTGAAGACTATAGACTTCAGTGAAAAGCACTTTTTCTGCAGGGTGAGCTGGAACAAGAAAGGCAGCAGCATGAAGAAACACTTGCTGCCATGAAGGAGGAGGAGAAACTCAGAGTGGACAAAATGGCCCATGACTTAGAAAGAAAATGGACAGAAAATCTTAGGTACATTTTTCACTTTGTAATATAACCCACACAAATGTACAAACAACCTACACAGTTGTTCCATTCTGTGGCATATATTATGTTATTGTTAAAGATATAGCAATAGAATTTTAAATAAATATTCCCATCATTAGATGTAGTAGAAAAGCAGGAATTTTAATGTTTAAATACAGGTTACTTTTTTCTGATTTCATTTCCTTGAATATAAAATAGAGTACTATCCTGAAGTTGGAAGACTTATTTTTTCTAATACCTATTTTGCAGTGATAAGTCAATGACCTTGGGTGAGTTACTAGCATACTTTATAGTGCTGAACTATAAAATAATCAACCATTATTCTGAGTTGGCTTATAAAGGAGGATTGATTAAATACAGAAAGCCTGAAGCTACATGCACTATTTCAGTACTACATTCATTGAGAGATACTCTATCTTTATAAATGCATTTTATTTTAGACAAGAGTGTTCTAAGCTTCATGAAGAGTTGAGGCTTCAACATGAAGAGGATAAGAAGTCAGCAATGTCTCAACTTTTGCAGTTAAAAGAGAGAGAGAAAAATGCAGCCAGGGATTCATGGCAGAAGAAAGTAGAAGATCTCCTAAACCAGGTAATTGGTTGTTTGTATTCAATTATGACTTTCATTTTCCTTTACAAGTTTCTTATAAAACTCTGTGGTATTTCATTATTTTTCATAAGGCAAACTTGAAATTTTTAAAATGTGTATAATCAAGGAGACATTCATAAACTGAAGAAACATTGTGCTAAATAATTGCTATATTGATATAGTCATTCCTAATACTGAGAATTGATGTTTGGTTTAATATTTGAACTGAAGACATTAGAGATTTTAAAGGGAAAAGTTACCTACATATTAAAAGTATAAAATCTTTCTTCAAATCATTTGAAAGAATTAGATAATATCTGGGCAATGGACATCCTTATTGCCTAAAAGCACTTGCCAGAAATTAGCAGTGTACTTTTTTCTCACCAAAAGGATGTTCCCTGTTATGCTTCAAAATGATGTAAAAGAAAGGTGGTGGTATTCCTAAATGTATTTTATGTCATGTGCACTTTTTCCAGAGCATTGGTAACTATAATTAAAAGAATCTGCACATTTTCACAACTTTTAAATTCATGAATCCCTAGCATTCTTCTGCAAAGACAGTAATTAAATAGGACTGACTGCATGAGTCATCAGTTGATAAGCAAGTGCAGAACTTGGGCAAGAGCAGCTCAGTAATTTAGTGTTAGAAATCCACTATTATCTTTCTATTTGTGATCATGATGAATTTCAGAATAAACAGTATAGGCTTTTTGTAAGACAATTTGTTACATAGGTGCATATATGCAGTATTTTTCGAGAGTACTTGGGGTGTGCCAGTACTGAGAAAGGGGAGTATACATGTGTAGATATTTGTGAGCTTTTGTGACTAAATTTGAAATCTTTGAAACTCAAATGAAATTAAGAACAAAGAAACAATTCTGTCTAGAAGTTGGGCACTACATTAGCATTTATTAATTACTTTCTGTTCACTGAGTTTATATTTCTGCTTAGGACCTAGAAGGACAGAATTTACTGAGTGGAGTGGTATTATTCTTCTATGTTCTGAATTTAGAAAGATTTACTTAGTTCAATTATATAGTAAAAAATGAAAAACACCCCTAAAAAATCTGCCTTGTTTTTCAATTAGAAATTATTAAACATAGAAATATTTTGTTAGATTTGGCACTGTAATGAAAGCCTGAACTCTCCTACCTATTTTCTATTAAATTATTTTATTCATTATTCATTTAATCATAAAATTGTCAGATTTCATCCATGTTTCTATGAAATTTTTTTTCTTGGATGTATGTTTCTTATTGTCTGTTCCTGAAAGAACATGATTCTTTGCATCTTGTAGTTCTGTGCATTATAAAATATTACATTAGCTCTAGTTATTGCAAATCTTACATCAAAAATATTTTAATCAATTTTTAAGGCAGATAACACCATAAACATTAACAAGGAATTAATTGCCTTCAATGGTAAAACTATTCTATGATGCTCTGTGCTATCAGACCATTTCCAAAATTACAGTATCTTCCTTTCTGCTTATTTCTAAAATGCATAGCATATGCACCTTACCACAGAGAAACAGGCAAATAACTGCTGCACTTCAGGATAGTCAGTACCTGAAGAAAGTTAACAGAATACTTGTGCAAAGGATTCCACATTAAAGTGATACTATGTTATTAAGGTTTCACTCTATCCAGACATAAGAGATGACAAAAATTGTACAAAGACTCTTGGTCTTTTTAATGGAACTTTGTTATGGACAAAAGATTCTTCCTTGACTCTTTGATTTTTTTTAATATTTATTTTTTATTTATACAATAGCTGTGGTACAGGCCAGAGGTGCGGGAGGGTGAGAGGATTCACCAGAGATAGAGTGGGGAGCAAAACAGGCAGATGAACCAAAAGCACTGCTGAGGGGAGCAGTGGGCGAGACAGGAGAGGTCTGCCATGCCATGTGGGAATCTCCCTGGCCGGCTGGGAATCAAACCCACGCTGCAGAGGCTGTGGACAGCTTCACAGCGCTGTGCTCAACCCACTGTGCCACCGGGGAGGCCCCGACTCTTTGCTTCTTATTCTCTTGACTCTTTTGGATGGATTCTTGATACCCACGCTACCACTTCCCACATGCCTGGCTCTTGATAAGCTCTGTTTCCTCTACTCTTCACTCCAGCCCTAACCTCTACAACGGTTTCACTCTTGTTACCTCTTATTGTCCTTACTAATCCTTGTCACTCACACAGCCAGGACCCTTCCATGCCCTAGTCCCCTCCATGCCCTAGTCCCCTGCTACCCCCACTACCCCACCACGATACTTAGAGAAAATATACCTGGTTCAGGATATGGGGTATTAAGGGAGTAAGAATTGAAGGAGATGACCAGGCCTTAGGCAGAAACACACATTATGAAAACTAGCAGAGGGTCTGCATTTTCACATATTTTAACTTATTTTATGGGAACTGAACATGAATCTTTTCTTTGGTGCATTAGTTAGTCTATATTTCATCCTAATTAAAGCAGAGAAAACATAAAATAATCTATCATTCCTGTGAATTGGAACTATTTAGAGCTAATTTGATTTAAATTATATTTCTTGGCTGACTTACCAAAAAATTGGGCATAGAACAGCGTAGGAATTTCACTTTTCTTGAATTAGATGATTTTTTATTTTATGAAAATTTTCAAAAACTCCAGTAAGAATCTAATTTCATATCTTTTAGTTTTCGTTTAATATTTTATTGTGTTCTTTTTTCTGTCTGACAATTATAATTAGTCTAACTAATTATGCTTCCTGGGTTAACCAATTTATATTTCAATTCCTTTAAAGCAAAAGAACTACATTCTTATTCTTCAGCTTTGTCTTAATATAGTCCTCTGTGACCATATTTTCTATTTGTGTTCCTAAAATGTCACCTTCTATTCCTTTATTTTTCCTTTCTCAAGACAGATTTTATTTTCAGTCCATTATAATGACTTATTATTCCAATGCCTCATTTAAAACAGTAGACTGAGAAATATGAGAGACTTACAAATCATTCAGACATATTGCAGAATTTTATGGTTTGGGTCTGGACTCTTCATTTTGAACTTTGAGGCCCTAAGATCATTTAGCTGATTATAGCCATATTTAAGACACAGTATTCATTCTCTACAAATTTATAATTTAGTAAGAAGAAGATTTGTATGTAGATGCCTACAATAAGTCACTATATATTAAATGGCTTTATAATGATCTGCACAGTTTGTACTATAGGAACAATGATGTGCTGTAACGGGCTCCTACCAGCATGCTTTGCACGACTTCCCACCTTCATATTCAGCAAAGTCATATTTATGATTGGGAGTTACCCAACATGGGAGTATTTATAGCACATATACCAGCAACTACTACATATCAGGCCTGTGTTGTTCAAAGCTGTTAAACATTCATGAACATAACATTGGGAAGGAGTATGAATAGAGTAGAGAGGAGTGATACAGCCAGTTTGACTGGGAAAGATTTCTTGAGTTCAGCTTTAGTGGACTCTTGTGTAGAGTGAAGGATGAACACAAGTATTTTTTATTAACTCAACAAGTGTATTATTGAACATATTCTTATCTCCCAGGCACTCTGAGGAATGCAGATGAACAAGAGGTGGGGACAGTTGGAGAGAGGAGTCATTGTGGAAAATGTTGACTTTCAGATTTAGGAGTTCAGAGTTTACTTAGGAAGCGGTAAGATTCTGCCAAAGATTTATGGATAGGGTAATAACATGCTGCAAGTTTATTTTAGGGAGCTTAATATGATTGTGCTCTTGAAGTCAGGGTAAAATGGGGACTGCTCAATACAAATATCTAAATTAAAATGCTTGGAACAGAACTCCTACATATACATCACATACCCAGCAAGGACCCTTGAACCAAGTCAGACTGCTCCTCCTAGATATTGCCATGCTTTCACTTCTCAGTCATCCTGGCTCTTTTCTCTCACACAGTACAGTCTTTCCTACTGCCCTGTCTGCAGAGTACACTCAGGCTCTGCCTACTTCTCACCACTTCCTCCACTAACACTTTCAAGCCACTAGCAGTTCCCTCTTGTACTTTAGCTGGAACTGACCTATATTCTCCCTGCTTCCCCTCTTGTCCACATACATATTGTTTTCCAACCAACCAAAGCGGTATTTTAAGTTGGATCATGTTATTCTCCTGCTTCAAACACTTCAGTCACCTTTCTTCCTATCACCTCTAGAATAGAGTCCACACTCTTGCTATGGATTGTGGTAGCTTTGGCTGCATTGCCAACATCTCCTGCTCCTTGCTCCTCCTACAGCCATGCTGTACTACTTGAAGTTCTTGAAACACATACCAAATTTAATTCATCTCAGAGCCTTAGCATCTGCCAGACCCTCCACATAAAGCCTACTTTTCCCAGGTCTAAATGACTTTCCTACATTCCATTCAATTCTCTGTTTAAATCTTAACTCCTTAAAAAGATCTTCATTACCTATTTCTCTAAAATAGCAGCCTCTCTCACTGTCTGCCCCCTTATTTTGCTTTGTGCTTTTTCAAAATAATATTACAGGGAATCAATTGATTCTCTCTCCTAATCTAACTTAGTTCTTTCTATGAGAACTGGATCATTTTCTATATTATTCATGATTTCAACCCCAGCAGATCAAATTGTGCCTGACAGGCACTAAACTCCCAGTAGTTGTTGAATAGAGTGAACAAAAACAGAAGCACAGTGACCAAAGAGGAAGTTGTCAAAAATATGATGCACAAATAATTCCATTCAATTAGGACCTGAATTTAACTCATTTCACTGAGAATACAAGAGAAAACATAAAGAAACAAATCATGTAATTTGATGTAATACTTTGGCAAAGAAAAAGGAAATGTTAAAGTTGACTCAGAATTTGAAGCCAGGATATTGAAAATTACATCATCTGAGTAAGGGAGGGCATGATGACCTTCTAATTTGAGGGGGTTGAGATGATAAAATTGGCTTTGGATGTATTGATTTTACTTTAGGATTTTTCACACTCAAAAAGAAAGAGCAAAAAGATGAGTAAGATATAGAGCACTAAAATAAATGCTCTTGATCAAGAACAATTGAAAATCATTTTCTTATTAAGCCATGACTGTTACAAACCGCTTTCTGATTTCTAAACTAGTGTTGTCTAATATAGTAGCTGCTGGCCACGTATGACTAATTGAGCACCTGGAGTGAGTTTCATCCAAATTGAGATGTTGGTGTAAATTATGCACTGAGTTTTAAAAACTTAGTACAAAAAAAATATGGAATGTCTAACTAAGATTGTTTAAAATATAATTACATATTGAGATGACAGTGTTTTACATAATTGAATTAAAAAATATGACTAAAAATAATTATGGCCTTTTTGTTTTTTAAGTATAGCTACTGAAAAAAATAAAACTACACATGTGATTTTTATTAAGATCTACGTAGCACTGGTCTGCACTATTTAGATGACAGAACTTTTGGGTAAATTTGGTACTAGCGGTCAGTACTCATTCTGCTAACTCCATCACTTTTTTTCCCTTCCCATCACCATCCTTTTAGATTTTCCCCTTCCCTACTTCCCTCTTAACCTTAGAAACCTCACTTTCCTTGAATGCCTTCCATTTTGCTATAAAAGGCAATACTTCGTCTTTCCTTATGGTTGAATAATATTCCATTGTGTGGATATGCCACTTCTTCTTGATCCAGTCCTCTATCAGTCAGCAACATTTTGCATGCCTGAACTATTTTAAATAATGCTGCAGTAAGTGTTGTAGAGGACATAGTTTTTGAGTTGATGGTTTCATGTTCTTTGATTTTTAACAATATGGCATTTTGGTCAGAAGAGAACTTGGTATGATTTCAGTCTTTGTAGTCTTATTTGACAATTAACTTGCGTACCAACATTTGGTCTCTTCTTAAAAATGTTCCATGTAACCATTTTCTGGTGGAGTATTCTGTAGATGTCTGTTAGGCCTGTTTGTTCTAGCTCCTATTTAAGGCTATTGTTTGCTTTTTAATTTTCTGTTTTATTGATATGTTCAGAGTAACAAGTGGAGTATTAAAACCCTTCATTATTTTATTGTAACTCTTTAGTTCTATTAATAATTGCCTCGTGTATGTTGGTGATCCATCACTTGGTACATATATACTTGTAAACGTTGTTGCTTCCTGTTCGGTCTTTGATTACATTTCTATCTCTCATTACTCTTTTGATGTAAGTAGAACTATTTCTCACTTTTTTTTTGATTGTCATTTGCTTGTAGGATTATCTTCCAGTCTTTAAGTCTGCGCTGGTCTTTGTCAAAAAGATTCATTTCCTGTAAACTGTAGAGTGTTGGATTTTGCTTTTAAATCCATTCAGCCACTTTATAACTTTTAATTGGTAAAGTTAAGCCTTTGACATTAAAAATGATTACTGAGATATACTTATTGCCATTTTATTTTTTTAAATGTTTATCTTTGTCTTTCTATATTGACATCTTTCTTTTTTATATTTTTTAGTTTCCATTTCTTTTTTTTTTTTTTTAACTTTTTTTTTTTTTAGAGGCATGTTTTTATTTATTTATTTGTTTATACATGCACTGGGTACAGTCAGAGCACAGGAGGGTGAGAGAATTCACCAGAGCCAGAGCAGGGAGCAGAGCAGGTAGACAGACCAAAGACACTGCTGAGGGTAGTAGCGGGCGGCAGGAGAGGTCTGCACGCCATGTGGGACCCTCCTCTGGTGGCCGGGGAGCAGCCGGGGATCGAACCGGCGCCGCAGAGGCCGTGGGCAGCTTCGCAACCCAGCGCCCTACCGCTGCGCCACCGGGGAGGCCCAAGTTTCCATTTCTATTATCTTATATTCTATACTTGTGACCCATTGGATGGTTTAACCTCAGCTCATTCTGATGTGCCATATTTTAATGCTGTTCTTCTATTTTGCATAATTTAGGTATCTGTTAACTGTTGATTTGTTTTTATTTAAAATAGCCTCTTTAGTACATCTTTCAAGTGTGGCTTGCTATTGATATATTCTTCTAATTTTTTTCAGTGATGCTTCTCATCTTTACTTTGCTTTGAGTGACAGGAAGTAAATTCTAGAAAATCTTTTTCTTCTTAGGGTACTTCAAAATGAGGGATGTTAACTTTGAATCCAGAAAAATGATGGATGTTAACTTTGAATCCAGAAAAATGATGGATGTTAACTTTGAATCTGGGAACTGAAGTAGGGAGAATGAGGAATAATGGATTTTAATTGTCTTTTGTTATACTTCAAATACATCCCTCATTTTCTTAGCAGAGCAAATGTGAGTCCTGCTATTCCCACTCTTTCTAGCAAACTTTTCTCTTCATGTGCTAATTTTTCTACACTCTTACTTCTTTTTCTTTTGACTTCCCTTTTCCTTACCCTAGGCATCACAGAGCACAGGGTTCAGAATAGCTGTCTGATGGTCTGATGTTCTGCATAGCTTTCTGCTCTCCTAATTTCTAGGGAGAGGATTCAGACCTTCAGGGTCAAATTCTCTCATTTCCTTTCACTGTTCAGAGCTTCCTTCTGTCAAGATTGTTGTTTGAGGGGCTGATTATTATTCTAGGTCCCTTTCTGTTCCTCTACCTTATATTATATCTATTCTTCCACTTAAAGTAATATTGTTACTGATTTAAACAAGGTATAAAAAATTGATGAGGGCCTCCCCGGTGGTGCAGCGGTTGAGTGCTGGGTTGCAAAGCTGCCCGCAGCCTCTGCAGCGACGGTTCGATCCCTGGCTGCTCCCGGCCACCGGAGGAGGGTCCCACATGGCATGCAGACCTCTCCTGCCGCCCGCTGCTCCCCTCAGCAGTGTACTTCGGTCCTTCTGCCTGCTCTGCTCCCCGCTCTGGTTCTGGTGAATTCTCTCACCCTCCCGCGCTTCTGACTGTACCCAGTACTTGTATAAATAAATAAATAAATAAATCCTTTAAAAAAAATGATGAAAACCAATCATTGAACATCTCCACAATTTCTATGATGGAATGCTAACAAAAAGTTATTAATTTAAGAACTAGGAGTTAAGGAGCTAGCTGGCATCCAGCAAGATTACTAGTTAGTAAAAGTGGGCTTGCCTCCTTCATGTATTCACAACCAAATTTCACCTAAACTAAGACAAGGAACAGGGAAAGGTAAATGGCTGACTATCACATACATCAAGGGCTGCAACACAGCACAAAGGAAATGGGCAGGAAAAACTGCAATTAAGTTGTGTTTATTGCGATACCAGTACTGTACAAAACACAAGAGCCATAAGGAGCCTCACTGCAGCAATTTACTCCAGGGCATATGCTCCCATCAGAGGCTTTAAAATCAGGGAGCTCTCATGGGGAAGGGAGTACAGTTGTCATACGGGATAGTGGTGTGCCACCGGGAAGCTATAGGAATAAGGGTTCAGAGTGATGATTACTGACTTGAGCCAGAGGCTCCTAAACTAAGAATAATCGGCACCTGAATGGCCAAGATAGATTGGGTCACCTGTGTCTCCTCATAGATGAGGCTATGTGCCTACAATATGTGAAACACTAGCCTACTCCCACCCATGGTCAAAACCGACAACTGAATGCTATCATTTTTCCAACGTTTGAAGCGCCTGGATCTTAGCAGGAACATGTGCCCCAGCGTAAGATTCCTTACTGTGAAAAGCAAAGAGAACCATTCCAGGTTTGTGGCCCTGTCTCAACTGTAAACCCTATCTGATGCTCAGCCATAACCTAGAGGTTTAGGCTGGTGCAACACTATGAGGCATTTTAGCAGAGGACTTTGCTTATAGAAGGGTGTCATTGTTGATCCACCATTAAAGTCTGATATTCACAGTATGGTAGGGAGTTTGAACCCTTGATGCTCATTAGAGGCAACCTTTCGGTGCCCTGTTGTCCAGTTCTTAGCTACTTACTACCTTTTACCTGCACCAGTGCACCAGCCACCTAACCAGGTGCAAAGGCACAGCTCTATGAAATAATAGACACCTAAAGCTCTCAATTTCTAATTAAGCACAACAGTTTTTTAAGTTATTTTTCTGCTTATCCTGAAAGTCTTACTTACCTGAAAGTCTGATTATATTCATCCTTCAAGAATAGAAATCCTGAAGCACATTTAGTGTTGCACTATCAACACCACACTGATAAAGAAATGGGAATCATGGAGCAGGCTGCACAATGCAGGATGCTGCTGAAAGAGCAAGATCCTGGCCTTTTTATCCTTAGAATAATCATACAGCATCAGTGTATGGGGGAGGAGGACAAAGAGAAGAGGAAAGGGTGAAACTAGAAAATGTACTAGGTCATCCATAGTTTCAGGGGTCTTCTACCACCCAGGCACTTCTCATCTGCTTGATAACTCAGTATTATGATTGAAATCAAGCCCTAGATTCCCATCCATGGTTTCAATCTTATCAGCAAGGTGTTCCACTCATCAGCTTCTGAGGTCCCTTGTTGTACCAGGCAATCCTGGTCATAGCTCATGATGCGTACCCTTCCCAGGGTGATCAAGCTTTCTGCTCTTCATTGATTTGAAAGGCACCTTGTAGGGTTGAGCTCCTATACCTGATTGATTGGGCAGACTGACCTTATATAGGAATGCGGGACAGTAGGTAACAAAAATGGTAGCCAAACAGGCCACTTAGAATTATCAGACTCACCATTTAGGAAGTCTTCTCTGTTGAAGTATTTGAGTACTCTAAATCACTTGAAGAGGATCTCTTGAGGCCTTTTTCAGTCATCTCAAAATCTAACATGAAGCTTAAGATGCTTCCAAACAAACTGTTATACAAAGCATCCATTTTTATTAACATGGATCTTGCTCATGCAGAACACTTGCCAAATAATTTTTTTGCATAAAGATATTTAGATTATGCAGTATACTGTGAACACTTTCTTGGGTGATCTCATTCAGTCTTGTGGCTTAAATACCATGTATATGTCAGTGACTTCTAAAAGTTAAATCTTCAGTATTTAACTCTTCTTGGATTCACAATTATTTGGTTGGCTACTAAGCATCTCAAATAGCATGTCTGCCTCAGAAATGTTGATTTCCATTCCCTATCCCCCATTCTAACATCTCCATTTCTTGTCATTGTTTGCTGCTCAAAACAAAAACTGAAGAGTCATATTTGATGATTCTCCTTTTTCAGTCTTATTCTACTCTCAAAACTTACCTCAGCTCCATCTCTTTCCATCTCCTCCTCTTTCCATCTCCTCCACTAAGCACTCTTCCAGGCCACCACTTTGACAGCCTCTTCAACTTCACTTTTCCTTACAACTTTTGATCTTCTTTTTGATGTAAAATTATATCATGCATAATTCTTCCTTAAAATTCTCTCAGGGCACCATAATAATTAAGGCTGTTATTTTGACTCCTTTATTGTCCTACAATAAAGATCTTAGCCATTGGGCCCTCAGGTATCTCCAGTCTCATTGCAGCCTTGCAAACCTTTCCTTACAGATATAAACTGTACAGCCAGTCACTTCTACCTTGGGGTCTTTGTGCTCAGTGACCCTTTTGGCTCTACACCCTTCCCCTAAAGATCTCTTGTTTAGTGGTTGGCTTCTTCACTGACACCTCAAATGATCTTTCATTATTCTCAACCTAATATCACCTCCAGTCACTTCCTAACATCAGTCTTTTCATTTTAAAATCATTTACTGTGAACTTTTTCTTAGTTTTAATATTTTTTTTATTTTACAGCCTTATTCAATTCTTTGTCAGTCTATATTTAAATGATATTTTCTGGGATTATAGTAGTACTCTAATACTTTTCAAGAGAAAATGTGAATCTTCATTTATATTTAACCAATAATGATACTACCACCCTATGGTACTACTTCTGCCTTTTCTGATTACCATATCCATGTCTGTGATGGAAGTCACCTCAGGCCATGGTTTAGGGACCTGCCTGTTTATTTAGATATTTTGATGACTGGCAACAATATGCTGATAGAGGTAATGACATATGAGTTTAGATTCCAAATGCTCAAATATACTTCTAATATATAAAATCCAAAATCTGGATTTCCTAAGGCAAGTCTTGGCATGCCACTCTCTGATCTATTATGTTGTCTAGTTTGCTAATTAGTTCAGGATTCCTAAATGCATATTGTTGTCTGATGATACCTTCAATCATAAAAAATAAAATCTACTTGTAAATATCTTCCCTATATTTTAGATTAATTTCTGGTATTGGGACATCAGTTCTGAGAAAAGCAAAGGTAAAAACCACTCATGTTTGCATAAGTTTTGTGAAATATGGAGAATTTAAGTGACTCAATATATAAAGAATATTATAATTATAAGAAAGCATGAAGAAGAAAGGAAAAGTATAAAATTAGTATAGTATGTAGAAATATATGAGAATATTTAAACTGTGGTTATGGAAAATCAAATAGAAAGTTAATCATTTTTTCTCAACTGATTTTTTCAAGTTTAGTAAACTGTATCATAAACTATATCCTATGTTAGTCTAAGTTATTAGTAAAAAAAAAAAATGTTTTACCAAATAAAAACTATCTCTAATTTATGACACTGCTAGGAATAATCGCATTATGGGAAGGAAAAAAATGATTATGTTCTCTCTAAAAATTGATTAGTAGACAAAGTAAAAAATATTTTATAGAAACTTTACATTTAAATAAATAATATAAATTTAAAATATTATATTTTTGGAAGGCAAAAAAGTGAGGCAATTGAAAATTAATCACATTTTCCCATATATGAGGGTCAGAGGGAGTAGTAGAATTTTCCAGTGATTTAGCACGTAAAATTTTAACAAACTCCTGAAAAAGATGCTAGATCCTAAATAATTTTGCGGAATAGATTCTAGAAATACAATTGAAAGGCTATAAAGGCACTTTTTTTTTTAACCCCAAGTGTTCAATACAAAATCAGATTATTGTTAAGTCTTCACATTTTATTTATTTTTTAATTTATTTATTTATGTATACAAGAACTGGGATACAGGCCAGAGGTGTGGAGGGTGAGAGGATTCACCAGAGACAGAATGGGGAGCAGAACAGGCAGATTGAACAACACTGCTGAGGGGAGCAACGGGCAAGTCAGGAGAGGTCTCCTGCGCCAAGTGGGTAGCTTCTTAGCTGGGGATCAAACTTGTGCTGCAGTGGCTGCAGATAGCTTCATAGGTTGCGTCATAACTCCTTGTGCCACCGGGGAGGCCCAGTCTTCACATTTTAAATGATTATCTCACATCTATTTCTGGTCCCTTAATTTTGTAGTTAATTAAGTTAGTGTTTCAATTTTTATCTACTTATTATAAATCTGAAGAGAAATCTTTCATGAACCTGTACCAGTACTGAGAATAATACTTTGCAGCATTGTATCATAGAGTTTTGGGGGAGGTATTTAGAACAGTAATGTCCATTTTAGGTCCCTCAATAACCATTATCATTTAAACTGAACTCTGATTTATAATCATTAGTCTTTGGTATTTTGCGATAGTAAACCTACCAGCCCACAAACAAGTCAGACACTGTTTTAAGGGACTACTGATACTATGAATGTGGGTCTTAAATTTCTGTTTCTCTAATTTCTTTTTCAGTGCTCTTTTCAAATTATTTTTTCCTTGAACATATTATAATTAATGTTCTGTGTTCTACTCTCCCTTTTTATCCCTTTTTCTTTCACATAGTTGATTTCTGAATGTTTCCCTTTATTCCTGTGATCTTTTCTTCATAGCGGCAGGCTCTGTGTGAAGCTTTGCATAAATCTATCAACAATGTAAGTGAATGGCACTTACAATTTGCACATAATTTGCACTTTTGATTTTGCATAAACATCATCATTACTTTAAAGTTATAACTTATGATGTAAAGAATATACTTTTTGGGATTCAGTTGGACATGTATATGGGTAATAAAAGCTTTTAACTTTTATTTGTGTATGTGCATACATCTACCACATTGTATTAAAGATTTTACATCTCAAACATAAAACTCATTTTAACATTCAGTTTGAAAGATACGGTAATATTTTTGAAAAACTATTAATAGTAGACTATCATAAAAATGGAAATAAATATAAATGTATTTTGTTTGTTAAACTATTTTTTGAAAAGTAATATCAATAGATTTCTTTATTTGAAAGGATTAGATAGTAGTAAAGATTAATAAGATTCATCACATATTTTATATCTTAATGTTTTAATTATTCAACATTTAAAGGAAAATGGAGAAATTCCTAAGAATTGGCCAAGCTATTGTTTTTTATTTATGTATATCAAGTATGCAGGAATTGAGCTTCAAAGTAATACCATTAAACACAATTTAAATTTTTTCTTCACATGTAAAAAGGAAAAAATGAGATTAAATTTCATATCAAACCCATACCCATCTTGTTTTTTAAAATACAATAACAAAGAGCTGAACATCTTTGGATATTTTTCTTGATGTCCTAGGGCAGAGGTCAGCAACCTTTTTCTGTAAAAGGAGATATAGTAAATACTTTTATTGTGGGTTGTGCAGTTTCTCTGGCAGCTTCTGAACTCTCCTTTTGTTCTTGAAAGTCACCATGCACAATAAAAAGACAAACCTTTGTGTCTATATTCCAATATAGTTTCACAATAGCTGTCTCGGAGGAATCAAAACTTTGATCTAGGCTGTCCTCTGAGGTTTTGATACTTCTCCAGTGAAGTTTTTCCCCTTGTCTCCCTAAGTTCTTACTACTATGCAAGAAAATTTTTACCTGCCTTTCATATTCAACTTTGTTTCCTACATCAAAAATAATTAGAAATACAGAACTATGTTTAGCACCATTTCTTTAATAATTTAAAAATAAGCAACAAAGATATTTACCTCAATAGTAGTGATATAAGACTGTTTGCATACAACAAAGTAGCACCCAGGGACCCCTAACGTAAGGGGTGATCCACTAAAAAGGGGTCCTGCCATCCACCACACGAAGACAAAGGAAACATACTGTTTGTGTGAAAGATCTTTAATAGAATTAATGTACAAAGAGACAAAAGAGAAGATAGGCTATTTCTAATAATAGTTTCCCAGTAAAACCCCCAAAATTACCCATCTGCTTGTGGGCAAATAACCCAGCAAACAGCGTTGATCTAAAGAGGTGCTGCTGAAGCTTGAAAGTTTGCCACATGTCTAAGGCACATTCTGATGGGGAGCCACAAGACAGGGGCAAAAGGGGCCAGGCGAGTCTGGGATAGGAAGAGAGATACAAAAATGCAAATCAAGATAATGACTACTATTGTCTCTACCGAGGAGAGTCTCATCACGTGTCTCATCCATGTGTCTCTCCCATGTCTTCATTTCTCTCCTCCACATGTGTCCTCCAATTCTCCTTTCCAGCAGTACCAGGGAGCAGTCAGGGACACAAAAACAAGACCTCCGAACCCTGCAGGTGTTCAGTTATACACCAAACATGCCTCTTTTAACTCCACCCTAGTTCCCAGTAGTTCCCCCTGCTCAGGAAGTCTGATTCATGGCATAATTGGGGCTTGTAATCTGGGGAAACTGCATGTAAATAGAGACCGGGAAAATGGCAACTCCCTCTCATAGAACTATATCTGTAGCAAGGCTACATTAAAAATTCTATTTAACCATCACATAGAACATGAGATTGGGTATTATCACTGTGTTAATTCAGACTTTCTGATATATGGGCTAATTAGGTTAGAAATAAGAATGCAAATTAAACATGATTATTGTTAACATTAATTGAATTTTACTTCAGAATACTTTAACAACATAGTCACCTTTCCCTTAGTATAGTTATAAATGAAAAGGTGTTTATTAGAATAAAAGTGACATCTTTGAAGTTACATATATTAAAAACTGGAATGGGAATGCCTTGATTTCTCTCCCACAAAAAAAGTAGACGGGAGGGCCTCCCCGGTGGCGCAGCGGTTGAGCGCTGGGTTGCGAAGCTGCCAGCGGCCTCTGTGGGGCCGGTTCGATCCCCGGCTGCTCCCCGGCCACCAGAGGAGGATCCCACATGGCGCGCAGACCTCTCCTGCCGCCCGCTGCTCCCCTCAGCAGTGTGCCTTGGTCCTTCTGCCTGCTCTGCTCCCTGCTCTGGCTCTGGTGAATTCTCTCACCCTCCCGTGCTCTGACTGTGCCCAGTGCATGTATAAACAAAACAAACAAAATAAATAAATAAAAAACATGCCTCTATTAAAAAAAAAAAATAAAGATACTTCTTAAAAAAAAAAAAAAGTAGACGGGGTTGGTAATATAATGAAATCTCCATTAATTAGTTCTCTTTTGTAACATCATAATCATGAAGGATTGATTCTTCTGTCATCATCCAAACAAAAGATGACCTTGTCACAGTGTTTGTTGTTCAGTAAGGTGAACATCTATCTATCCGTTCTCTATGATTGTCTTTGCCCTGTCTTCCATGCAGGAAGATTTCTGCTATATACTCTGTTATTCTAAAATACATGTGATTATTGATACCTGTGTCTTTTCAGAGCTTTCTAATATTTTCAACTAAGACTGAGAGGATGACTGGAAATATAGTCCAAAAATACCTTAAAGACAAGTGGGCACTATTGTGGTTCTTAATCAGTAAAGTCAGTTTATAGGTGTTAGGAAATAGCAAAAATTTATGAGTAATTCAGAATTTTTTCAGAATGGTAATAATTTCACAAGCATATTTTACATAACTAGACTCAAAAATAGTAAATTTGTGGTTAAGAAAGAAAGAAGGGACCTCCCTGGTGGCATAGAGGTTAAGTCTTAGCAGTATCATGCTATTACTGCTGTGGCCTGAGTTCCATCCCTGGCCAGGGAGCTACCCACGTGGCACAGCAGACCTCTCCTTTCTCGCCCACTTCTCCCTTTAGCAGTGTATTTCAGAAGATCTGCCTGTTCTGCTTCCCACTGTCTTTGGTGAATCCTTTCACTCCCCACACCTCTGGCCTATACCCCAATTCTTCTATGCATAAATAATCTTAAAAGAAAAAGCCACAGAAGTAATTAAAATATTCAAGTGCCTTCAAACATTTTACATGAGCATTTACTAAGTTGTTAGCATAGTAATAAATTATCCTCTATTAAATTTATGTTAACAGTTTTTAATGTTACCTTATATATTTGAAAGTATTGAACTGAAAATTAACACCATGGTTTGGACTTTATAATAATTTGTGTTGACTTTGTCAACATTGATAAGTAGTTGCTCAACACAATTCCTTATATTTTTTCAAAAGCTGAAATTATACCTCCCATTTAAAAAAAATTGTGAGTTTACTTGTTTTTACAAAAATGAACAAACCCTGTTACATAAAACTTCTACCCTAAAAAGCAAATCATTTTTGAAAAATCATGATTTACGCACAGTCTTCTTCAAAAATACACTTTCTACCTGCCTTCACATATATTCACAGAAGCACCTTGATAAGTAGTTCACCATTATGTTGAGAAATAGATAAAAGCTATAATATAGAATGCCTTCAGTAGTATTACTTGAGGAAAATAACTTATATACCTATTTAATGTCATAAAATGAACTGAGAGCAGTGGACAGGTGAAAGACCAGGGCTTCACGACTTCTCTAGACATTGCCTTTAGGATTAATTATCATTAAAACATTTGACTGCTTCTTTGTACCATGAATTCCAGAAATTTGTCGTGGTACAGGGTAATGGTTCCCAGCTGTGGCCATGCATTAAAACTCTATGAAACTTAAGAAGAGGTGCAGAGCCTTCCAATAGGCTCACACTTGTACATGATCGAAGCATTTGTTTTTTGTTTTGGAGAGCAATATTTGTAATGGCAAAACTAGGTGAGATGATCAAAACTTCCGTCAGCAAGAATTAAAGTAATTATAGCATGTTTATATTTTGGAATTAGATCTGTTAGCATACATTTGGCAATAAGCGCAACTAACTAATAGTGACTCTAGCAATTAAGATGTTTCAGTTCTTTGTATACTTCTGCTTTACCGTGCACAGTGTGATGACTTGGACATTTGGTTTGTCATCTGCTCCAGCTCCAGCTATTCTGTTCTTGAACAGCTGTGCTAATGCAAGATACTCTCCTTAAGCTCTTTTTTTTTTTTTTGCTTTTATCAGGAAATAACATCTTCCTCCATACTCCTCCCCCCCCATACTTCCTGTTAGCTTATTAACTAAAAACATGGTTAACTCATCTTTAGAATAAGACTGGGAATTTCTTATCCCAGTCCTAATTCCTTCCTTGGTGCTAGGACAAGGGTCTATCTTCTTTTAAGATAGAGATTTGCATTCAGTTCCTGAACAAACAGTTCAGCTAACTGGTAAGGAAAGAAAGAAAGAAAAGTAAAGGTGTTGGAGAGGTAGTGATAATGTCTGCCATAGGAAGGCTTTGTAGTCAAAATAGGGCGTATCTAAATATCATGGATATTATATGTATATTATAAGTCCCACTGTGAAGAAGGGGGATTTTTCCTAATGGAAAAATCATTAACTGTGTAATTCTGATCTAGTCATCTTGGAAGAAGCTACATAGAGTTAGGTGCATGAAAATCTACTCCACAGCTTATCAACTCCTGCAGAACAAGATGCCTTCATGATTTCTTATTTCTTTTTTTTTTTTTTTTTTGTGTGTGTGTGTGGGACCCTCGCCGGCGGCCGGGAAATGAACCGGCGCTGTAGAGGCTGCGGGCAGCCTTGTAGCCCAGCGCTCAACCGCTGCGCCACCAGGGGAGGCCCCATGATTTCTTATTTCAAGTGATGTTTATGCCTCTCTACAAGACCTATGGAGGATCTGGCCCAATAAACAGCCTAGGTGTCTCTGTTTCAGCTACTTTGGAAATTTAACACTGGTCTACTGAGGTATGATCTAGGTTCCCAAGAAACTTTTATGTATAAAACAACCAATGTGCTGGTCATGGAACATGTGCTATCTACATTTAGTGGAAATTGTTTAGCCATTTACACACAAGGTAGTAAAAGCAGGGCCTCCCTGGTGGCGCAAGGGGTTAAGACACAACCTATGGAGCTGTCCGCAGCCTGTGCAGCATGAGTTCGATCCCTCGGCCTGCCAGGGAGCAACCCACATAGCGCAGTATACCTCTCCTGGCTCGCCCGCTGCTCCCCTCAGCAGTGTACTTCAGTCAATCTGCCTGTTCTGTTCCCCACTCTATCTCTGGTGAATCCTCCTCACCACACCTCTGGCCTGTGCCCCAGCTCTTGTATGCATAAAATAAAATAAATCTTTTTTAAAAAAATAGTAAAAGCAAAAGAAAAAAGAAGCAATTCTTTCAAGAGAAATAAGTCATGAGAGTGGTGAAATGCCACTGTTAACACTAGTTACCATTAGAGATTGGGATTTGACAAGAAAAGGGCATGAAGGAATGTTCCTTTTTATTTTATATTTAATAACCTATGTTTAAAATTTTTTCACAGTAAACATTTATTACCTTGGTAATTAGGACTAAAAGTGTTGTGCGGTCTGGGCCGCATCCCAAACTTTTAAATCAGAATCTCAAGGGGTAAGGCATCTGTATGTATTAAAATATACAAAGATTTTATAATACATAACCAGACTTGCGAACCAGTTTACTATTTCAGGAAATAACTTTGCCTGGAAAATAAATGTTTGTATATTTTCTGTGTTTTCTGTTCACTTGTATAACAAGACTGGTATTTGATGGGTGGGAAGGAAACCAATAATGTATCAAAAACCAGAGCTTGTAGGTAGGTGTCATAAGTAGTGACATGTGCCATGTTGACAACTGGTACCTCAGATTTGATGTTTCAGTTCCTATCTTGAATGATTTTTGCAAATACCATTGTAGAAGTACAGGATTCTTATGAAACTGCTTTATAGGAAATGGGTAAAACTTTTTTTTTCTCGGGATAAAATGTATCCAAATGTTTATAATTTCAAAATTACTAAAATTATATTTTTTATAAAACTTGACAACAATATTTTAAGTGGTAGAGATCAAATGATGGCAGTTGCAGTGTAGTTAGCCCTTTAAAATTGTGTGACAACTATCTGATAACTACTGATTAGTATATATAAATTGCTATAAAAAATTCAGTGGAGAATTAATATATTTCTGAAATAAGGATTCTTTGGCTTATTAAAAATGTACATAATATTAAAATTTAAAATTATAATATATGTAGAGAAGTTAATACTATATGCTATTTGAGTACAGTATATAGCATATATTACTGTAATTATTGTTTCTCATGTATTTAATAACTTTTTAATAAATCTATAATAAAAGTACTGATCAAGTTACCCAAACTCTTCAATGCAGTCTACCTTTGTTCTTTTTTGTTTTGAATTAATGAAATTTTATATTAATATATATTTCCATAAAGTATACTAAAATTAGCTGTTAAACTATTGCTATGAAACACTAGTTCCTATTATACTGCTTCGCTCATGATTTTTGTTTATTAACATACCATGTAATCATGCTGATAAAGCCTAATATTATTTATAAAAAGAACAAAGTAAGTTTTGATGCTGTACTGCATGATAAAGGCTTTCTGCATATAATTCATATTACTGTCTTGAGCATGACTCCAAGTATTTTAGACAGTCTTGATATTATTTTGGTGTGGTTTCAATGTTAAGCATACAAAATACCTAAACTTGAGTTTATTTGAATGCTGTTGCATGATAATATCTTTTTCCATATACTTTATATTTTTTTAAGTATAAAAACAAAGATTAATCATAAATCCTAAAAGGCAAAATGTTATTTTGGAGTTCTTTCAAGGTAAAGTATATTATGGTGTAAAAATGTAAGCATATTTACTCAAACAGGAGAGATTATTTAATGCTGTTTAGGTTTTTATTTTTATTTATTTATTCATTTATTCATTTATTTATTTATTTATTTATTTTTCACATTTTAAAAATATCTTCACATCAACTCTAGACTCATGGTTGACCAAATAACAGAACTGCAAAGCTCAGTCAAATTGGCACATAAAATTAACCATCACAATAATTGATTGTGTCTTTTTTTTATTATTTTATTTTTATTTTTTTAATTTAAATAATAAATTTTATTTTTATATTCCCCCATACAATTGCAAACGCCCCATTCTGACCCCAATCCCTCCCCTCCCGCCCCCCACCCCCAAAAGTGTCTCTGGTTCATAGTTTTTTGTTGATTTTGATTTTCACTTTCTTATATTCATTTTCCTGGTCCCTTATTTAAGTTTTCTAGATTCCTGCTATGAGTGAGACCATCCGGTATTTTTCTTTTTCTTTTTGTCTTATTTCGCTGAGCATGATCCCTTCCAACGCCATCCATGTTGCTGCAAATTGCATGTGTTTATCTTTTTTGAATGCTGAGTAATATTCCATGGTGTATATGTACCACATCTTCTTGATCCAGTCATCTATTTTTGGGCATTTGGGCTGTTTCCAAAGCTTAGCTATTGTAAACAGTGCTGCTATAAACATAGGGGTGCAGGTGTTCTTTGGATTTGATGTTTCTGTGTCCTTTGGGTAAATACCTAGGAGTGGAATTGCTGGATCATATGGAAGCTCTATGTTTAGTAGGTCCAGAAATCTCCACACAGCTCTCCACAGTGGTTGGACCAGTTTGCACTCCCACCAACAGTGCAGAAGAGTTCCTTTTTCTCCACACCCTCACCAACATTTGTTGTTGCTAGTTTTTTTAATATGTGCCATTCTCACTGGTGTAAGATGGTATCTCATGGTAGTTTTGATTTGCATTTCCCTGATTACAAGTGATGTTGAACATTTTTTCATATGCCTGTTGGCCATTTGCATTTCCTCTTCAGAGAAGTTTCTTTTTAGCTCTTCTGCCCATTTTTTGACTGGATTATTTTCTACGTTGTTGTTGAGTCTCATCAGCTCTTTGCAGATTTTTGTGATCAGTCCTTTATCATTAGTGTTGTGTGCAAAAATGTTCTCCCAGTTGGTGGGGTTTCTCTTTGTTTTTGTTATTGTCTCTTTTGCTGTGCAGAAGCTCTTTAATTTGATGTAGTCCCAGCTGTTTATCTTTGCCTTCACTATCACTGCTTTGGGTGATGTGTCTGTAAAGATGTCTTTGATGTGCAAATCACGTAGTGTTTCGCCTGTATTTCCTTCTATGTATTTTATGGTTTCAGGTTTTATGTCTAGTTCTTTAATCCATTTTGAGTTGGTTTTTGTGTATGGTGTGAGGTACTAGTCAAGCTTCATTCTTTTGCATGTAGCGGCCCAGTTTTCCCAGCACCATTTATTGAACAGATTTTCTTTGCTCCAATGCATATTCTTTGCTCCTTTGTCAAAGATTAGTTGACCATAAATCTGTGGGTTTATTTCTGGATTTTCTATTCGATTCCATTGGTCTGTATGTCTGTTCTTGTTCCAATACCATGCAGTTTTGATGATTATGGCTTTGTAATATAGTTTGAAGTCTGGGAGTGTGATGCCTCCATTCCCTTCTTTTTTTTTCAGGAGAGCTTTGGCTATTCGGGGTTTTTTGTGATTCCATATGAATTTCATCAATAATTGTTCTATTTCTTTGAAGAATGACATTGAAATTTTGATTGGAATAGCATTGAATCTGTATATTGCTTTTGGTAGGATGGCCATTTTAATAATGTTTATTCTTCCAATCCATGAGCAGGGGATGTCTTTCCATTTCTTTGTGTCTTCTTCTATTTCTTTTAACAGTGCTTTATAGTTTTCTTTGTATAGGTCCTTTACCTCTTTTGTTAGATTTATTCCCAAATATTTGATTTTTTTTGTTTCGATAATAAAAGGGATGGTTTTTTTGATTTCTTCTTCTTCAGATTTATTGTTTGTGTATAGGAAGGCTACTGACTTTTGCGTGTTGATTTTGTATCCTGCCACTTTACTGAATTGATTGATGAGTTGAATTAGTTTTTCTGTGGAGTTTTTGGGGTTCTCTATGTATATTATCATATCATCTGCAAATAGTGATAGTTTGACTTCTTCTTTTCCTATTTGGATTCCTTGGATGTCTTTCTCTTGTCTTATTGCTCTGGCTAGGACTTCCAGTATTATATTGAAAAGCAGTGGTGAGAGTGGACATCCTTGTCTTGTTCCAGATCTTAATGGAATTGCTTTCAGCTTTTCACCATTGAGAATGATACTGGCTGTTGGCTTGTCATAGATGGCCTTTATGATGTTGAGGTATGTTCCTTGTATCCCAAGAATTTCAAGGGCTTTTATCATGAATGGGTGTTGCACTTTGTCTAAAGCTTTCTCAGCATCTATTGATATTATCATATGGTTTTTATATTTCTTTTTGTTGATGTGTTGGATAACGTTGATTGATTTTCGGATGTTAAACCATCCTTGTGTCCCTGGAATGAATCCTACTTGGTCGTGGTGAATTATCTTATGGATACATTGTTGGATTCTGATAGCTAAAATTTTATTAAGGATTTTTGCATCAGTGTTCATTAGGGAGATTGGCCTGTAGTTTTCCTTTTTTGTGTTGTCCTTATTCGGTTTTGGTATTAGTGTAATATTGGCTTCATAGAACGTGTTTGGTATTGTCCCTTCCTTCTCAACTTTTTGGAAGAGTTTGTGAAGGATAGGCACTAATTCGTCTCTGTATTTGCCATTGTGTTTGTCTTTCCTTTGATTTTATTTATTTATTCTTTTAATAATTTTTTTTTTTTTGGTCTTCTTTCGTTGTTATTCGTCCCTCTGAGGTTCTGGCTTTAGGATTCCTTGTAGTATTTTTTGGAGTGGGGGTTTAGTCGTAATGAAATTCCAGAGTTTCTGTTTGTCTGGGAAGATCCTTATTCTTTCTTCATAGAGGAAGGAGAGCTTTGCGGGATAGAGTATTCTTGGTTGGCATCTGTTTTCTTGGAGTCTGTTGACTATGTCCCTCCACTCTCTCCTTGCCCGTAGTGTTTCTTCAGAGAAGTCTGATGTCAGCCTGATTGGTTTTCCTTTGAATGTTATCTGTTTCTTCCCTCTTGTCAGCTTCATTATTTTTTCCTTGTCCTGGATTCTTGGGAGCTTTACTATTATGTGTCTTGCTGTATTTTTCCTTTCTTTGTGGAAGTTTGGTGTTCTTCTTGCTTCTTGTATATCAATTTTCAGCTCCTTCTTCGCATTTGGGAAGTTCTCTTCAATTATCTCCTGGAATATTTTCTCTGTTCCTACATCTCTCTCCTCTCCTTCTGGAATTCCTATAACTCTTATATTTCCTTTCCTCATGGAGTCAGATAGTTCCCGAAGTCTTTCTTCATTCTTTTTCCTTCGTACTTCTCTTTCCTTTTCTGTTTTGGTTCTTTTTATTTCTGTGTCTTCAAGAGTACTTATTCGTTCTTCCATTTCATCTATTCTGCTTTCATTGCTTTTCCCAGAGTTCTTTAGTTCCTCCATTAATTCTTTGATCTGCATTTCTTTTACTTCCCTCTTTAGGGACTCAATTTCATTCTTCTGACCATTGTTTTCCCTCTTTAGGGACTCAATTTCCTTCTTCTGATCATTGTTTTCCTTTATGACTTCTATCACTTTTTTAATCATGGCAATTTTAAATTCTCTTTCTGGAAGGCTCAGAAGTTCTTCCAAGTTGCTGTCATTGCAATCTGGGGAGTGGTTTTCTTTTTGTGGTGTGCTTCTTTCCTGAGGAGTTGTTAGGTTGCCATTCACAGCAACGTGGATGGAGCTAGAGGAATTATGCTCAGTGAAATAAGTCAGAAGGAAAAAGAAAAATATCAGATGGTTTCACTTTAGCAGGAATATAGGGGAACCAAATAAGACATTGGTATAAAAAATAGCAACAGAATAAAACACAACAAAGCAAAAATAGACAATTATAATTCGGAGTCATACTGCAGGGGAGGAGGAGGGAGAGGGATCAGAGGGAAGAAAGAAGGAACACAGGGGACTGAGGTGATGGTGCACGGGTGCATTGGTGAAGGAAATTCTATGATGACTACACCTGAGGGGGTGGGGGGAAGCAAATATTGTTTAAAAATGAACAATGATGTAAAAAATAAATAAATAATACTTTTTTTACACAAGCATTTTAAGTTATAAATTGATAAATCTGCTAAAGAGTGTCTTTTAGCCCTCAAATAATCTTAGTTAACATTTACTAAGGACTTACTGATTGCCAAGGGAGGACACTTCTAAGTGGATTACGCTGTAGTAGTACACTTAATTCTCACAAAGCTCAGTTAGGTGTTGATACTAGCAAGTAGTAGAGCTAGAATTTTAACTCAGAGCCCATGGTCTTACTGGCTCATAAATAAGAATTTTAGCTTTTCATACTATCTTCTTGAAATGACTGTAACCTAATAAGTGCGTTAATAGTCTTCTGTTATTACTTCATTCTGTCATTTTTTATTGCAATGCAATACAGATGTTCATTGTTTTTCTAATGTGGGTTTCATTGTTCTTTAGAGAGGCTACAAACTTACTGTCACTAAAAGTCAATTTTGAGTGTAACTATTAAAAATAGAATTAAAGTAGTAACACTCAATGATATCTATGGATTATTGTAAACCATTTTATGTGAATACTTTCTTAAGGCAGTTCTTTTCTTAGTCAAATTTTGTTGATTGACTTTTTTTTTTTTTTTTTTTTATAAAACTTCATCTGGGGAGTACAACTTCACACCTCCACATGTGCACAAGCTTCACTCACCCACCTCCAATGTGCCAGTGCTTAAGGCAATCATTTTACTATAGCCTATGTCTTCAAAATGTTTTTTTTTTTTACTTTAAATTGGCAATTTGTAAAATATGCATTATGTTTATTCTTCATTGTGTACCATTTTGTGGCCTAGATTTCCTTGCTGAAACAGAATCTGGAGATGCAGCTTTCCCAGTCTCAGACTTCTTTGCAGCAACTGCAAGCCCAGTTTACACAAGAGCGACAACGACTTACACAAGAGCTTGAAGAATTAGAGGAACAACATCAACAAAGACATAAATCTTTAAAAGAAGCACATGTCCTTGCCTTTCAAACTATGGAAGTAGAAAAAGAAAAAGAACAAAGAGTAAGTTTAATGTGACATATTTTCATTTTTAAAACATCAAATTGAATAAATTCAGTAGTCTCACAGTAGCTAGCCTTCAAATTCTTAAGAATTTCGTTCTTAAGAAAATTATTATGTATCTTTATTTCTATGTGTTTTCTGGGATATGACTCCTGTAGAGGTCATGGTGATTAAATATTTTTACTAGTTACATACAATAGCAGACAAATTAGACTGGGGCCAACATTTTATTTCTCTTTGTCATCATAATGCCAAGTTCATAATGAGACTGATATATCATCAAAGCTATGTATGCTTTATTTTTCAGAACTAAAATACTTACAACTCAGTGAATATACATGTTAGAGTAATGGTAAACAAGCACATGTGTTACAATAGTTAAATATATACTGTCTTTCTCAGAAACCGTCCATGTTCTAGATTATGGTAAGAAATACCCTTTCTGGAACAATTCAGTCTCTAAACTTGAAGTATCCTAAATTGGATTTTCTTTTTTTCCTCCTGTGGCCTTGTATCGTCTGTCTTTTTCACATGTAGTCTTCTCTCTGGCTAGGTCTTTAAAATTAATCACATGAAAGACTTTAGTTTACTTTTCAGTAACCATTTCTTAGAGATTGTAATTTTGTACAGAAATGCAGGAGCAAAGAATGACTATAGAAAGTAGCTACAAAATATTTGTTATGGCTGGCATTATAAAAGTCCTTACCTCGGGCCTCCCCGGTGGCGCAGCGGTTGAGTGCTGGGTTGCAAAGCTGTCCGCAGCCTCTGCAGTGCCGGTTCGATCCCCGGCTGCTCCCGGGCCACCGGAGGAGGGTCCCATATGGCACGCAGACCTCTCCTGCTGCCCGCTGCTCCCCTCAGCAGTGTGCTTTGGTCCTTCTGCCTGCTCTGCTCCCCGCTCTGGCTCTGGTGAATTCTCTCACCCTCCCATGCTTCTGACTGTACCCAGTGCTTGTATAAATAAATAAATAAAAATAAATTAAAAAAAAAAATCTAAAAAAAAAACCTTAAAAAAAAAAAAGTCCTTACCTCGTTTTCCTTTCAGGAGGAAATTGTTTCTTGTTAATGTTTTATTCCTTGCCTTTCTAAGTCTAAGTCTTTACACAGAGAGGAATTATTCATTAATTTCATGTGGTTTTCTACCCCTTAATTGTTTTAGAAAATAGTTTTATTTGAAAACTGCCTTAGGAAAAAACTCCATATCTCAATTCAAACACAGTTTAGTGAGTCAAACTGTTTTCATGTTGATTAGCTTATTTTACTAGAGTGATCTTACTACTTTCTATTTATGATTATTATATCAATTTTCTAGAAAATGAATTGCTACTCCTTTTTCTTAAATGGTTTTAAGTTATTTTCTGTTTTGTTTGTATTTTCTTCCTGTATTCTAGCATCATAATTTCAGTATGTTTCTCTTGTTCTAGGCTCTTGAAAATCATTTGCAACAAAAACATTCAGCAGAACTTCAGTCATTAAAAGATGCACACAGAGAGTCAATGGAGGGCTTTCGGGTAGAAATGGAACAGGAACTTCAGACTCTTCGATTCGAATTAGAAGATGAAGGAAAGGCTATGCTTGGTATTTTGGAAGTATTTTTATACTGTCATATTAATTTATACATTCTTCTGCTTTAAAATTCAACATGAAATCAACATCAAAAAATTTTCATTTTTAAAACATAAAATTGAATAAATGTTTTACATTATTTTATTTTAAGTTACTGGATGAAGAGCTAAGTAGAGTAGAGTGGGTTAGAACACAAGCAGTACAGTGAGGTCCTGTCAAAATTCTCTGTTCTCTGCTATGTAAGCAACACCCACTGGTGCTTCCACCGCTCATTAAGAGTCCCAATGGGGCCTGGAAATTCCTAATGTCCACTGACTAAAAAGAATAGTTACACAGGGAGCCATGTGTCCTTAAACTTTTGTAGATAGTCATATTGGATTTTCCACTTGAGAATTTTGTTTAAGATATTTTTCATGCTTTTTAAAATAAGACTTTAATCTTTGAGTTGTTCAAATCATTACCCTTTTTACAAGAAGATGAGTTGAATCTTGAAGAAAAATTGGATATGTGTTTGAAGGGGTTTTTGTGTTAGTTTTTGCAGTGTCATTTGGTAACTCTTCCTACTGCATCATTTTCCTTCTGTTTGGCTTTATTTCAAATTCTATTAATTTAAACATATGTTATCACACATCAGTGGCACACTCTTTCCTAATAGGACTTAGGAACAAAGAAGACCAGAGTATTATGAATATTTTGACCCTTGAGGGGAAAGCCAATTGACCCAGTTCATCATTTCTGTATCTGGGTATCCTAGGCCAAATTAACATAGCTCTTTTGAAACCACTGTGGAAAAAAAAAATTTAGTTAAAAAAATAAATAAAAGCCATTGTGATAGTGAGGATGGAAATCTCATTAAGTACAAAAATTTATCAATGGAAAACCTACCTGCATGGTATAGACTCTGTTAAGCAAGGAGAATTAAAAAAATGAACTGCTGTTCTGTCTTTGCATTCAAGTAGCTTCCAGTCAACTGCAGAGTTAACGTTTGTAGAATTGGGACCCCAGGAGAGCACACACTTTGCACAGTTGTGAGAAGAGAGGCCAAGTCTCAGAACTTTGTTCTTTAGTTCTTTGAAACATGACTTAATACCTTTTTGTTGACAAAAGAAATTTTTGTGATTTTTAAAAACTAAATGTTTTAAGATAATTGCAGATTCACATGAAATTGTAAGAAGCAATGCAGAGAGCTCCTCTGAACCCTTTACCCAGTTTTTCCTAATGGCAATAATTTCCCAAACTATAGTACAACCAGGATTTTGACATCAATATGATCAAGACACAGAATATTCCCATGACCATGAGCTTCCCTGTTGCTTCTGCCTTAAGCCACACTTAAACTGCCCTTTCTTCCCCACCTTTAACCTCTGGCAACCATTCATTTCTTCTCCATTTTATAATGTTGTCTCTTTAAATATGATATAAGTGGAATCATATACTATGTTAGCTTTTGGGCTTGACTTTTTTACACTCAGCATAATTCTCTGGAGATTAATCCAGGTTGGTATATGTAAGCAATACTTTGTTCCTTTTTATGGCACTGAGTACATACCTCTTTTCCAATTGGATTATTTATATTTTTACTGTTGAGTTTCAGGGTTTTCTATATATTCTATTTGCTAGTTCTTTGTCAGCAGCCCTTGGTGTACATTTTTTCCCCAATGTCCCATTGAAATTACTTTCCTTGGGCCTCCCTGGTGGCACAAGGGGTTAAGCATTAAGCACAGCACTATGAAGCTATCCACAGCCTCTGCAGCATGAGTTCGATCCCCGACCAGCCAGGGAGCAATCCACGTGGCACAGCAGACCTCTCCTGACTCACCCGCTGCTCCCCTCAGCATTGTATTTCAGCCAATCTGCCTGTTCTGTTCCCTACTTTGTCTCTGGTGAATCCTCTCACCCCCCGCATCTGTGGCCTGTACCCCCATTCTTCTATGCATAAATAAATAAATCTTAAAAAAGAAATTACTTTCCTTGAGTTACTGCTGAATATTTGGATTCAGCAATTTGGATTTTAATTTTTGGATTCAGCAATTTGGATTTGAATTTCTAAATCCAAAGGTTTCTCACTTACTAGGTCTCATCTTATTGACTCTGTATCATACAAACTCTTTGACCTTGAATCGTTTTCCCTCCTTGGGTCTGTAACAGTATACTGAAATCAGCTCTACTCCTACTTTCTGACCTCTGCTCTTTAATCTCATTCACCACTTTCCTTAAATAGATATTGTTGTTTCTCAGAAATGTTCTTGATTAATTGGACTCACATCCATGGCTTGAACTACCATCTATTGTAGCTGTAACTGGTAACTCCAGATATGCATTTCTAAACCAATATGCTTTCCTTGTGAATTAGTTTATATTTCTCACTTCCTGTTAGATAGTTGTATATTGTGAATCGTCCCCTACAGTTTTAAATATGAGCTCACCATCTCCCTTATGGTCCAAAATGTGTTTCTACTCTTGTGTCTCTGACTTTGATTCATGGTACTATCATTTACTCTGTTACCAAAACCAGAGATCTGGGAGTTAATTTAACTTTTCTTTCACTTCCATCTTTGTTCTTCCTCTTAGTATTCCCTGTGTATGTTTCCTCTTTAGTCCTTCTGCCATATTTGGTTCATGGTATTGTGATTTCTTGCCTGGATTATTGCTCTAAACTTCTCAATGACCTCCCATTCTTGTAGACCATCTTCCAGGTGCCCTGTAACTTCCCAACTTTAAATCCTTCAGTGATTTCCCATGTCCTCCCTCAGTACCTGTCAAGTTTTTCCATGGAGGGGAGTTTCCTCCCCTTAACACCAGGGGAGACTGTACATATGCCCTACGTGTAGGTCTCAGAAGGAGTCTATAAGCACAGCACTTCTTTGAAGTTTCACTTTAGCTTTAAACTATATAATTTGTATTTTACTCCATTTATATCTCTTTTGTACTGATAGGAAAATAATTGCTTACCCAAACACCTTCAAAGTAAAACTCATGTTTTGGAGATGTGTGTACTCTACAGGTTCCCTCAGGCATACTGCTCCACATATCCCAGTTTTAGAATCATGAGCTTTAAGCATCCAATAAAAAGCATTTTATCTAAAATTTTCAGAGATTGGGCTCCTTTTACTTTCCAATTTGAGCACATGTACCATGAACTCCTGCAACACTAGACCTATTAGAGTTTGCTAGATACATCAGGTGCTTTCTGCTTTTATGTTACCTCTTCTTCCTGAATGCTTTTCTCTTTCTACTTAGGGAACTACTTCTCATTCTTATTGACCTAGTTATGTGATAGTTCCTTTGTGGTAGCATTGCCAGCTTCTATCTCCAAGGAAATTCGGGTGCTGGCAACACTGTGCTTTTATTATACTTACTAATCATCTCTAATAGCCCACTATATTTCCTCACATGATGTCTTCCTCTGTGGTCAGGCAGTTACAAGGATGGGGTAATATTTTATTCTGTCTCTTAGTTCAATATATGATATTCAATAAATGTGGGTTGTATGAAAGTATCAATTCTAAATTGAAAGGAAAACAATGACTTCTAAATTACTAAAAGCATTTGCCAATCCATGCTTAACTTCTTTCAAGGATATTGTAGAAGAATTTGTGTTTGGGTGAGAAGTTGCCTTCAGGTATGCTATGGTCCAATTCACTATTATTCTAATAGTGAATGAGGAGATTTAAAAATATCCATCTCTATTTAGCACCTCACTTACAATTTGGTAGCATATTTATAAATACCTTGATCCATTTGAATTGAAAGTTTTCTTATACTCATCAAAATTAGATGATCTCTAATTCTTGATATTCCATCATAGTCTGTAATAATTTTGAGAAGCATGCAGAAATGTATGAAATGTTAATGCCCTAATAAATATTCTATGACTTTCATCGTTTCTCTCTAAATTTTTAATATTTCAAAAATATGTTAAATCTCATTTTTTCCTTGGATTCCAGCTTCCTTACGCTCAGAACTAAATCACCAGCATGCAGCTGCAATTGATTTATTACGGCATAGTCATCATCAAGAATTGACAGCTGCTAAAATGGAATTGGAGAGAAGCATAGACATCAGCAGAAGACAGGTAAATAAGAACATTCTGTTCTGTGATAAATTGTTAAATGTGACTATATTTGAATATAAACAATTATCTGAAAATTATTTTGCAATTTATACTTGCACAAATTACAACTTACTATCTGCATTGAAGTTATTTTTAAAGAAAAATAATTCCACTTTAGTATTTTTTACTTTTAATTGAACATTTTGAATTTTACGTGCATCTTGAGAAAATGAACAGTGAAATATAAATGATACAAAGAGTGAAGAAAGAATAATACAAAACACACTGCCTAGTAGAACTTTCTACGTTGATGTCTCTGTACTGTCATCTGTGGTGGTCACTAACATAAACCAAATGTGTCTAGCATGACCTTGAACTTGAATTTTCAGTTTTATTTAATTTTAATTCCAATTTAAATTGAAACAACCATATTGGGTAGCATAGCTATAGTAGTAGCAGGTTCTTGAGACCTATTCCATATCTCCACTATTTACACTTTAGAAATTTTGTTTTACGAAATGTTACTTCCTTTAGGTTGTAATCTTGCACATATGTATGTATGAGTGGATGGATGGATTTTTAGGTATAATTCAATGAAAGCTGTTTGTTAGTTTATTAAACTTAGGACTTCAAACTTGTTTGTCTTGAGCTATGTTAAATGATCAGCTCAAATTTTCTCTTCATGGCTAGAGTCTTAAATGAACTACCTTATAACTGTAGAGGGAAGTTTTGTTCTCTTCAGTAAACTGACACTGAAATAGACAATATCTAGGTCTACAGAAATTGTAGAAAACAGTCTTACAGGAAAATGGAACAGAGTTTCTCTATAAGATTGCTACTAGACCATCATTAGGCAGACAGAGCTACTTCTAAGCCATGGATGTGTGTGTGTGTGTTTTGTTTGTGTACATACACATGTGCTAGGGTGACCTCCATAGATGAAGAAGGTTCTTTTTGGATTAAAGTGTGCCAGCATTTTACTGCAGGACCATATAACTTACTGTGTATGTAAGTGTACCCTATATTCGAGTCGCAACTCTACCATTGATTATAAATCATCCTTGGACAAATCATCTCTTGTGTACTAGTTTCCTCATCTGCAAAATGAGGGAGATAAACTTTTGTGGTCTTTTGAGTCCCTTGTGGCTTTGACATTATTGAAGCTATGTCCACATAAAGACTTTATGTATATATATGGAAAAGAAAGCAGTCTTGAGGTTTTCTCATTTTAACTTTTTGCTTTTGAAGCAATATAAGTTTTATTACACTTGACATTCCAGTATGTCATTTTCTTTCCTTGCTACAGAGAAAGCAAATATGTAGTAAAGTTTTAAGAATTGTTCTTATTTTGCAG
Source organism: Talpa occidentalis (assembly GCF_014898055.3). Taxonomy (NCBI): domain Eukaryota; kingdom Metazoa; phylum Chordata; class Mammalia; order Eulipotyphla; family Talpidae; genus Talpa; species Talpa occidentalis. The sequence goes on along the minus strand of NW_023602073.1, from coordinate 117,910,710 downwards.
AGTAAGGAGCACTTGTGTAGAATAACAGATCTACAAGAGGAATTAAGGCACAGAGAGCATCACATTTCTGACTTGGATAAGGAGGTTCATCACCTTCATGAAAATATAAGTGCCTTAACCAAAGAATTGGAATTTAAAGGGAAAGAAATTCTCAGAATACGAAGTGAATCTAACCAGCAGATGAGGTATGCCATGAATTACAACAGAAGGCACATGTAGTATTATCTGAAAGAATGCAGTAGTATATAGTGATGACATGCCTGTGTTTATGACTGGACTGCCCTTTTAGGGAGAAATTGAAGCTACTTTTTACTTTGCTTGCTGACTATGTTAAATCTAGAATGTAGATACAGTGTTTGTGTTGTGCATGATGTATTTGCATTCATTAACTTTGGAAATTACATATAATTAACTAAAGTCTTTAAAATATTATTTAAAAAAGCATTAAAGGAGACAACTTTAACAAACTGGAAAATCAGAGCAAAGTAAGTAACTTACTTTAGGTTGTTTCCATTGAATTTCTTTATGGTATACCTAAAACCATTTCAAATCTGGTAGAATAGAGAAACTTTCAAAAGCTTGACTTCAGAATAACATTTTCTTAACTAAAAATAAAACAGGTTACATGAACAAGATTTAAACAAGAGACTTGAAAAAGAGCTGGATGTCATGACAGCAGACCACCTCAGAGAGAAAAATATCATGCGGGCAGATTTTAATAAGACTAACGAGCTACTCAAGGAAATAAATGCAGCTTTACAAGTGTCGTAAGTCATATTATATTAAAGAAAATTAATATGTAAGTAGTAAACTGAGGAGCTCTGTGTCTAACCTCAGATTAGCTGCTCTTTTGAATCTAATTAAATGATATTTAAAAAAGAAAACAAGTGCTGTATTACAAATGGTAATTGCAGTATGATATATTCTTCAATTAGGATGAGGCCATTGAATGATTGTTTTATTGGCTGCTATTGCAAGGGTTTTCCTAAGACAATACTTGTCTAAAGACCATCCCTCACCTCAGGATCATGAACTATCATGTGGCGGTGAAAACTCAAAAGATGTTTATTGTATAATTATTAAGTGAAAAGAGCATACGGTGACCAGTAGGAATATTAAGATTCTATACATACATTAATAATATATGTATTTTACAAAAATGCCAAAGATCTTAAAATCAAATACAAATTTTTAATGATAGTAGTTCCCACTAGGGAATGGATTAGGATATATTAGGAGTGGAGAAAGAGCGAAGACTTCCTTTTTATTTTCTATACCCTGCCTACATATTGTTTAGAATTCCTACAACAAACATTTAATTGTTTTATTTTAAAACTCAATAAAGCTAACACATCACAAATAAAATTACTACTCATACATAATAACTCCAATATTTTTAGTACCGGAATTTCTAATTGTTGTTGTTAAAAAAATATGTAATAGCTCATTTCTTTGCTAGATACTTATAAACTCTTATAGCCAAAGCATGTAGTATTCAGTTCACCTCTGTGACCTAAACCCTAATTCAACTTATTTCAGAGTTATTCTACACTAAAGTGCTGCAAGTGATTTTTTTTTTACTTTCCATCTCTTCTTCCAATCAATTAAAAAACTTCATTAAAAAAACTCCATATAGGGCCTCCCGGGTGGCGCAGCAGTTGAGCGCTGGGTTGTGAAGCTGCCCGCAGCCTCTGCAGCACCAGTTAGATCCCTGGCTGCTCCCCGGCCACCACCGGAGGAGGGTCCCACATGGTGCACAGACCTCTCCTGCTGCCCGCTGCTCCCCTCAGCACTGTGCTTCGGTCCTTCTGCCTGCTTTGCTCCCCGCTCTGTCTCTGGTGAAGTCTCTCACTCTCCCGCGCTTCTGACTGTACCCAGTGCTTGTATAAATAAATAAAAATAAATCTTTAAAAAAAAAAAACAAAAAAAAACCTCCATATATTTGAATAGTCAAAATAGTGACTAATCTCATTACCCTCTGTTTTAAAGTCAAATTTAGCTCCTGTATTGTCTTAGTCTGCCTCACCCAACAGCTACCCTGATGCCTGGTCTATTGCCTTGTGGCAACCATGCTGAGCTCCTTGGTTTTCTTCCAAGATTCTCCTATGATGTCTCCTATGATGTCCTTTATGGTCTAGAATAACCTCCTAAATCATTACTACTTTGTTATCTTTCCCAATCTAAACATTATTTACGTTTCATCATTTAACCAAATAAGTATCATAGTAAATATTGTTCCACACATTCATTTAGGAGAGACAGAAAACAGACTGCCAGACTTTAGCTTTAACTTCTGTAGGCTTAGTGGTGAGGTGTCCTTTCTAATAGACATACACACAATTTTCACAGAATTAGTAGGCACTCATTGTTTCAGGAGTGAATTTTTTTTAGGATTCCCTATAACATATACTATTTTGTGAAGTTGCCCTTGAATTGGTGAGGAGACTCCTGTCATAATTTCCAGTCAGAGTGACTTTTGTTTTTACTCTTATTGGAGATGATTTTTAAATCCTTTTGAGTCATAGTAAGAGCTCAAGTATCTGCCATGTAGAAAGTCACAACCTTGAACATTTTGCAAAAATGAGTTAGATTGCCTGAAATCTTAGCATCCCTAGAACATAATCTAAGAAAGTATGCATGAGCTTGCACAGACACACACACACACACACATACACACAAATCTGTTGGTGTGTCCTGTCTCCTTAAGAGTGTTAATTTAAGAATAAGGTTATGTTGTTTTTACTTTTTTCTGCTTTATGTGATTTTGCACATATGAATTTTCAGTAAATAGTAAATAAATTTAGTATTTTCTATATTATGATCCAATTTAGTAATTAAAGAATTAGTATTACCTATAAGTCAAATATGTTAATGCCTTTTTAGGTTTACCATTTGTTTTATATTTCAACTAGATCCATGCTACCCATGGTATTCTTTCACCAGATAATTAGTCTCTAGCTTTAAGTATTTCCTCTTTTAGTTAAACAAACACACATGCAAATGTGTTTTAGAGCAGTGCTATCTAATTCAGTTTTTCTGGGGTACTGAAAATGTCCTGTGTCTGTTTTGTTCAGTACAGTAGCTACCATCCACAGTGGATTTGAACACTTTAACTGTGGCTAGTGCAACCAAGGAATTGAATTTTTAATTTTATTTACTATTTATTAATTTAAATATAATCACATATAGGCAAAGTGGTTACCATATTGAAAAGCACAGTTTTAGGCAATTGGATTTCTGCTCCATATCCTTAAATGCAGCCTGCTTGGATTACTAAAATGCTTTGCATTTAGACAAAGGTGGTAAGCAGGGGGAGTCCATTCTGGTTTAATGAACTGGGGGAAATCAACATTTGAACCATTCTAACTAAGCCTGTTTCAAAGAACTCAAGGTACTTGATTGAGTTTGCAGTCACCTGCATGGTGACTTTAAAGCTTTGAACTTGAAAAATCCTGTGGATTCTTAAAAGTGGTGATAAATGGAGGGACTAGAGGAAATGGGTCAGCCAGCCAGAATGAAGCCTGGAGCTAAGGGGTTACTGAAGCAGCTGGAAGTATCTTGCTTTTGTTCCTACCTCCAAACCCTGGTGCACTTTTTAGGGACAAAGGGGCAAGAAATGTAAAAGTTGGAAGGCAGCCTCTAGACATTGTAGAAATGGTGGTAAGAATTTAGTATCTCTTACAGAGTGATTGTTGGAAGTCTTTTCCTCTTGTGTTGGATATTAATATTCTTAGATTTTCAGATATCCAATAGTTTTTTTTTTTTTCTTGAGTGATAACTTAGTAAAAACTTTCTAATAAAAATGTCATGGTGTTTGTTTTAGAAACAAATGAGAGAATGGGCTGTTTTAAAGAATTTAAACTAAAATTAAACTTAGAATTTGGACTTGGGAAATCATTATTATGCAAAAAAGGTGGTTCAGAGATTATTGTCATTTAAGCTTACTTTACATTAACTTCTCTCTATAATGAAGCAAAAAGATTATTTCTTCTTGGTCTTGGACTTATGTATGTCAGTAATCACTAATTTGAAAGATGTACTCAAACCACACCAGAATGAGTTGTTAGTGTATCTTTTATCTGTAGTACTCTAGTAATTTTTGTTGTGGTTATTTGATATTTAATTACTATTGAGTATATTTTCATAAGCTTTGTGAAGTAAAGATGTACTAATTGTGCTACAAGTTGGAGTGTGTGCCATAATTTATGGGGAAGGAAAAGTTCAATATTAAAATGCTTCAGTTAAAAAGTTTGACATTAAAATGTTTCAATTACTCTTATTTCCTTAAGGCTGTAGAGGGAAGACATGATAATTCAGTTCTTCTACTTTTTGTATTTGAAATTCTAAAATATGCATATGCCTAAAATGTGATTGGCTCTAAAATCTCAATTCTCTGAGTTTTTGTCAGTTATTTGTTTTAAAAAACAGCATGGATAAACCATCAGGACACTTTTTATACAATTTTGTATAATATTTTGGACATTCATATTTTGGTTTGTATTATTCATGAACCATAGTCATAACCTGCATATGATCAATTAAAAAATAAGGGCACCCATGCCTGGGGAGAACCCAATAATGAGCCTAGTTAGTTATGTTACATGTTCAGTCTCTGTTTTTTCTTTGTATTACATTGAATCTGTAGTTTGGGTCAAAGCCTTTATGTACTTGTGTGGTTCCATCAAAGCAGTATTTCCCAGGTTTTAATCATTTCTATATAACCATTGGGAATTTGGTCATTTCTAACTACCTTTGATATTATTTTCAGATGACTCATTTTAATGTAAAATTTTAATAGGAAAATGTGATTATGTCTACAGTAAAACCATGATCACTACTGAAAAATCCATTATTCAAAATAGAAGCTAAACTGTAATTCTATAAATATAAATCTGGCATTGATTTTCAAGGGCTGCCTTAGTGTTATTGAATGGAGTAATAAGCATATGTTATGAAGGCCATGTAAGTTGTAGAGAATCAGACTGATACTTTGTTTCTTGTCATCACCATGACTAAAGGAATAGACAATAAAAGCCATCTCCTGTATCACTACCAGTTTCATACTTAGTCTTTGCGATATACTGCAATATGTAGAGCGGTGTGGGGGCAATTAAAATAAAGTGTTCTGTTGGCTTAAAATGGATATTGCATATTGGAATAGACTAAGTTTTCTTCCTCTTAGGATTTCAAAAGACTAATAATTCTGGAAATATATATATAAATTCTGAAATAGATTTTCAAGTTAAATTTATATAGATTATTTTCTTGTTCTCTCCTTTAATGCTTTCCATTTGCATTTACAGTGATTATGTTTCTTAATTATTTTTCAGTTTAAATATCCAGGTATTCTTTCATTAAATTTTTTTTGTAATGTAGAGGTATTTTGTAGAGAGGATTAACTGATGATGATTTTGTAGGTAAAGAATATTTAATCTAAATGAAAGCAAACACTAGAATTTTGTTGCACAAAAAGGTGGTTTAAGGATGTAAATGATTGTTTTAGATTGACTTTTTCTTTGTACCATAACAGAAAGAGAAAAATAATAGCTTTAAACTTAGAGTTTTTACTAAACTACCATTTACTACCAGATATTCTTGTTTAGCTACAGTAAACAGTTCAAAAATCCTGTACTTTGCTTTTAATGATAAAGTACTCCAGTGACACCTTGTGGCTACTCCAGTATTAAACCCAAAAGCTTTTATCCTTGATGAGATCACTGTTTCTCAAAAGGCTTAAAACTTTGGTTATGAAACATATAAATGCTATATTATGATAAAATGCAAGGTCACTTTATGTGAGCTCAGTTGATCACATCATTTTTCACTCAGTTGCACTGTCACAAAAGATAGAACTTCAGCCATGGGGCTAGATAGGGAACCAAGTATGTTATCTCCAAATAAACCTTTATTTCAGATTGAGTTAATGGAGTTTATGAAAATTACTGAAATATATAGGAATTGTGATACCCCTCTGGAATTGGAGGGTGGGGGTATATTACTGATTCCTCGTAGATCATCTAAAAGTTACTTAATATTTGTTGGGTAAATAAATTTTTTTATGGATATTCATTAACAATATTATTGAGCTTAAGTCCTATTCTTCATATTCTGAAAACAATGTTTTAAAATATTTCTAAAAAATAAATAATGAAAAATTAACAACTAAAAAATTCTAATCCTTTTTTTAAAACTGAAAGTGTTTTTTCCAATTAAACCATTATTCTCCATTTGCATCCTTAAAATTCTACCCTATCCTAAATATTCTTAGACTCTGCAGCTTCTATGTCACTCCTGCTCATAAAAAGTGACCTGTAAAGTCTTAAGTAGTAGTCATTCTTATTTCTCATTTCATTCAGGGAAGAATAGACCTAGAAGAAAATATACTTCTTTTCTTGTCTGTTGAACCATTTTTTTTTTTTTACAGTTTGTATGTATTAAATGATAACACAGAATTTTTAAACTGTATTTTCCCATAAATGAGGAATGAATGATATCATATATGTGTGGAATGATGTTATGTATGTGTGTCCTTTGTGCCCTTTTCCTCTATATCTCTTCTGTCTCTTTTATATATGTTATCAAGACTTATATCATCATACAATATTGTATTTGTGGTAAGCTCTCCTAATAGTAAGCTTCCATTTCTAGCATCAAACCTGTATTTGCTAGATTATCATTTAGTATATCATTTATTCTACAGCACTTACCTCATAAATAATCCCCATATACTCTTCAATAACAAGCTGCATGAATTCTTCAGTCACCTGCAAAGCTTTTAATAATATCATATACCCTGGGAGAACCTTTAGTACTCTGCAGGTCTTGAGACAACCATGTCATTATGCTTAAAGGTTTTAGAGGGAAAACTTCGGTTTTAAATTTGGACTAATTTGAAAAATATAGTACAAAAGAATTTGTCTGACTCATGTCAATGAACTAAAAGTTTTCTTGTTTTTAGACTAGAAGAAATGGAAGAAAAGTATCTAATGAGAGAATCAAAACCAGAGGATATACAGATGATTACAGAATTAAAAGCCATGCTTACAGAAAGAGATCAGGTTATAAAGAAACTAATTGTAAGATAATTTTGTTTTTGGTGCAGCATTGTTAGTAATCAATAGATTGTTGATTGGGAAAATATTTTAAATAATTCTAAATGAAAATTGAAAGTATATCTGTACATTGTGATTAAAACTATTAAAATGTGTATGAGTAAGGAGAAGAAATACAAAGTAACTGTAAAGTTAAAATTTGGTATTAGGTTCAGAGGTGCCTCTCTTTTCAATATTTTTAAAAAAGAAATAGTCTTTAATACACATGAAATGTTTCATCATATCACTGCCAATGTACAATTAATATACAACTGAAGAGTGTGTGTGTGTGTGTGTGCGCGCGCGCGAGAGAGAGAGAGAGAGAGAGAGAGAGAGAGAGAGAGAGAGAGAGAGAGAGAGAGAGAGAAAGAGAAAGAAAGTGAATAGTAAAGAACAGTCTACACATGCATGCATTAACCTGCATTGTGCATTTCAGGTTAGTCATGCTAATTTCCTAAAGTGTGTTCTACTGAACCCTGATCCCAGAAGATACTCCATGACAAAAGGGTTCCATGATCTAATTTAAGAAAGCTGGAAACTGAGAGCCTCAGTACACACAGAAGTATTAGGGATCTGAAAAGTTTATCAGGGAAGAAAATACAGATGTAACAATAGATATATTACCTTTATTAAAGCCATTATTTCTCAAAAATAAAAAAAAATACATAAATATTTTAAAATTCATAAAACCTTTCAGAGTCTTTTAAAATATCTTGATCAACAATTAAGACCACTTTTTACTTCCACCAACACAAAAATCTTTAGAGTAAAACTACAAATAGAATGCTAATCGCTGCTTGTTCATTGATTTCTTAAACTGAAAACTGGAATTAGAGTGCAAAGAAAACTTGAGTGCCTTTCGTTCTGAATTCCTTTTTCCTTAACAAATCTCTAGACAGAATGAAGCCCAGACCATTGTCTGATATGAGAAATTCTGCCTAAAGCAACAGCTAGTAAATTGGGGCTCATAGCTAGAACCAAGGCGCAGGCATTGAAAAGATGAGTGTGTGCTACTTTAACCCACTAACCTCCCAGTTTTCTAAGCGTTGTAAACATGAATACAGGCCTTATAGATTGCCCTATCGGTAGCAGAAGACTCATGGGAAATTGCCTTATATTCTACACATGAAATTAGTAAATGTATTATATACTTGTCATCTGTGGAAATAGCTATTGATTTTCTAGTTCTTACTAAGTAGGTTTTACAGATATGAGTGCTTTTTCCACACTACAGAATAGAAATTAGAGTAAAGAGAAAAGTAACTATTCAAAGCAACACAGCTAGTTGGTAACAGGAATCGCCAAGGATATTTCATATTCTTTATTACATCCCAATTCTATGAATTATGGGGCACACAAGCTGAGATTGACACAAATGATAGTCATCACTAAGAGTGAGGATGAGGAATCCTGCATTAAACACACACTGTACCATTTAATTACTATGTGTCTACTTCCTAAAGTTTGGTTGTCCAGTTAGCACATGTTGGTGAGGTCAAAGGGAAAGGGTTTATCTCTGTAAGGACCCTTCACATTTATGTCTCAGAGACATTAGGCAGGAGCAAAAATTTCCAATATTCACGAATAATGATATAATAGTGTCATCTTCACATATGGAAATAATTAACCAAGCATACATCCCAGGAAATGGAAGTTAAGCATGCTCAACCCTCACAGTCAGCCCTCTGGAACAGGGATGGCAACAAATAAAACATTTAGGTCTCATTTCAGAGGAAAAGGGTGTTGAAGGGTAGAAGAGAGTCTGGGGTATAAGATCTGGAAGGTGTTGAACTCTTATTCAGGAGCGTCTTTAACACTGAAAGTCAAAGCTACAAATCTTTGTACAGGCAACATAAATCTTCAGATTTTATGTTAAATTTTGAGTGAAATGACCTTTATACAATTAAGTATTTAAATATTCATTAGCAAATGTTTAAAAGCTGTTTGTAATTCTTTTCCATAGGAGGATAATAAATTTTATCAGTTGGAATTAGTCAATCGAGAAACGAACTTCAACAAAGTATTTAATTCAAGTCCCACTGTTGGTGTTATTAATCCACTGACTAAGGTATGTGCTGTAAACACTGTAAAGAGGAATGTGTTGTAAAACTTGATTAAAATGTTTATAAAATATTTAGGGTAGCATGAATCTTCCAAAAAATGTTTTCTTAAATTTAATAATCTAGGACTAAAATCTATGAATTCTTTATTCTTTTTTCTAAATGAGAAATGAGATACTAATATTTATTTGTTGAAAACTTCTACCCCTTAAAATACTATAAAAACCTTAATATCTCTAAGGAAAACTAACTGTTAAATGTCCTTAAAGTAACTTTTCATTTTCTTAGTTTTCACTCTATCTTTGCATTCCCAACAGCTCCCATTACTAAGACTTGCCATCTTAATGGACCTTGGGTTGGGCATGTATTTTGTTGTCTACCATTCTTTAGAAAAGGACTTTACTTCTCTCAGTCATATGGCCTTTCTTGATACTTAAAATTGAATGTGATGTATCCCAATACTTTGTTAGTCTCATAAGGCAGATAGATAAATGAAATGAAATGAAATGGATATGGCTAAGTCTTATACTTCTTTGTGCCCCAGCATGCTCTGGCTCCTCAGTAAATATTGTTCAGTTGCAAAATTAAATCTCATTTTCTATAGTTGACCACAAATTATTCTAGTGAATAATGTAATAAGGGATTAATAATTATGTCTATTGACTTTATGTCTATTGTGTCTATTGTGTCTTTTGTCACAAACAGTAAAAGAAATGAAGTATTAGGGGCCTCTCTGGTGGCATAAGGGGTTAAGTCTCAGCACTGTGAAGCTATCAGCAATCACTGCAGCACCAGTTCAATCCCAGAGAGCTAGCTAACCCACCCAAGAAGTAGACCTCTCATGTCTTGCCCGCTGCTCCCCTCAGCAGTGTATCTCAGTAAATCTGCCTGTTCTGCTCCCTACTCTGCTCTGGTGAATGCTTTCACCCCTCTGCACCTCTGGCCTACACTCCAGCTCTTGTATCCATAAATAAATAAAATAAATGTTTTTAAAAAAGAAATGAAGTATTAAAGGTATTTTTGAATTTAGATTTTTATTAATTTGCATATGATGCCTAATTTCTGTTAGGTCCTTAGCCGGAGATTTTTGCTTTTAAAGTTCATAAAATTTCTCTGTTAAAAATAGGGAATCTATCCTTCCTTCACAAGTTAAAGTGCTCCTAACTTTAACATAAATGTTTTATAAAATAGATTAACTTAAATATTTTGTAAATACTATCTCTAGAGCCTAAAACACTAAAATACTATCTCTAGAGCCTGATACATAGAAGATACTCAATAAATAATTGGTGGATAATATTGTTCATTTCCATTATTAGACTTAGACAAAATATATTAGAAATATTTCTCTATTTATTAAAATCAAAGTTTTAGCTATAAAACCATTAGTATAGAATTTTACCAGTGATATTTTTGATTCTTAAAATAGAAATCTTATGTTGGTTTAATTATGCCCCCTTGTGATCAGAACAAGAAAATGCAAAAGCTACATTTCTGTAAAAACTTTAAAAGTACTTTGACTGCTAATAATGACTTTAATTTTCAAAAACAGTTCTGAAGAAATTATTGTTCCTTCCTTTTTTTTTCATTCTGCTAAAACAGACTCCTTGTCAGGAACTCATTTTTAACTCTAACTCTTTGTCACAGCTATGACAAAGAACAATGTCTAGATAGCAAGATCATAAGTGAAGGAAAAGGCTGTCTTGTCTACTATATTTTTTTTCCAAGCACTGGAACCATTTTGTAAAATGTTTCATACATTTAATTATATACATCTAATTAGTAGACTATAGTTGTATTCAAAATATCTTGCATGTTAATTTTCATTCTGCATTGCAAGATGATGCTCATTGTTTCTAAAAGTGTAATAGCACAGAGGCTAAAGTTAATGATTTGCAAGCTGATAGGTTTTGATAATCTGTGCTTGTATTCTTATTCCTCTTTTCATTGGTTAAAAAACAATTGAAATATATATTAAAAAAAGCATTGATCACTTTTGTTTTATAACCTTTAAATTTTTTTTAAATTGTGATCTAATTAATCAGGAAATAAGAATTATGCAGATCGAATTTTTTTCTTCAGAATAGTGGTGTAGTGAATTTAAAACTTAATGCTTCCTCTAGGTCAGCTTTAGATCTTAAGTAGAAATGTGAGATTTGTTTTAAACTACATTGCCAAGCATTTTCATTCCTCTTTTTTTTCTAGGCAAGGACTGCATCCCTTTGACGGATGGCTAAAGTTCACGGACCTCTCTTTCAAAATTATGTTTAGGGCCTCCCCTGGTGGCGCAGCGGTTGAGCACTGGGTTGCGAAGCTGCCCGCAGCCTCTGCAGCGCCGGAAAAAAATTATGTTTAACTTTCCCCCTTCTCCAAATTTTAACCTAAATCCATTTAACTCATGGTATCTGCCAGACCTACTCTTTCCCTCTCTCTCTGCCCCTTTCCTCCCTGGATTCTTCATCCCTTGGTGTTCTTTTCAGCTTCGCCTCCTCCCCATGAACCATGCCTAAGTGTTTCTTCCTCATTCTTTGTCCTAGCAGCATGTTTGTCTATGAGGATTCCATGTAGATAAAGAACACCTCCAAGGATCCCCAGACCACACTTTGGGTAACACTGGTTCATTTTAACATCTGAATTTACAAAGCTTTCAAAATTTTCCCATGCCAAATTTTTATCCTCTGCTATTCCTATTTTCTCATTTGTCCTTATGCAGGGACTATCCTCACATGTATTATTTTTAATGCAGCAAAAGAAGAAGAATGATAAATCACCATCAAACAGGTTTGTGAGTGTTCCCAATCTCAGTGCTCTGGAATCTAGTGGAGTGGGCAATGGACATCCCAACCGCCTGGACCCCATTCCTAATTCTCCAGTCCACGACATTGAGTTCAACAGCAGCAAACCACTTCCACAGCCAGTGCCACCCAAAGAGCCCAAGACATTTTTGAGGTGAGCCCGTCTCACCAGTGACTTTTTTCTTTTCTTTTTTTTTAACTTGAGAAATATACTGTTTTACATTACAGACATCCACATTACCTTAAGAATAACCTAGAAAAAAGGAATATTACTGTGAAATATATTTATCACCTCTCTAGAGAATTCTTTTTTGTTGCTAATTTCTTGTCAATTTTCTAAATGCTTAAAGAGATGGTAATATAATTCAGAAGCTAACAGTCTTAACATTTATGGACACTTGCTTCATTTCTTTATTGTCACCAAGTTCTCATTAATAAGCCATCCTTATGAAAGTTATTACAAAACTTTAAGATAGTATTTATTAAGCGTTTTTTATGTTCTGTTCCCTTTCTTGTTTACAGAGCTTATTTATAATATATATGTTTATTACCAAAATGAAAAATATATGAGCTCTGGGAACTTGATCTCTCTCTCTTAGAAAATGATAAATTCTCTCTCTCTTAAAGAGAGAGGGGTAATAGATATAAATGAACAATTTTTATAGTAACAAGAAAAATTTGAATTAAATTCAATTATCAGAAAGTACTATCATTTTATGCTTACCTATTACTGATTTTGTGCTGCTTTATTTTTACTTATTCTTACTAAATCTGAGTTTTGTCACCAACAATAGTCTTACAAATAAACTAAAATAGGAAGAATAAAAAAAAAAGTCAGATACAACTGTGACTGTGTCTCCTGCTAAATATTTTGTGTTGCTTATTTTCCCTTGTGCATGGGGATGCTCAGGAAACAGTAGGATGCATGTGCATGAGCTCAAGGAACATGACTACTGGAGTTTCCATTACACATTGTTGCGTGCCTTGTAATTTCCCCCAAAGACGGTAGGGATTCTTTCGTTTTCTCAACTAGCCCAAGAATATTAAATTAGAATTAAGAAAAGTATAAATGATCTAACTTGTAGATGGAGGGGAAATTGGCTTCTTAATATATTCACTTTCCCTCTAGAGTGTATGTTTATGGAATTACCAAAGTTTATAAAATACATATAGTAAGATATTATAACTTTGTTTTTAAATTCGGTTATATTTAAGAACATGTGTGTAAGAATAAAATGTTTGTGTTAGGTTCTGAAATTCTAATTAACAGAAAGGTGCTGAAAGAGAGGAGTATTATCTTGGTTTCTCCTCCCTCATTTCCTCCTGAATTTTCAAATATGGTGACACTATTTTTTCTCAACTGTTTTTGTTTTTTGTAATTGCTGTGTGATGTGGCTCCTCCCTAGTTGACCTCACCTGAGCTGCTGCTGTACTCTCCTGTTCTCTTGGAGTGGAGAACGAATCTAATGTAGGGGAGTAGCAAATCCTTCAAGCACATTTCTAACAAAGGGAATGTGTTGTCATCTACATTGATGTTTTATGTGCTTTTCCCTTCATTTTGCAAAACAGCTTAATGCTGGGTTACATGTCTCTCTTTTTATGAATTTAGTCCTCCTCAGAGTGAAGCTTCCCCGGTGGCTTCTCCGGATCCCCAGCGCCAGGAGTGGTTTGCCCGGTACTTCACATTCTGAAAGAATTGTGTTGACACAGCTCTGTGTGGACTGTTACTAAGAGCATGACCTTATACAAGTCATTATGTGAGCAGGCTTTCCAATGTCAAACACTGTGAATGAGAAAGTATGTGTCACTCCAATTTGAAAATGCACTGTATTTCCTGTGGTATTTATTGGAATCACACTATAAAGTATTATATTATGTGTGTAATTATAAGTTATTTTTATTTGAGATGGAAGAGTCTTGAACCTTTGTAATTACTGCATAATAAATTTTGTTAGAACAAACAATAATGCTTTTCATTTCTTTCTAGTAAATTTAATTTTTAGACACCTTAAATTCTACGTAAGACTGCCCAAAAAGAATTTTACTGTGTCAGTAATCATGTGAAATTATTTGACTTTAATACTCATGATAAAATCAGAACAGGGAAATACAATCTATTAATTTGTTCCATTAACATTACCCTGTATAACTACAAACTGTGTTCTCTAAATTTATAAAGCTGGAATGAAAACACTTGTGGGAAACTGTAGACTTTCAAATATATAAAATACTGATGATTTATTTTTAGGGTTTTTTTTTATTCTTACAATTGAGGATCTAGAACTTCTAGAAGAGTTAGTATGTATGGACTGTATTATTGGGCAAAGGAGTCAATTCTTAAAAGCTGTGTAAATTGTTAACCACATCATATATTAATGAGAGTGTTTATTCCATTAAGCTTATAGTCCATCTGGGCAACTATATTGTATTTTATGGTCCAAAATAGTGCATTATTTCTAAAAGTGTCAAATTGACTCAGTAGGCTCAATATATTTTAGAAATATTTGGATGAACAAGATAAATGCAAATACATGATCTGTGAAATCATGTCATGTGTCAGGCACTGTGCAAAGAGGGCAGTAGAAAGATTATCTTCTTTAATCCTCACAAAACCTTCAAGGAACAAATCATTGCATTGAATGTGTGTACAGTTGATCGCATTTTCTTATACTGAAAAAAAAAGTTTTATAAAATACATGCTCTGATATTTTTTCTTCCACTAAGAGACTGAATTTAAGAAAAATGAATATGCATATTTCAGAAAATAAATCTAGTTATATGTAAATTCTTGCCCCTAGTTTATATATCTCTTATAATTTGGATATTTACCAAAGATTTGATGGTGCTCATACTGATGACTGTATTAGTACAGGCATACAAGTTGATGAACACTTTGTCCTGAAGGAGCTAACTATGTATTTAAAGAAATAGTCCAGAACTAAACTTTTTAAAAAATATTATCAGAAGGGCCACAAATAAGATTTTTGAAACATACAAAGGGAACAGAGGGAAGAAGTCTACCTGAGTGGTACAGGGAAAGCCTGACATCATACCCAGGCATCATACTAAAAGATGAATAGGAATTAACCATTAGCCAATGATACGTAGGTGTGATTGAAATTTGTGCTTTGGCTAACACCATATCTTAAAATATTTACCTAAGACCTTTCATCATCATCGAACAGTAAGTTTGTAAGTTGAAGTTTTTTTCCCAAACACTGATTTGATTTGATTTTTTTGAAATATTTATTTATGCATACAATAGCTGGGGTGTAGGCCAGAGGTGCAGGGGGTGAGAGGATTCACCAGAGACAGAGTGGGGAGCAGAACAGGTGGATTGAACTGAAATTCACTGCTGAGGGGAACAGTGGGCGAGTCAGGAGAGGTCTGCTGAGCCATATGGGTCAGCTTCCTGGCCAGCGATAGAACTCTTGTGCTGCAGTGGCTGCAGATAGCTTCATAGTCTGAGGCTTAACCCCTTGTGCCACCAGGGAGGCAGCCCAAACACTCTGATTTTAAATATGGGGTAAAGAGAATACTTTCTCTGCATAGATGATACTGTATGCTTGTGGGTCTGCTAATCCAAGTGGCCTACTTGGCCAGTTTTGTTACCTTCAGTTCTGCTTTCCTATACAAGGTCAGAACTGCTCAGTCAGTTATAGGAGCCTAACATTACAAGGTGCCTTTCATATCAAGAACAGAAAGCTTAATCACCCTGGGAAGGGTATGCATCACAAGATATCACCGGGAACACCTGGGGGGCTGTTGACTGATATATAACAAGGGACCCCAGAAGCTGATCAGTGGAATGCATTGTTAAGATTGGAACCAAGCCGGGGTCTGGGGTCTGGTTTCAGTTACAACACTGATCATCAAGCAGGTAAGAATTATCTGGTCAGGGCCTCCCTGGTGGTGCAAGGGGTTAAGACACAGCCTGTGAAGCTGTCTGCAGCCTCTGCAGCACAAGTTCGATACCCGGCCAGCCAGGGAGCAACCCACATGGCGCAGCAGACACCTCCTGTCTCACCTGCTGCTCCCCTCAGCAGTGTACTTTGGTCGAATCTGCCTGTTCTGTTTCCCACTCTGTCTCTGGTGAATCCTCTCACTGCCCACACTTCTGGCCTGTACCCCAGCTCTTGTATGCATAAATAAATAAATCTTTAAATAAATAAAATTATAAAAAAAAAATTATCTGGTCAGCATCTTCATGTCCCCCTGAATCCTTAGATGACATAAGCACCTTTTCAGTTTCACCCATTTTTTTTCCTCCTACCCCACGTAACTGATGCTGTATGATGATTCTCTCAGTAAAAAGTCCAGGATCTTGCTCCTTCGGCAGCATCCTGCATTGTGCAGCCTGCTCCATGACTTCCGTTTATCAGTGTGATATTGCCGACGCAACATGTGCTCGAGCTACAGCAGAAGGGCTTCTTGGACAACTAAACCATGACAATTCTGCTATGTTTTTCATCAGGTTTTATAGAGTATTAATGTGCATTAGGGGATAAAGAAAACAATTTATAATGTGGTTGGAAATGCTTCATGTCCACATATGAAAGTTACAACCATATACAAAAATTTTTCAAAAAGCAACACAAATTAGATATTTGGAAATCTATCACAAACAAGTTTCTTAGTTAAGTTTCAAATTCCAAATATTTTGAGAGTAATGTCTTAATTTGGACCCAGCTAAAAATGAATCGGAAAAAGTCTCAAATATTTTCACATATGAGAGGGAGAATAAAATTTATCTTCCTTAAAAAAAAGTTTTCTTAGCCCTGATTTCTAGAATGAATTCCTCATCAAACTTCATTGTTGTATATAATTAGATAAAGTAGGGTATTCTCAATTATTTTTTACAGTAAAACAAGTTTCACAAGTTTGTTAAAGTACCTTTGAGAAAAAGGGAAAATACAGCATTTAGGACTTTATTTTGATTATCGAGGTAACAATAGTTTACAGCACTGCACACGATTCAGGAGGATACAAAAATTCATTTGATTTATTTTTATATTCACTTTATTGAGTAGTTTGGAACGAATCTGCAAGTGCTCTGAGATATGCTTGCACTCCGTGGGTAAAAGACAGTCTAGTCTCTTCAATAAATAGTGCTGGGATAATTGGATATTAACATGACAGAATAAAACTAAACCCTAATCACACACCCACCACTCACAATTAATACAAAGTGAATTAATGACTTAAATAAGGGCCTCCCTGGTAGCACAGAGGTTAAAGTCTCAGCTAGCAAGCCACTGCCAGCCACTGCTGCATGACTTCGATCCGTGGCCAGCCAGGAAGCAACCCACAAGGCGCAGCAGATTTCTCCTGGCTGCTCCCCTCAGGAGTGTATTTCAGTCAATCTGCCTGTCCTGTTCCCTGCTCTGTCTCTGGTGAGCCCTCTCACACTGCCTCCCCACCCACCTCTGGCCTGTACCCCAGCTCTTGTATGCTATTATAAATACATAAACCTTAGAAAAAAAAAAGATATCCCGAGTTCTCACCACAAGGAGAAAACTTTTTTATTTTCTTATTGTATCTATATGAGAAGGTGAATGTTAGCTTGGCGCTCACTCAAGATATATATTAATCGAACCATAACGCAGTATACCTTTATCAGTGATACGTATCTATTATTTCTCAATAAAACTGGAAAAAATATGATCCCGTGGTCCCACATGCTATTAGGGCTAAAACTGAGCTCTGACAGAAGAGCAAAATACTGTTAAGACTAATTAACACTTAAATCAGAGGTTAGATGTACTTCCTTCAAGGTCATGACGCAACAAATTAACATGTAAATTCTTCCCACTTGAGGGACAGATTCTATGCAACCCTAATAAGAATTCCAGTTTTTTAACAGAAAATGACAAGCTGGCTTGAAATGCATATGGAAATAGAAGAGCCCAGAATAATCTGAAAGGTCAAAATTGGAGGTCAAACACCACCTGACTTTGACTCATTCTCTGAGAGCAGAAAATCAAGTCACAGACTCACACGCAGAAGTACTTCTCCTCTTTCACCTAAGTGCAAAGGCTATTCAACAAGTGGCGCTAGACAGCCCCATGCAGGGGTTCCCTATAATCCACCCTTCTCGCCATGTACAAAAAGTTAGCTCAACGGACCGTAGACCGAAACCTAAAACCTTACATTCTGAAACTTCTAAAGGAAAACATAGCTGAAAATTTCGTGCCTTTGGGGATTGGCAGAACTCTTTGATAGTAAAGCAGGACCGCACATCGCCCCGCCCCTTCCTAAGTCGCCCTGGCGGCAGCTCGGCTCCAACCGCGCCCCGCCCCGCCCCTCCCCTCCCCAGGACTCGCCCCGCCCCTCCCTAGGACTCGTCCCGGACTCGCCCCGCCCCGCCCGAGGACCCGCCCCGCCCCGCCCCGCCCCACCCCAGGACTCCTCGCGCCCCGCCCCGGCCGGCCCGCCCGCCCGCCCGCCCGCCCGCCCGCCTTTTAGCGTCCCGGGGAGCTGGCGGGGCGAGCGCCCGCCTGCTACTGCACCCGGAAGAGCCTCCTGGGCTTCGAAGTTGAGGTGCGGCGAGGCCCGTTTACGTCGGGAGCGCGGGCCGAGCCCAGTCGCCCACGTGGCGCCTATCCCACCGTGGCGCGCGGCAAGCCCGCCAGAGCCCGCGCGCCCCCGCGGCCGCCGGCGCCTCCCGCGGCCTCGCGCGCTGCGCCCCGCCCCGCCCCCACGGGCCCCGCCGTCCGGCCGCGGCGCCGTCCCCCTCGGCCCCGGAGACGGCGCGCCCGGTGACTCCCGACGCCGCGCCTCCGCCCGTAAGTGACAGCCGCCGCCGCGCTCCCGTTTTTGCGTTTTGTTTTCTCTCCCCGCCGCGAGTGCCAGCTCTCGTTCCCATATGGTTACTCCAAAAGCGTCAAGTCGGGACCGTGCGGGGCGGCGCTGCCCGGAGCCCGCCGCGAGCGCAGGACGCCTGCCGAGGCGGTGCGGGCGGGGGCCGCGGCCCGCGGCCGGAGCGCGCGGGGCTGACCTGTCAGCGCCGCGGGGGAGGCGCCGAGTGACGCAGGCGCGCAGGCGCACGCGTCGCCGGCCTGGCGGGCTCTCCGGCGCCCGGCTCCCCCTCCTTGGGGGCGTGGCTCCCGCCGGGTGCCGCGCGCCCGCTGGACGTCGCAGGTCCCGCTCGCTCTTCTGGTTGGCGCGACTCTGGCGCAGACGCTCAGGGAGCGCAGCTCGGCTTTAGGTTGACCCCAAATCGTAAGGAAAAGGAAAGGGAGCTTGAAAGTTGGGAAACAGTGGGTGCCCCGGTCTCTGTCTTGATGGGCCTGTTTATAGGGCGTGCAGAGAGTTTAGAAACGGTTGATAAGTCAGTTTTGCGCAGATACTGAAAGTGAATGCTGTTTTTTAAAAAGCGAAATTTTATCTGACCCTAATTTGAACCATGAATTGTGTGGCCGCCAGCCCTATGTGGAACGGCTTTTCAAATTGCTACATTTTGGGCTCCAAATTTAATACTGTGTGAATTGATAGAATCTTAGAGAGTCTTTTGTAACCAGTCTTGGGTATCTAGGTTTTTTTTAAGCAGAGGCCAAATCGAGAAAATGCTGTATGATATGTTCATTCCTAAGCACTTTTTTTTGCTCTACACTTGGTTGAATTAAAGAAAACGGTTTATTTACCAATGTCTTGGCCACAATTTGCTCTCATTTTCTCTTGGACAGACATATGCGTTTCTCTTCATCTTACACTTGTAGTTGTCGGAATTCATAGCCTAACTGGTGTACTCCCCCTTCTCATTTCAGAATAGTAGATTCTCAGGAAAGGCAAAATATTGCCAATAAATAGTATAAGTAACACATTTAGGATACTAACCTGTTAATTTTATAGCAATTTTCTTTGCTCATTTTTCTATAGTTCAAGAGTTTTTTGTAGTTCTAGAGTTTCTTAGATGATCAGCTTGGACAGTTTATTTGTAACTGCCCGTTATCCCTTCTGGGATTATCATCCCGTGTAACTTGAATTGTCTGTCTTCTATTCCTCTTCATCTTCATTTTTACCACTGTTGAGCACACTTTGATCTGTTCCTTGATTCTCTGCAAGCCTAGAGAACCTTTTACTGTACTTGCCATTTCCTAGCGTTAGTGTCTAGTGTGTAGTAGATGCATGAAAATAGAATGGAGTGATCCTTTTAATCTGTAGATGTAAAAAATGTTTTAAATATTACTTAGGAAGTGAGATAGGCAAAATAATGGTATACATTGTATACATTCAACATGTATACATGTTAGATACTAGTTATTTATCATTTAAAAAATGATTTCCCCTTCCTTAGCTTATTTACACTATTGACAGTTGTTTTTGATGAGGCCAGTAGTTTTCCTACTTTAGGAAGAGGTCATAGTGAACAAATTCGCCACTTCAAATGTAAATTTCTAAAGCCTGTCTGTTAATTATTCAAGTTAGAACTATCAATCTGAATATATAGCAGAATACACATGAGTGTGTGTGTATGTGTGCGTGTGTGAGAGAGAAAGAGAGAGACTAAAGAGAAAGAAAGATTATGTTCTCTGTGAAGAACTCTACCAGGAGTAACTTAGCCAAAAGATTGGCTATTAAAATATTTGCCTATGGGTCTCCCTGGTGGTACAAGGGTTTAAGTCTCAGCATTGTGAAGCTATCGCCAGCCACTGCAACATGAGTTCCATTCCTGGCCAAGGAGCTAACCCACATGGCACTGCAGACCTCTCCTGTTTCGCCCACTGCACCCCCAGCAGTGTATTTCAGTAGATCTGCCTGTTCTCCCCACTCTTGTCTCTGGTGAATCCTCCTCTTTCCCCCTCCTTCTCTGGCCTATACCCCAGTTCTTTTTTTAATACTCCAGTTCTTATATGCATAAATAAATAAAAATAAATGTTAAAAAATAAATTATTTGCCTATCACTGGTGGAGGGATGCAAAAATGCAGAACAACAAACGTTAACGTGAAGAAGCAAAATCATACGCAAAGGAAGCATTATCAGTATTACCACCAGCTTCCATACCCCTGCCAATGAACGTGCAAATGGGCAACAGACCATCAACCAGAATGAAGGCTTGACTATTGACCAGAAGAATTTTAGGAAAGAGAGAGAAGTCCTTCACTGCAAGCAGAGATTGGCCAAAAGTGGAGCTGGCCAACATGCCACTTTGTGGAAAGCAGTTGTGTGCCCCCTCTGCTTGCCATACTACATCCCTTACAGTTTGAAATGTTGCTCAGTTGTGTGTCTGATGAAGCACTGGAGGAAACCTCTTGTGAATGGCCAGGTGGAGAGGGCTATGACTGTAACACATAATTTCAGCTCAAATTAAGATTGGAATTTAGGTAATACTTTGATATAGTGTGGCCAAAGTCAGAATGAAATGGTGAACTTAATACAGTATATACGTGTTGGTTTTCAGTGGTGCACACCTGAAACTTAAGTAATGCTATAATGCAGTATTACTTTAATGACAAATAAATTACAAAGAATGAATTACAACCAAACAGTTTTTTTGTTAAGATTTTGGTTTGTATGTCTACAATACCAAAAGTAAAATACTGTTCTTTCTTTTTCTTTAGTTACCTTCATTCAAGATGAATAGCGATCAAGTTACACTAGTTGGTCAAGTGTTTGAGTCATATGTCTCAGAATACCATAAGAACGACATTCTTCTAATCTTGAAGGAAAAAGATGAAGATGCTCATTATTCAGTTGTGGTTAATGCCATGACCCTTTTTGAGACCAACATGGAAATTGGGGAATATTTCAATGCATGCCCCAATGAAGTACTCACTATTTTTGATAGTGCTCTTCAAAGATCAGCCTTGACACTTCTCCAGTCTCTTTCTCAGCCTGAGGATTTCTCCTTGAAACAGAATCTTCATGCCAGGATATCAGGTAAGTCACTTAAAGATTTTACTGCCATGTTATTTTCTGGGAAGATTTTGGTGTCTATACTTAAAAGTATGTTTTTGATGTCTGTACCTAAAATTAATTGTAATTGATGTCACTTTTAGAACAGAATAATTTCATAATCTATTGTGTAATTGATGTCACTTTTAGAACAGAATAATGATTTCCTACTGTTCTCTCTGGTTATCGAAAAGGCTGGGTTAGGTTATTAGGCATACCAACTAAGGTAAGAGATTGTGTGGAAGCTACTGTATATTGTGTATACGTATAAATACATTTACATGTGTGTATAAAATTGTAATTTAAAGCAGCTTTATGAGGTTTTGCGACTGTTACCAATAGGGTAGACAGCTATATAGTTAAACAGTTACCAAGTGGTGTATATATGCCCACAAGTCCTTTTATACTCACATTATAAAATACTTGATAATATAAAGAATTAGAAAAGTGGTAGATGTTACCCTGTAATCTTCAAAACTATTTTAGGAATTTTTTTTTTTTTTTTTTTTTTTTTTTAGTATCTCAAGCTTAGCATTGTGCTGACCACCTCTAGTTACCCAGTAACTTTTGGTTTAAATAGTGTCAGATGAAGCATCTAAATATTTTTTTAAAGATTTATTTATTTATGCATACAAGAACTGGGCTACTGGCCAGAGTTGTGGGGGGTGAGAGGATTCACCAGAGACAGAGTAGGACACAGAACAGGCAGATTGACTGAAATACACTGCTGAGGGGAGCAGCGGGGCAAGTCAGGAAAGGTCTGCTGCACCATGTGGGTAGCTCCCTGACTGGCCGGGGATCCAACTCATGCTACAGTGGCTGCAGATAGCTTCATAGATTGCGTCTTAACCCTTGCACCACCATGGAGACCCCCCTAAGATGAACTTTCAAGAAGGAAAAATATTACATATAGGAACAAATGGTTTAATGGTGCTTGCTTTATGATAGGAGCTGTCCTAAGGAACTTTACATATACGAATTTTTTTTTTTTTTTAAAGATTTATTTATTTATTTATACAAGTACTGGGTACAGTCAGAAGCACGGGAGGGTGAGAGAATTCACCAGAGCCAGAGCAGGGAGCAGAGCAGGCAGAAGGACCGAAGTACACTGCTGAGGGGAGCAGCGGGCGGCAGGAGAGGTCTGCGCGCCATGTGGGACCCTCCTCTGGTGGCCGGGGAGCAGCCGGGGATCGAACCGGCACTGCAGAGGCTGTGGGCAGCTTCTCAACCCAGCGCTCAACCACTGCGCCACCGGGGAGGCCCATGAATTCTTTTAATCATATGATCATATGAGGTAGTTTTGTTGTTACTGTCATTTTACAGAAAGGAAATCTGAGAGGTTACAGTTTGGCCAGGGTCACACAATAAACGATAGAGCTACGACTCAAATGCAGGCATTCTAGCTCCAGAATCTATATTCTTGATTCTTGTATTGCTGCTAAGAGTGGGCATTTTATAGAGGGAAAGAGTGTTGTCTAAAAAGGACACTATATGTAAAATGTTTGAGTGCTAAGAAGGCTTAGTATGAAAGCCACAAAAAAGCCCTGTTGTCTAATCCAGATTTTGTTCCTTATTGTTCAGTCTGTGGAGACCCATGGAAGGATTATAAGCAAACATTTGCATACAGGCCTTCATTATTTCTTGCCTGGGTTACTGTAGAAGCAATGGGGAATATGATGTTTTAGTCTTCCTTTCTAAATTGCTCTTCACAGTAAGAAACACTATCAAATTAAAAATTGCTTCCTAGAAAAAAATAACCCAACAAAAAAAATTACATATAGCTTTGTTTTTAAATGAAAATTTGTTTAAGTCCAAAATAGCAAGTATGTATCTAAATAGTTATACAATACTTCATCAGTTATATATGGGACTTCATCATATTGAAAATCCAAAGTCTCTGAATACACTGTGGGTTTACTGGGCATTCTGTGGTTATGCATGATAGTAAAGTTACACAGCTCTTTCTGAAAGAAAGATCTTATTTTTTTCTTAAGTTTGTATACATGAATATTATAATTTAGACTGAACCATGGATTTGCTTTTGAAGCAGAATGGAACTAAAGAAGTAGAATTGGATTGTAAAAATGATATTTTTTTTAGGGGCCATGAAAGAAAGAATAGACATTTCCAAAAAATTCAAGAAAATTATTGTTAAAATCAGTTCTCTTAACCCATTTTTTCCCTACCAGCCTTTTTAGCTGTCTCACCTTTCTTAAAGATAATTATTGGTAAATTTTGTTTATACTTCTAGAAGCAAATTGTGTTTATAACCCTAATTCCCACTTAAGTTTCCATTTGTATACTTACATAGCAAACTCTTAGTGACTCTGCAAATACAAAAATAAAATTATTTTTAAAAGTGTATTTAACTAGGGCCTCCCCCGTGGCACAGCGGTTGAGCGCTGGGTTGCGAAGCTGCCCGCAGCCTCTGCAGCACCGGTTCGATCCCCGGCTGCTCCCCAGCAGACTTCTCCTGCAGTTTGCTGCTCCCCTCAGCAGTGTACTTCGGTCCTTCTGCCTGCTCTGCTCCCCACTCTGGCTCTGGTGAAGTCTCTCACCCTCCTGCGCTTCTGACTGTACCCAGTGCTTGTATAAATACATAAATAAAAATAAATCTTTTTTTTTTAAAGATTTATTTATTTATTCAAGTATTGGGTACAGTCATTAGTACGGGATGGGGAGA
The DNA here is from genome assembly GCF_014898055.3 of Talpa occidentalis. NCBI lineage: Eukaryota > Metazoa > Chordata > Mammalia > Eulipotyphla > Talpidae > Talpa > Talpa occidentalis. The sequence continues at coordinate 117,886,186 of NW_023602073.1, read as the reverse complement.
GAATTCACCAGAGCCAGAACGGGGAGCAGAACAGGCAAAAGGACTGAAGTACACTGCTGAGGGAAGCAGTGGGCGGCAGGAGAGGTCTGCGCGCCAAGTGGGACCCTCCTCCGGTGGCCTGGGAGCAGCCGGGGTTCGAACCAGCACTGCAGAGGCTGCGGGCAGCTTCGCAACCCAGCGCTCAACCGCTGCACCACCGAGGAGGCCCTAAAAATAAATCTTTAAAAAAAAAAAAAGTGTATTTAACTATATGACTCAACAGTTCTACTCCTAGCTGTGTGCCCAAGATTATTATAAACAAATATTCAAACAAAAATAGACACAAATGTTTGTTTTGGTATTATTCACAATTGCCAAAAAATGTAGAGACAACCAACCAAAGTGTCCATCAGCTGATGAATAAATATAGTATATCCATATAGCAGAATGTTCAGACATGAAAAGGAATGAAGTGCTTATACATTTTACAACATAGATGAATCTTGAAAACTTTGTTCAAAGTGAAAGACACCAGACACCAAAGACCACTTTTTGCTAAAAAATTTATTTAGCAAAAAAGACAGAAAATAAAACTTAGTGACTGCCAGAGGCAAGGGCTTAGGGGACATGGGGAATAACTGCTACTAGGTATAGCATTTCTTTTTGAAGTAATAAAAATAATCTGAAATTATTTATAGTATTTATAGTATAAATAAATTTATAGTATAAATAAATTTATAGTATTTATAGTATAAATAAATATAGTATTATTTATATTAAATTATTTATAAAATTATTTATATTAAAAACCACTTGATTATATACTTTAAAAAGGAGTAAATTTGTGGTATATAAATTTTTATCTCAATATTTTAAGAAAAGTATTCATGTAGGGAGCAAAAGGAAGATAACTTAACATTCTAGTGTATGAAATAAAATGATGTTGTACCTCTGAAACATATATAATACAAGTTCTTTCATTTTCTTTAAATGAAAAGCTCTTGGTTGTTAGTATAGCTTTTACTTGGTATAACTGGAAATACTGGTATGTTTTTGGTAGTTAACATTTAGTTACCTACAACTAATTTAACAAAGGATCAAAAATGAAAAATGAATAGTGGATTTTCTTCTGATAGTTAAAATCACTTCTTTAATTCTGCCCTAACCTCTGTCTGTTTCTGTACATGTGATACAGCATTTCTCAGCCCCCAAATGTTTCATTGAAGTATTTCCCAGGAATGTGGAAATAAGAGAAATCAGTTTGTTTTCTGAGTTAAACTGTAAAGTCAACACATGCAAAAATCATCCTAAGCAAAAGTATGGTTCCCTTATTGGCAAAATGTGATGTAACCTGAATTAATATAAGTAAGAAACAGTCCATCAGAAAGTGGGCAAGTCAGCATTGGAAGCATAGAAAAAGGAGTCTTGGTGGTAAATGTTGGCAGTGCCTCGTTTGTTTATACAATACACAGTGAATGAGGATAGAGCTCAGCCAACAACAGAAAATTCAAGTCTGTCTGTAGATTTGTAACACCAGATTACTGTAGCTTGGTGCCTTAAACATTCAGTTCATTTGACTAATTTGCTTTCTTAAAAAATTTACATGCTTCCCAGACTGTCTTCTGATTATCATCATCATCATTATTTTTATCATTGTTTTTATTAGGCTTCCAAGTATAATCATACCTATTATGGTTATTTCTCATGAACTTGACAAATTCTATAGCTGTCTTCAGTATGCATACTTGTCAGGTTTTGGACAAAACAATTGACCATGAGACATGAACATTTGTACCTAGGTAAACCTGTTAGCCTTGGACCTTCACAGCCATCATCTCTCTGCTCCAATGTCAAACTTGACAAAGGGCATTTCCACAAAAGAATTTTCTTTGGCAATTTGCAATTTTCAGTTGCCTGTTTATTAATGGTGAAACGCATAGGCTTTAAAAGATAAAGTGTTGCTTTATCACTTTATGCTTTAATACATGGCAGTATTCTTTGTTGAATGTGGTAATAACTATATACTATACTTAGATCCTACTGAAATAGCCTTATTGTGAGAAATAATCCTTTTTAAAATCGTGGTTATTATATCATCTAGATATAAACTTTTAATGTATCCATTGGTAATTATTGTTTGAAATGCTTTTCTATCTTCTTGAGTTCTGATTTCTTAAGTAAAACACAAAGGTTTTTAGGTGAAATTATATTTTTTTTTCCTTCAGGAATGTGAGAACATATTTCATAGAGATAAATCCAAAGGTATAGGTTGATGTGTTCTGTTTTTTTTGGGTTTTGTTTTCATCAGGTTTGCCTGTCTGTCCTGAGCTGGTGAGGGAGCACATCCCTAAAACCAAGGATGTAGGACACTTTTTATCTGTCACTGGGACAGTGATTCAAACAAGTCTGGTGAAGGTCCTGGAGTTTGAGCGGGATTATATGTGCAACAAATGCAAGCATGTATTTGTGGTCAAGGCTGACTTTGAGCAGTATTATACTTTCTGCCGACCATCTTCATGTCCCAGCTTGGAGAGCTGTGATTCTTCAAAATTTACTTGCCTCTCAGGCTTGTCTTCATCTGCAACCAAGTGTAGAGATTACCAGGAAATCAAAATTCAGGAACAGGTAAATGTTCAAATAAATGAGAAAAATAACAAATTTGAAGAAGTGTTTTATAGCTGTGGGCAAGTTGCTAAGACTAGGGAACACATAATACATTTATTATTTTTTTTAGAGTCATAGTACTCTTTTTTTTTTTTAAGATTTATTTATTTTTTTATTTATACAAGCGCTAGGTACAGTCAGAGGCGTAGGAGGGTGAGAGAATTCACCAGAGCCAGAGCGGAGAGTAGAACAGACAGAGTGATGAAGTACACTGCTGAGGGGAGCAGCAGGTGGCAGGAGAGGTCTGCGCACCATGTGGGACCCTCACCCAGTGGCCGGGAATCAAACTGGTGCTGCAGAGGCTGTGGGCAGCTTCGCAACCCAGCTCTCAACCACTGCGCCACCGGGGAGGCCCCACATAATACATTTAAATAGAAGTTATGTCATCACATTATGGGAGATCAACTTACAATTTTTAGAAACCATGAAATAGTCATCTATAAGAACACTGGCAAGAGTGTTGTGGAATTACTTATGTTAAAATTAAAGTAAGTAGTTCAGATTAGCTATTCTTAACTAAGAGATAGGAGAAAATTAAATGAGTTTAACTGGTAAAATATTGGAGTAGGCAGGATGTGGGGTTTTGACCCAATTTTATTTGCTATGCCAAATTAGGCATATACATGAACATTTTAACAAATGAGAGTGAGCCTAATTTTCCTTTACTTGCAGCTTAAAAATAAGTTTCCTCTTTCATTTAAAATAAGTAGGAGGGGCCTCCCTGATGGCCCAAGGGGTTAAGCACTGCACTATGAAGCAATCCACAGCCTCTGCAGCACGAGTTCAGTCAATTCCCCGCCAGTCAGGGAGCAATCCTTATGGCACAGCAAACCTCTCCTGTGGTGCCTGCTGCTCCCCTCAGCAGTGTATTTCAGTCAGTCTGCTGTTCTATTCCCCACTCTGTTTCTGGTGAATTCTCTCACCCCCCTGGCCTGTGCCCTAGCTCTGGTATGCATAAATAAATTAAGCAGGAGATAGTCTGAGACTAGCACATAGATTCCTCATTGTTGAGAACTCAGACATATGAACGCCATTCTTAACACATGACTCTAGTGCTATGATTGGGTATGGATGAGAATGGTGGTTACAGCTTCATTCATATTTGTGTCTTACTCAAAGAACAGGCGATAAAAAGGGATGGGCAAAAGCATCTGTCAGCTAACCCAAGTTTCTATTTAAGCAGTTTCTCTCAGGTTTTCTATGTATCTGCTTATAACTTACTGGTCAGAATATTATAGATGACCACATCTAGATGCAGTGGAACCTAGAAGAGTTTTTTTCCTGGGCACATGTTCATATGGAGTAAAACTAGAACCAGAGTTCTGTTTCTAAGAAATAAAGTGATTCTTGCTAGGCCTTAGATTAGAGAACAGGAAAAAAATTGCCTCGGGCCTCCCCTGGTGGCGCAGCGGTTGAGCGCTGGGGTGCGAGGCTGCCCGCAGCCTCTGCAGCACCGGTGGCCGCTGGCGAGGGTCCCACCAAAAAAAACCAAAAAAAACAAAAAAATTGCCTCTTTTCTAGGTAAGTAACTGTTACTATGTTTACTAATTGGAGCATGTTAATTGTGACCATCTACAAACTAGATTATATTTGGAGATATTTTCCCCATTGTTTTTATCTTACTCTAGTTTTAGTCAATTCTTAAGCTTATAGTAGCACAATTCTCTTAAAGGTCCATAAATCACCATCAGAATTTAATTGTATGATACTGGAGAAATAAAAACTAATTTCAAGAACTGCTAGGCTTCTGAATACTTAGTGTATATTTAAGCATACTCTGTAATGTTTACTTTTCCTTGCTAGGTTCAGAGGCTATCTGTTGGAAGTATTCCACGATCTATGAAAGTTATCCTAGAAGATGACTTAGTAGACAATTGCAAATCTGGTAAGAATTAACTTTTGTTAGCTTATATAGGAGATCCTAAAGTATTAGTTAGGAAAAGTCATGTTTTGTTTTCTCAAAATCATTGTCAAGTGAGGGTGGAGACTTAGTTGCTCACTTTGAGGACAGAGCCTAGCATGGAGGTCGGAAGTAAGAGCAGGAAAGCAGTGAAATCTATGGGGCTGGGGTTATGTCTTTTATTTTTTTTAATTCTCCTTTTCTCCAGTACTAAAATAGTGAATGCTATTCATATATACTTACTGATACATTGAATGATTGAATGTTATGTAATAATAAGTATAGATGTCAGTATTTGGAAATTGTATCTATAAACTATCCAAAGCCTCAAAGGAAAATCTGTAAAAGTTATTCTGCCCACCAGGTTGGGTGAGTTTTGCTCAGGTTAGAAGGACTCAACCAAGAAGGGAACAAGCAAGGCTGTAACTTGTACTTTCAGTTTATGGACAGGAGCTTTGAAGTAGACCAGATATTCATTCATTTCTTACTTAATTCTTTTTTAAAAAAAAAAGGCAATGGGTAAAATATTAACAAATGTAGAAAGTGAAAATTTATATATAAGAAACTATACTATCAGTTGTCAGAAATTGTCTTACTTCCTGACACCAATATAGTTGAACCTTCTGGCTACAGTTCACCTCTTGTTTAAATGTGAACTAATAATGATGAATAAATCATCCAGTAAACTGTTTTCCCAGTGAAGAACAATAGTTTGCTATGATTATCATTTGACAAATTAAGAAAACATGCAGACTTAGTTTCTAGCCATCAAAATAAAAATACAATGCCAACAAAAATAAATAAATGAATAGATCAGGACTTTGTGGAGTTCTTTGTCCCAAATTATTTCTAAACCCTGGTGGGAGAATGATTTATTTCTCATTTCTGGTCCTTTGTTACTGCTGGACTCACTTGGTGCTTTTTCCTTAGGCGATGACCTCACTATTTATGGAGTGGTAATGCAACGTTGGAAACCCTTTCAGCAAGATGTGCGCTGTGAAGTGGAGATAGTCCTGAAAGCCAATTATATCCAAGTAAATAATGAACAGTCTGCAGGGATCATCATGGATGAAGAGGTCCGAAAGGAATTTGAAGATTTTTGGGAATACTATAAGAGTGATCCCTTTGCAGGTTTGTGTTTAAGGCTGTATAGCTGGTAATGTTTAATGGCATTTCCTTCAGTAAATATTTTGTTTGTGATTGGGGGCAGTCTTACATGATGCAAATACAGTGGCTGAGTTCAAAGGAAGGTAGTATTGTTGCCTCTAGGAGTCTCTCTTTTAATTCCTTTTTGGGGATAGTCATTGCTACGCAGAGATCTTAGAAAATCAAGGCTAAATTTCAGAGAGATTTTCCATTTCCAACTATTATTTCAGTATTTCTTAAGCTGCCAAAACAGTCTGAGTCTTCTACCTTCTTTACCAATTAAATATGGCTCCTCCTTAAATATGCATGACTCTTCTTATTTTGAAACCTAATCCTAGTAAAGCTGTATTTCTTTTCTGATACCTTAGATAATAAAAACATCACAGTATTTTAGCTGAAGATTTCAAAGTTCAGAGTAAGTAGAAATGAGAAAATTATATACAAAGATGCAAAAGATAAAGCTTTGTAATTATAGCAAAAATTTTGACCATGAGACTAAGATGTAACATAAATTAAAATATCAGTGTTGGGGTTAATAGAGTAGTTTTTTTGCTACACTACATCCCTCTCCCAATTCTTCCTGGGCTAAGCTGGCCCAGGCACCGGGCTGCCTCCTCCAGCCCTCTTGCCTTCCAGGAGAGACTCCCCTCACCCTCCAGGATTTATGAATTATCCTTTATGGTCCACTTTTTACTAAAAGATTTTTTATCTTCACCACTTCTGCCATACCAGGTGATATCACCATAATTTGTGGCCACTGAGTCAATTTTGATTCATTATAGTAAGTAGCCTTACTCATTGACCCATTAATTATAGAATGAAGGGACTTTCTTTCCCATTGATGGTTTGGTAGGAAAGCTGCTAGAACTGGATTCATCAGCTAACAAGTAGTTGTATGATTATTTTCCTCCTCAAAAGGGCTATTACAGAAATATGAGTGCAGACTCAGAAAAAGAAGTACTGATACATGCAAATTAGTTACCAATATGTGACATTAATTTTCAGTAATATGAATGTAGATACACAGAGTATCATCATGGTAATGAATTCTGACTAAGTTATGACAGATTCAAGAAGGATTTGTTGTGATAGAATGTCATAGGTTCTAAGAGCATCTGTTGGTTGATTAGGCCAATGAACACATGGAGTACCTACTTATTCATGAATGGGATATGCAGGTTCTCAAATTCGGTGTTTTAACATTTCTGAAAACTGTATTGTTCTTCTTAAACCACCTGATCAGAAGTCCCCAAGATGTCCAGCTTGATTGCTAGAGTTTATAATAGTTGTCTTAATACCCTATAACTTATTCTAGATAAAACAGAATTTGCCAAAACTACTTAAAGCAAATGGTGAACTGACTTGCAGGGTAGACTGATTTGCCTTCTCTTATGCCTCTTGAGAATCCCACGAGCTCCAGACATCTGTATTGTATTGAAGACTTTTGGCTCTTGCAGTTAGCTTCACCCTTTGTTTCTGAGATTGAGTACCTTTTGTTTAGACAATGGAGTAATTTATAGAGACAAATTACTGTAAGTATAAAGCAGACTTTCCATTTCATGACATTAATGGGTAAAGAATTTTTAGGACCTAAACAAAGTATTAATTCCTTTTAGTCTTTTGGAATGGTCCTCATGATTATTATAGGTGGTGGGGGAGGGAAGTATTGACAGAAGATGATCAGTTAGGATAAAGAGAAATTCCGGTTAGGATTTCTTGATAATTATTGGTAACTGGACATTCTGCTTTTCCTAGGAAGAAATGAAATATTGGCCAGTTTGTGCCCTCAAGTTTTTGGGATGTATCTAGTAAAGCTTGCTGTGGCCATGGTGCTGGCTGGTGGGATTCAAAGGACAGATGCTACAGGAACACGGGTCAGAGGTTAGTACCTATTTGAAAATTTTGAGAAATGTTAACATATACCAGGAAAGCTGTAATTTTTTTCTGCATAAAAATTGCTTGTGAGTTTTATTCTCCAAATGTAATTTTAAAGCTGACAGTTGTCTGCTTCTAGTCCAGTATCACTATATCAAGAGCTAAGAATTTCCAAAGACTAAAATAAATCCTGTTTTTCAATGTGTCTATAATTTTGTTCCAGCCTATCAGGGTGCAACAAAATAAAATCTTTACATTTCTACTACTGTCTATGGTTTTTATTGGATCCCCCATCTCTCCAAGAGGAAAAGATTAGAAAGTACTTTTTAATGTCTTCAAGCAGCATCTCTCCATCTGTGACTGTCAGTGTTTCTCTCTGACTGCTGCTCAGTCATCTGCCTGCTGATTCACTTTCCTCTGGTAGGTAGAGCAAATGTGCCATCTGCCATGAGGTACTGCCGTAGGTCACACATTCAGATTACTATAAGTGTGTAATTATTTCCAAATGGAAGTTTTGGGGTTTGGGGGGTTTTGTGTAGCTAACACTTAGATGACCTGAATCTGGCATAAAGTAAGTTTACATATGGCCCTCAGCAAGGCAATACAAATAACTAAACACTAAACCAAAAGATTAAATCATACAGTTCATAGGGACTCAAACAATAGTAGAATAGTAGCACAATAAGGTTTACATGTATTGTTTTGATCATGTACTGTTTGCAAAGCATCTGCTATATGTTGAACTTAAATAAGATTGTCTTATTAATATATTTTAAAAATACTAAACTGGCACTGAAGAAATTTGGTGAGATGGTACGTATCACAGGATATTCATATGTTCACTTGTTGTATTTGAAAAATAAGAGCACTTTAAAATAGATACTTCATTAAACTACTAAAGTTTACATAAAATGCTTTGATACTTATAAGTCCTGAACACTTAAAAGTGCTTAAATAAAACACTTGTGTGGCTCGTATGGAAATATTTAATCATAGTTGTTTGGTATTAAAAAGTAGATTAAATAAAATCAGGAACTTTGTAAGTTAAAATTTTTTAAATGTTAAATAAACATCTGGATATAGCCCATTATCTATCATTAGAATTTAATTTTGAAATGTCATAAACAGAAATCAATTAATAATTGTTATTTATAACATAATTTTTCTCAAAATTTTCTAGTTAGATTCTTCGGTGAATGACCTTAAATAAGATTATATAACAAACACTATGTAATATAGAATTTTCTTTTAATTACTTTTGCTAAAGAATCTTTTCATAGAGATTATAAAACCCCACATATTTACTTTTTTCTAGGCGAATCTCATCTTTTATTGGTTGGGGATCCTGGCACAGGGAAATCTCAATTCCTCAAATATGCGGCAAAGATTACACCAAGGTCTGTGCTTACCACAGGAATTGGATCTACTAGTGCAGGTATTTTATGTGACAATTGCAATTAATTTAACATTACTATAGTAGCCAAACATTTTATTTTTCCCTATGCAAAAGTAGCTAAAGTACGAGAAATTTCAAGTTAACTACTGAGTTACTGGCAGAAATTGAAGGGTATGTATTTTTAGTTCTAAGAAAATATTTTAAAAGTTGTATCTAAACTTGTTCTCCAAAATCTTATGCTATATATCTCTTAACATCTAAGGTTTGAATGATCCTTGTATTAGACTCCTATGATTACCATCTCACATACTTACGTAGGAAAGAGTTATACATCATTTGGCATTTTATGAAGATAGCAAACAATGTTGAAATAAATAGGGGGAAAATCTCACTTTACAAAAGTAGTTAGATGACATAGAGCTTAAAGTATTTTCATGGTAATAAATTTCATGGAAAATAGTAGCCCCTACTGAAAATACTTAGAAAATTTGTTTTAGTATATGGAATGCATACTTTCATCGTTGCAATGTGGAACTTCATTTCATATATTGTAATGATTCTTCAATATGTTTAAAAGCTTTGCCGATAAGAAACCTGAGATTTCATAGTGACTTTAGGAAAAAAAATATTTAAAAAGATGTTTTCTTACCCTTTTTGTATCTTTACATTGTTTTAATTGGGAAAATATTTCTCCTGTTTTTATTATAATGGGCCTTTGTTTTCACACATTGCACAAATATTATTTGTTAGAGGAGCCTAATGTCCATTGTTTGTACTCATATTTCACATGAGGAGCTTATACTTTAAAACATAAAGCAGCAAATGCTCCATTAATGGCCCTACATAATGAGAGCCCCAATCTAAGGGGCACTTGTGTTTTGAAGTAGAACTGGACAGTACATTAAGCATTGACAAGAGAGAATTTGTGAAGTGAGAGGAGTGCTCGAGTTTCAGGATATTGGAGGGAAGATGATAATAAAAAACACTTCATATGCATTTTTAAATCCTTATGGCCCACTGTACTAGCGTTCTCTATAAAATAACAAAAAAGGTGTTTCCCAAGTAATTTGTGGATTAAGTAATTATATGAGCGCCAAAAAGTAAGTCCAAGTTGTATTTGGCCTATAGTAATTTCCGACTATTTGGATAGTTTTAAAGTGAATGCTTGCTGACTTACTGTATTAAATGTACTTACCCCTTTTTTAAAATCGAAGTGTGAGAGAAAAGGAAAGAGAAAAGGCTGAGGAAATATAAATTTTCAACTGCAAAAAAATTGCCACTTGTCATTTACCAAAAGGACCAGACTGGCCTTCCTTCAATTGTATTCAACACATTAAAGAGTCATAAAATTCAAATCAGTGAGTCAAAACCAGCATTTCCAAAATGAAGTATAATAAAAGATACCAGAATATACTGCATTCAATAAAGGTGCCCTATAGGGTGCACTTTCATGAAAATTGTTAAATAGTCACCAGGTCATACTTAAAAAATGTTTTGTTAACCATAGGTTTAAAATTCTGCTACAGATTTTCTTGATAAATCTAGAACCCCTAAATTGTAAAATTAGATAGTAAAATCACATGAAAACTTAGCCTTATATAAGGTCATAAAGGAAATATATATATATATATATATATATATATATATATATATATATGCACTCCAGAATTCCTGAGTGAGTCCTAGTTTCAGTAATTTCCTTGTTCCCTCTAACCTACTTGTCTTATATAGCACGGTGTGTTCCTATCTTCAGAACACAACTATTTACTATGATGAAAAGAGGGGGAAAAAAGTTTTACATCTTCTAGCTGTAATTCAGATATTTGTAAAATGTGGCTAAATTGAAAAAAAAAAAAAAATGAAACCTGTGTGTTAGTTTCTCAGTTCCTAATGTTTGAATTCTGTTTTCAGTCATTTATTTTTAAAAAGTCTTCTAGAATAAAATCTCCAGAAGTAATGGTTTTTAAATGCCAAACTTCTGTGATGATTGGCTGTTCATTTAGAAATTAATGTAAAAATCTAATCCTTTGATGTCAATATACTGATCACTATAATTAACCAAATAAAAACTCAGCAGTGAATTACTTTATCCAGTAATTTGGCTTATCTTTGCTTTATTTCTAACAAGAATGTATCTTGTTCCTGTTATATTAATCACTGAGCTCTTTTTGGGAAAGTATTGCATTTATTTTCATTTTAATATTTTAACATTTTCTTTTAATTGCAATTAAACAAAAATGAAATTTTCTTCATAGTTTTAACAGTCAGACGTGTTTTACTTTTAAAGTCTAAGAACTAATTAGTGGACAGTTTTAATAATTTTATTAATTTAAATTTCAAAGTTTAACATTTAGCAAGACTGTTTCACAAATTCACTTATTTAGAATGACAGGAAATATATACAACTTAGAATCCATATTCAAACAAATGCCCTTTCTCTTTCCTCAAAATAAAAGCTTTAAAAAGTGCAGTATAAAAGTTTTTCATATGAAGGCACTGCGTAACTCTGCATCATATGGCTAATACCTTGCTTGGCAGCAAGAGTAATGGAAATATTCTACACTTAATTTAGTGGCGCGTAATAAACTTTTTGAGGAAGAATCTAACTTTCATCAAAGAAAAGGAACCTTTTGGCCCATTTAGCTAATGAATTCCTTTCCAAGGCTGCCTTTTAAAAATTTATTTGGAAAAGCTATTTAGAATATGTCAATCACAAATATACCTAATCTTAACTCTCCATCAGTGTCAGAAGGTATGCAGAAGAGGACTACATGTGTGAAAATATATATTTCCAAATATTTTCTGTTATGATAAAGCTAAATATGCTTTTCCAAATTCGATGATTTTTTATAGAAACGCTGCCAATAACAAATGATCTGTCAAAACAATTTTAAAGCATTATGATCACAGTACGTTTATATATATATCTAACGAACAGGTCTAAATCACTAATTTTCTGTTCTTAAAATTAGGGAGTTTGTATTTGCTCTTAGCATTTTGAATTCATTGGGCAGTAACAACATATGATTCATGGAGTGTTCTAATCTGTTTTTTTTTTTAAAAAAAAAAACAAAACCATAGCCAGAGGACCTTATAAACAATCACATTTGTTTTCATATTAGAAACCAAATTAGAGCCATAAGAAGCTTCGAGGTGGCCTGGAAAACCAGATCCTAAAGTTCTTGGTAGCATATAGTTGTCTTCAAATCTCTTCTTTAAGGACATGCCAAAAAGAAGGGAAATTTGCCCCTTAAATAAAACCAAACTATTTTATGACAGGAAGAAACATTTTAGTTGAAGTGAACTTGGCTTTTTCGAAGGTCAGCAAACTAGTGGTCCAAAGATTACTGTCCAAGAGCCTAAGACATCTTTATAAGCTGGTCTAATTCATATTTTTCTTCATAAGTGCTTTAATTACATATAGAGGAGAAGAAAATTATGTTTTAATCAGATTAGTTTCAGAACAAATAAAATAACACATTAGAGAAAAAAATTACTTAAAAATAGTTGTATTTATATTCCACAATTTGCTCAAATACTGGTTTTCTTATAAACTTTCTACAGGATGTTTTTGAAACAAATTCTTCACATTTGTCTTCACTATGTACTTACGGAATTTCAGGGAATAGTTCTGTGTATTTTTATAGCTTAATTTGTACTAAAGGGATGGCAGGTGGTCACATGCAGTCCATGTGGGATTCTAACATAACATTTAGTGAGTTTTCTGATGTGGACCATCCCTTTGATGCTGAAGGTAATGCATCTGTTGAAAGAAGTGATTGTAGATTTGGGTTACTGCTCTCTGCATCTTCCAGTTTTTCTGTGTTATCTTCCCAATTAATGTGGAATCTTGTGACTCTGGGATTAGATGCCAAAATGTTCCTTTGAAGCTAGAAGGAAATATAAAAATGGTAAATACTAAAAAAGCTAGATCACCATATACAAACAGGAGCTTAGTAAAATAGTTATTTTAATTAGTGCTCCAAAAGAGCTAACTAAGTTCATATATTTTAAGTCTAAATATGTCAAATAAAGCACCTTAAATGTAACTCATCAACAAGGATTGATTGGGGCTGTAGCAAAGAAAGAATTCTTGCTTAATGGAAGCAAGGTGTGGAGAATCTGAGAGAATTCATCTAACTCCTCTATATTTCTGTTGCCTAAAAGGGAGAAAATCTCTTAATTTTTGAACGTAAATGCTTTAGAAGATGCTTTATTTGACAAATATGTTCTGTAATTGATGTATCACTTCAGTAATACTTTAGAGAAAAAAGAATTTCCCCCAAATATAACCTCTCATTAATGGTTTCCTACATTTTAGTTATTATTGATTCATTCAGAGTATTCTGGTTTCTTCTCTTTCTTGTTTTCTATAGAAGGTGCTATATAGGTAACCATATATTGCATCAGTGGAAAATCCAACACTAGGATAAAAAAATTCCAGCTTTCTTATCAGAAGGGAGAACATGCCATTCTGCTCCCATGTAATTTTTCTTGCTTGATCTGGTAGATAGTTTCATGCTTAGTATCTCAGGAGAATCACCAGTTACTGAACTGTTACCATTCTCAATGGGAAATCACAAAGTTCTAAATATTTTTGAGTATACTGAATTACAGATTCACAGATTTCAACTTCTCACTCATAGTTTTATTTTCTCAGAATTTAAGCTGTTTTCAATTTCTAGAAATAAAATGGAAGACTTTTAACCTTTAGGTAGAGCACAGGAAGCATGGAATGTTGGAGTTCTGAGATATTTACTATTCATATTAAAAATAAATACAAAACTTACCCCCAGGATTTGTGGAGTTATAAACTATCATAAGACAGAAATATAAAATATATTTAATATATTTAAAATGTAAAATATCCTAAGACAGAAAACAGTCATGATAGGAAATGCCATGCAAAAAGCCATAAACAAAGGCCTTTTTCTAACAAGAGGCATTTTCATTTTTCTAAATCATCAGACTCTCAAGGTGCCTGAGCAACATCAATTACTAACAACTTATTTGGAAGTAGTGCTTGAAGTCATTCCTAGTAGTAGAACAATGATTAGTTAGCCCAGTTGGCCTAATGGCCTCAAATTTCTTTTGTCTTAAAGCCAGCTTCATAGTGTGCTATGAAATGGCAATTGCACAAAAAAGGAATAGTTCAAACATACCTTAGAAAAGTCTGGTTTTACTGGCGGATTTTCCCTTAATTCTGTCTCCGTATATTCATTATTTACATAATAGCCAACTCTAATAAATTCTTGACCTCGGTAGGTGCATGTAATTAGCACAACTGTTACACCTACTGCATCTGCATCTGGAATGAGTCCTGGATTTGGTGCATCAGCCTAGAATAATTTAAGAAAAAAAAAAAAAAAACACAAAAGGTGTTAACTGCAAGCAAGACTGGAGTTTTGTTTACCCTGAGCACCCTATCAGTCCAGGACACAGCCACAAAAATTTGAAGGCCTACTAGGAAGACAAATATGTGAGATTGACTTATAGCCAGAAAATATAGTTCATGTTTCTCCACAGTATAACTAAGTACCTGGGTACTTGAAAGCATCACTTCTTCTAGAGGAAAATAAACCTAGCTACATTGTATGGTAGCTTATGAGGGATTATGCAATATTCAATTAAATCAATATAATTCCAACTTTTTCTAGTCATGATTTTCATGCCTAAATATTTAGTAAACATTCAGTATCTTCATACAGCATATTGGCAGCAAATATTTATACCAATTCCCTCTTCTACCCACGATATATTCTCACACCCATTCACACTCTCCTCACAGGTATTCTAATAGTAAATTAATAAAACTTGAACTGGAATGAAAATAGGTAATATAGCAGATTTTCAAAAGATACCAATAATAAATAATGACTTTGCTAGGCACTAAAATACAGTGGGCTGCTTCAACCACACAATTATAGAAATTCAGTGAAGGTAAAGATTGTTTTAAATAAATTTAATTAATGACAGGTTTTGAATCAAGCTGAACCTTGAGGAAGGTAGAAGGTGAAACAAATGAGCTAGAGAAGACTAAGCATGAATTGACTATGATACTGTCCATGTCAGTGTACGGGACAGTAAGGAGAGTGGTAGGAAGGACTCAGAGTAAGGGGATAGACAATGATGGCAAGGCATCTGAGTGCTACAAGGGCAGCCATTCTGAGTGCTAAGTGGATGATGTGCCAGTAGATTAGCTTATTACTGTTCCCAGAACACTAAAGAACATCCCTGGACCTGGGTTACCACTTCATCTAATGCCTGAAGCTTGGGAACGACCCAGACTAGTATTCTCAATCAGGCCATCATCATCAGAGAGGAATGTAAATTGTATGCCTACTATGTATATGAAACACAAAATGACACAGAAATACCTACCTAGGCTAAAATCCTCAGTTACCCCCAGATTCTCTACTTCCTACATCTAATTGTCTTAACATTTCTCATCTATGACGGCTGAAGCACCTCTTACTGCTCAATACTGTTAATACTCTAACTGATCTCCTCCAGATCTAACCTATTGCTTGCACTGTTGTCAACATCAGCTACTTAAATATTCCTATTCCATCACTAGATTTAAAAATCTCAGATACTCCATTTCTAAGGGTTAAAAATGTCAGGTCTGTGTTTATAAGACCCTTCACAATTTGTCTCTAACATCTCCATTCACACTCTTTTTAACTCCACACCTCTTCCTCTAGTTCTAGAATTACAAAGGTTCTTGAAAATGTAGTGATAAAATGTTGTATATACTGTTCCCTTGGCCTATAAGGTCCTTCCTTAACATCCTGAAAAAATTCATCTTTGAAAGCTTGCATCAAATGTACCCTCAGTGAAGTCCTTTCTAATTCAAGGGTAGAACTAGTAATGTTTGTTACATACTCCTTATTACTTAACATAAATTCTCTAATCTATGCCAAAAATTTTAAATGTTTTCCCTTAAATCTTCTGTGTGATTCTAAGCTTTAGAATGGGTAGAAGTCCCATCCAGTTCATCTTTATAATCTCATGTTGGCACAGCTCTAGTCATAATAATCTGGTTCCTGCCCTGAAGGGTTTATGATCTCTTTGGAGAGATACCAAGATGTGACTAAAGGGCTTGTACTGGAGAATATGCTGTTTCTCTGAGAAATGTGTCCTCACCCATTCCCGCCCCTCTAAGAGATTTTCATATACCTTGAGTGGGAAGAGATAGGAAATAGAAGTTTAGTATTATGATGGAAACTTTCCACATTGCTTCCCATCCCTTCAAGCAAACTGGTTCTAGGAATACTTGTGGCTTAAAATTTGACAAGGATTAACTTTAGCAAATTCAAGAAGAGAAACCTGTAGGCCCATCAGATCATTTAGGATAGAGAAGTGATAAGCAGAGATTTTTAACTCCAATCAGCAATACTATGTAGGTAGCTGAACATCTTCCTGCTAGTCTTTGAGACACAGGAGAGAGGCATGTTTACTCTGAAAGGCAAAATGACAGACCAGGAGAGTAATACGGTTGTCAAAAACCAAATTTTTGTACCTCTCTGCTAATAATGGTGCATTTTACAAAATGCGTAAGCCGAATATATGCTCTAAATAAATCACATTAGACTTCCTCTGTGCTTTCTGGCAACATGGGGACTAACAGCGAGGTAAAACCACTGGAAAATCACTAGAGGGGAGTATTTTTGAAAATTTTTTTCCTATGACACTCTAAGCCAAAAGCTTAGGAATTTTCTTAACAAAAAGAAAAGATTTGTAAGGGTTTGTTTCAAAAACAAGGCATTTACAAGTTTTTATAGTAGCAAGAAAAGGTGTATCACTATGTGTCAAATCAAGTTTCTGACTACATGAATTATAAGTACTAGTTCTTAGGTTTGTAGGTCAAAGCAAATACTCCATATAACAATTTTGAGAAGCTGAGAGATAAAAATTTAGTTATAATAGAAATAGGGCTCTATTTGTCAGTGACTTTATTAGTTAAGTGTTAGTCCTCATTTAATCCTCATAATGTTCTTTTAATATCTTACTCATATTTTATAGTTAACTGGAGTGACTGAAAGAGGTTAGGGGGCCTGTTTAAAGTTACATGTGGCTAATAAGCACTGCAGCAAGATGTGAACCAGGCCTGCGACTATAGTGCTTTTCCTGATACATGCATTCTCCTGCACCCACATTTTTAACCAAGGTTATGAGTTGTATGAACAACTCATGATAATAGCACTTTTAATTGACATATTTTGAGTTTTTGGTTAATTTATTTTACCTTTACTTATCTGTTAGATATATTATCTGTTGCTTTTTAATAAAAAGCACTAAGGCCAAGAGTTTAGCCTTAGTTCTGAATTCTCTATTTGGAAGAGGGAAAGATAGGATCTCTAGAGATAGCGTTTGAAGGATTCTTAGCCCCTATCTAGTGGGGTTATTTGACTAACAGTATTCACTTAGATTGATGCCCATCTGTGATGTAAGAAAACATGGAGGTCAGGGATAGTAAAAGGGAGATTTTTTTCTTGCTTAAGTTTTTCAGTGGGTTCTACTTAATGATGGGACTGCTAAGCAGAAGTACTTGTAACAAAACTAATAACCTATGGCTTGTTGTTCTTTAGACACTTTTAACTATCTTCCTGTAATAAGCAAGGGTACCAGAGAAGTCACTGAATAGTTTCATATAACAGCTTAACATGGATTAAAAGAAGTATCACTTTTATAATACAGAAGACATTGTCTGAAACCTTGGCACAGACCCAAATACTGTGAGTGGTATCAGAGGACATAATTTATATTAGAATTTCCCCTCACAAATATTAAACAGGCTAGTGGTTTGTGATAGTGATCCTCTATAAATATGTATGCAATAGATGCTTTAGTAAACTACTAGATTTCAATTTTAGTGACCCAAGATCTCAGAGATCTCTATCTACTAACATACTTGTTAAGCTAGGCTCAATGACTAGATTATGCTGAAATAAAGGGTTTTGTCATATCATCACTGCTCATAGCTGAAACCATAAAGGCACATGTTACTAACTTTACCAATTTAGCATGTTTTTTATTTTTATTTTTTTGCATAGAACTGGGGTGTAGACCGGAGGTGCAGGGGTGAGAGGATTCACCAAAGACAGAGTGGGGAGCAGAACAGGCAGACTGACTGAAATACACTGCTGAGGGGAGCAGTGGGCAAGAGAGGAGAGATCTGCTGCGCCATCTGTGGGTCAGCTCCCTGGCCAGGGATTGAACTCAGGCCATAGAGGTCACAGAGCTGAGATTTAACCCCTAAGGTATTAGGGAGGCCCTAGTACATGTTTTGAATCACTGTTTTGAGCTGCTAAATAACCACCCTGAAAATCTACTAGGGGACAATTCACAGGAAGAGCCCAAAATTAAGCACCAGTGTGCCACATTATATAAAATCCCCTGTATGCTGTGCAAATCCTGAATAAACATCACATTAATGTCTCTCAGCATACAAAATCAAGAGGGGACATTCCTTCCTAAAACATGATAGAAGCAGATAAAGCGAAGCAAAAGCAGAATGACTTAACTCAAAAGGGATAAGGACCATGAAATATAGTCTATTTAGGAACATATCTGGCATAAATATTTACTAAGAATAATCTTACCTGAAATACAAACATATGCCTTCCAGCGGGAACAGGCCCCACTAAAACAGAGTCTAAAACTTGATCGTATTCTTCACTTTCTGCAGATCCCACATAGATAATTTTCCATTCCAAGTCTAGGGTTAAAAACCAAAACATTATTCCATATTCAGTAATTTCATTATGAGATGACATCAAAGACCCTTTTAATGTCCACTTAATTCATTGGCTGCTAAAGGCAACTTCTCATTGCTGAAGATCCATTCAGAAAGACGCTGAGCTGCTGCTTGTAAAATTCTTCCAGGTCATACCAGTTCCTCATAGCAGTTCTTTTGAGAAATAGCGGGCCCTGAGCATTGCTCCTCATAAACAAACGAACATAGCCAAAACCTTGGGAAATGCAACAACCCTCTCTTGAGGATTCATAGAACAGAATGGCAAAGTAAGTGTTCTGAGACATCCCTAAGTGAAGAATACCAGCATGTCAATGTGTTCATCCATCACTTCCCAAATGTATTTGGTAGGGCATTCCAACTTTTTTTTTTTTTTTAAGATTTATGCATATAAGAAGTGGGGTACAGGCCAGAGGTTTGGGGGTGGTGAGAGGATTCACCAGAGACAGAGTGGGGAGCAGAACAGGTAGATCTTCTGAAATACACTGCTGAGGGGAGCAGTGGGTGAGACAGGAGAGGTCTGCTGTGGTGTGTGGGTCCCCCCTGGCCGGGGGTGGAACATGCTGCAGTGGCTGCAGGTAGCTTCACAGGCTGTGTGTCAACCCCTTGTGCCACCAGGGAGGCCCCTTGAGTTCCAACTTTTAACAACCTACTGAACACAATTTGGACACTTTGAAAAGGCTCCCCAGACTATGCTGGGCAGGTCTAAATCATCTAAATGGTTATTAGCAAACTTCCCTCTGGGCTCAGAAGGGGCTTTATCGCATAAGATGTTAAAGGGCCGCAGTGGGGCTTTATCCTCATGACACCCATTCATTCTTTAAATCGGGAAGAGGGAGCCAAGAACCCTTATACCACTGATATGCATGCAGTGGGCCGCGTGCGGAGCAACAAGACATATTCAAGTGCAACCTGAGATGTTCTGTGTAATCCAATCTTAGGTGTGATGCAGATTTTGTGTACATATTACAGTTTACTTTGCAAGAACCTAAAGATGAGTAAAAATGATCTTTCTTTTGAAGGAGCTTCTTTGGCAGGATGAGGAAGACAACTCTACAGATACAAATCATCTCAGCACTCCTCCTCCTCCTCTTAGGAGTGCAGCACTGTGTGGCCTGCTCTCAGATGCACTCTACTAAAACTATACAAGCATTACTACAGGGAGTTTCTGGGTCACTTCCTGGGAATCTGGTTAGTGCTACCAGTGTTGCCATATTTTTGGTCACTACATAGAGCTATTGTTACCTAAATAAGTAACAAAATAGTATAGGTACTACTTATTCATACTGTATTATAAACTGCAGTTTATTGGAAAGATCTTTTAGGTTTGTACTTTCTCTTATCAAGTCAGTTATTTTCAGAGGACCTAACATGCCATGTGTTTTTTCTAGACCCAGCCCACTTAATATTACAACTTCTAGCACATTTCCAGATGCAGGGTCCTGTATCTGACATCTCACAATATCAATTATTTGTTGTTGAAGATTGAGTGGAAACAATGTGAATAGTCAGAAGAAATAGCAAATACAAAGACTCAGAAATGGGAGGAGGGTTGGCATCCTCACGAAAAAGAAAGGCCAGGGCTGGTACAGAAGGAGTAAAGAGGAGATGACCATGAGATGGAGGGTAAAGGGCATGGCCAGATTATGCAAGGATTTGAAGGTAAGATCATAATGACTTGGGTTTGGGGGCCTCCCTGGTGGCACAAGGGGTTGAGCACTGCACTATGAAGCGGTCTGCGGCCTCTGCAGCACGAATTGGATCCCCGGCCAGCCAGGGAGCAACCCACATGGCACAGCAGACCTCTCCTGACTCACCAGCTGCTCCCCTCAGCAGTGTACTTCAGTCAATCTGCTTGTTCTGTTCCCTACTCGGTCTCTGGTGGATCCTCTCACCCCCCACATCTCTGGCCTGTACCCCAGCTCCTGTATGCATAAATAAAATAAATCTTGGGCCTCCCCAGTGGCGCAGCGGTTGAGCGCTGGGTTGCGAAGCTGCCCGCAGCCTCTGAGGCACCGGTTCGATCCCCGGCTGCTCCCCGGCCACCGGAGGAGGGTCCCGCATGGCGCGCAGACCTCTCCTGTGGCCCACTGCTCCCCTCAGCAGTGTACTTCTGTCCTTCTGCCTGCTCTGCTCCCCACTCTGGCTCTGGTGAATTCTCTCACCCTCCCACGCTTCTGACTGTGCCTAGTGCTTGTATAAATAATAAATAAATAAATCTTTAAAAATAAATAAATAAATAAATAAATAAATCTTAAAAAAAAAAAAAAGACCAAATATGTAGGATAAATACATTAAAAAAATAATAAAGATTTGGGTTTTACACGAGGAGGAAGCACACAGAGGACCATGGTGATGATGCACAGGTGAACTGGTGGTGGGAATTTTACGGGGACTACACGTGAGAGGAGAAAGCATACATTGTACAAAAAGGAAGAGTGATGTAAAATATATATTTAAAAAAAGAGACTTGGGTTTTACACTGAGTGGCATGGGCATCCATTGGGGGTTTTTAGCAGAGGGGTTACAGGATCTGACTTTCATTTTAAAAGGACCGTTTTGGCTGCTGTGTTCAGCAGAGAGTAAGAGGACAAGATTTCAACAACTGAGACAAGAAATTATGGTGGTCTAGACCACATGTAGCCATGGGGTTGAGAAGCAGTCACATTCTGGATAAATCTCAAAGCAAGTTGTGGTTTTTTTTTTTTTTTTTTTCTTCTCCTTTTGGCAGGGAAGGGAAACAATCAGGAATTAGTTTTACTTGAGATATCTACTAGATATCTAAGTGGAGATAATGAGATGGGAAAAGCTTGGAAATTGTCAACATGTAAAGCCTAAGGGATTCCTAGAGAGTGAGCCGTCAGGTTCTCCAAGATCACTAAAGACTCTGGGAGATGAAGAAATCAATAAAGTAGGTTATAAAGCTAGTGGTCAATGAGGTAGGCACCTCATATGTCAAGTGAAGAAGTGGTTTTAAGGAGTGTGAAAACTATCCGGGTAGGAATAATATTGGGAATTTCTCACATGTAGGTTTTTATAATGTTTTGTCCATTTCATATGTATTTGTACCACTACCACTCTTGGCCTCCTAATTGGTATTAAGTTAAACTGGCATTGGTGATGTGACATAGGAACATAGTTATGATTTACAAAGTTACTTTTATAAAATACCTACTATGTGCTGGGCGTTGGTCTCACCACTTCATACCTGGTGTTTAAACCTCAACAGGTTTGTAATATGGATTTAATTATATCTTTTAAGTACTGAGAGACTAAGAAATCTACCCAAATTCACATAGCTAGTAAATAAAGAGTGTGAGAAGCTAATATGTCTCTCCCAACACAAAAGCTTGGTTAGGTTCTTTCCGAAAAACATACCCAGGAAGATAAATTCTTCCCTACCTCTCAAATAGTGGAATAGGGAATTTAATTATGGGGGAACGGATGAGGGAAGAGGCCATGATCAGATGTTAGCCTTAATGAGTACACAGGCTGTAACTCAGATCACTTGTACCTTAATTTTTATGCTTACAGATGCTTGTTGTAACTAGTGAGTTTAAAATGCTTAATACTTATTTGTAGATTAGCATCACTTGTTTTATTAGTTTTTTAGCTTTCTTTGTGCTCTGTATTAGGAGGAAAGGATAGGGACACAGGTTGGTAGCTAAAGGAGACAATTTTAAAAGTTAACTAATTGTTGCATTTAATCATGATAATCACAGTAGTCTGTCATCTCCATTTGTGGTGGGAGTCACTAATGAAATGTTAAAACTAACTGGGAAGAACAGTAGTTTGGTGGGTAGTATATAATCTTTGAGAATTAGAACAAGTCTGAAGTTTGCAAGTGTAAAGCACCATAATCAATTCTAGTACACTGTAAATACTCAACTGACTATAGCTATAATTGATACTCATCAACTTTTAAGAAAAATGGCTCCATCCATCAGAGAAGCAGTGAATTAGCCATTCACAGAAGGCATAACAAAGACAGCAGGAAAGTCAATCAAAACTCATCCAGATTTAGTGACCAGCAGGTCAAACAAATCCAGGGTCTCCTATATACCAGGCTGACAGGAAAACCTCATTTAAATCTAGACTGCTGTCCTGCTTGTAATAAAGCCTTATGTTTGAAATAACTAAATCAACTTAACTGCAATCAATCAATAACTGCTTTTATTCTGAAGCATAGCTATAGGACAGTTGAAATATTTGGAAGCTACTGACAAGCTAAAGTATGAAAAATGGTGACCAACCTCTGGGTTGGGACCTAGAACAAAATTATGAAGTGAAAGGTTCCCTTCAGAATATTCTATAGTTTAATTTCAAGACTTTTTTTTTAAAGACCTGTAATACAAAACTATGGAACCTATAAGAAGCCTTTGCTAGGTAAACTCAATTTTCTTAATCCACACAGCCTCTAGGTGGAGTACACAAGCATGGTACCTTTTTTGAAAGATTCCTTTGCAGCTCTGTATGACTCAGCTTAAATTCTTTTAAAAATATACGAAATAAGTACTCAGTGCAGAAGTGAGGTGCGCAAGTGGAAGTAGGTGTATGCTTGACACATCAGTATTATAAAAACTGATGTAATTCTGCTGGATTCTGAGCAGATCCCATTTAAAAACGGAACATATTTTTCTGCTGTGAATGGCAGTTTCACCACCCAATGTCAGAGCTCTATAACAAGATCCTGAACCATCTATATTCCCTGTTCAGAACTAGTTCCTAAAATGGAAGGCATCATTTTAAATATATCTATACTTTGAGGAATTTCTAAAGCCTAAAACATTAGTCTAAGTACTGATCAATGGTTTCTCTTGCATTTGCCTACTTTTATGAGATTGTAATAAAAATTGGACAGTTTGGTATGAAAAATGGGCTGGTAGCTAAAATACTTAAAGAACACTGTGGGGAAATAATCAGATGGTTTAATAAATATTACCATTAATTTTATTATCAATGGCCTATTTAGAAATTATTTTAATGAATGAATCATCTTTCAAAATGTGTACCACATGTATTATACACACATATATTCTTTATATACATATTAAAACTGGAAGAGCACAGATTAAAGTTAATTATGGTTACTTGCAGGAGTAAAATGAGAGGCACTGAGTACGGGACTGTTATACGTTTGTACAACTTTTTCAAAGTTTATTACAATGAGCTTTTTCTAATTTAAAAAGTGAACACTACAAAACTTTATAGAAAGTAAAAACGAATTTTTAAAGTGAAAATTGCGTTACAGGTCATGATTAGCATAATAATTGTAATGCAACTTGTTAAATGTACTTGTAAGTTTAAAGTAGTGTGTTCCCTGTTTAATTGTAATCCTACCAGTGGTGAAGTAAACTTTCTTCCCCTCAAGCTCTGAAAATGAGGCACTGGGTTATTTTAATATAATCTAAGAAAAGCAAAGATAACGCCTTGGCAAATTTCAGCTTTCTAAATATTACTGCATATAGTAAAAATACCTTTTTGAAGACCTTAAAACGCACTTAGAAAAATAATTTTCTGCATGGACATCAGAACGTGGCTTTTTATTTCCTAGCCCACTTTTGTGTTTCACGTTCAGGGTGTTTGGATGTGGAGTTATTTTTAAATTGCAACACGTTCTTGAAAAGGTCTCTCAGACCACTGAAGCAGCCGGCGATTAAGTCCTGGAAATTATTTAGGTATTTTACTTACTGAGTTACATGTAACTTTCTCGCGTAGCAATATTTTGCCTCCTGAGAAATGTCCGTCCTTACGGCAGACGCGTCCCCGCCGGTCGGGGCGAGCCCGCGCGCCAGCATCCCCGGCGGGGCCCCGCGCATCCCGGGCGGCCCGAGCACCCGGGGCCCCGGGAGCGCCGGCGCCCGGCCCGCGGCGCGGAGGGCCGAGCCTGCGCCCGCCTTCCCCGCTGGTTGGTCGAGGGAGCCAGAAATCAGCGCGAGGACAGCCTCGCTCTCCTCCCCGCCGCGGCCGGGCATGGCCACCCGGGAGCCACGGCCGCTCCGGCGCGAGCTCTGGGGCCGGGCCGGGCCGGCGCGGGGAGGCGGCTGCGGGGCCGCGCTCGTCACCCGCGGCGCGGCGAGGAGGCGTCGTGACGCCGGGGTCGGTGCCCGCTTCTCCGCTCCGGGTAAGATGGCTCCGCGGCTCGCCCGCCGGCGCGACCACACGCCCGCCCCGCCCGGCCCGGCCTCCTCGCCGGGGCCGCGGGGGCCGCGGAGGCCGTGGGCGGCGCGGGGCCGGCCCGGCGCGACCCCCGGCCGGCGCCGCGGGCCGGGGCGCGGGGCTCCGGGGCCGCCCGCCCGAGACAAAGCTGACAACATGGCTACCTCCGCTCGCACAAGTTCCTCGCAAGTTAGCCGCGGCGGGCGCCCCGGCTGCGGCCGAACGCCGCGCGCGCCCCGGGGCCGCCGGCCGCCAACTTCAAGTTTCCCTCCGCGGAGCCCGGCCCGCCGCCCGCCCCGCGCCGACCCCGGCCCCCGCGCCAGGCCGGGCCCGGGAAACTTTCCCCGCCGGCGGCCGCGGCTGACAGCCCGGGCGGGCGGCCGCCACTCACCTTCAGACAGGTCCTCGATGCACTCGAAGGTGATCTCGAACTGGAACGGGTTGTAGAAGGGAGAAGGGTTGTCCAGCACCACTACATTGTTCACCTGAACCTTTGCCATATTTTGGAAAAAACACAAACAATGGGCACGGGGGCTGGTCGCGGCACAATAAAGTCCAGCGCGCGGCCGCTCGGGAAAGCGCAGACCCCCGCCCCGGCGCCGGCCCGACGTCGTGCCGCGGCGACTTGAGAAACTTTTTTTTCCTCTTTTTATTTACACGGGAACACTCCACAGTGTTTTGCAGCTTTCCTATTTCACTAAACTACAGCCCATTCTGCTCTGATAACTAGCAGCGTTGCCCGCGATTGGCTGCACCCGGGCTCTGACCCTCCTCCTCCTGCGAGGGCCTTGGCGGCGAGCAAGATGGGCTCCCGCTCCCGGAATGGACTCGGAAACTAACTGCGGCTCCACCTGCTGGTGTGGATTAGGACAAAGGCGGAGAACAAAGTGAGTGGAATACGGGCTGGGAGGCCCGTGCGGAGGCCGCCGGCGGCGGCGGCTGCGGGGGCGGGGGGGGGTGCAAGGGGGGAGGGGCAGGGCAGGCCCCGCCCCCGGCCCGGCGGCTCCCGCGCCGCACGTCGGGCGTGGCCGCGGTGGGGCGGGGCGGGGGCCAGGGGAGGCGTGGCCGCCGTCGAGCCGCGGGGGGCGTGGCTGCCGTGGCGGGAGGGCTCGATCCCGGGGTGCGCCCGCCCTGGAGTTTAATGTGTGGGGTTCCCCCCCCCTTTTTCTTATAACGCCTCTTTCACATCTGTGCAACGGCTATGTCGGCGCTCTGCTGAATTTAGCGGATGGGGTTCGTGCGTCTCCGCTGGGTCTGGTTCAGCTGTCTCTGTACGAGGCGGTGTTGGGGTAGAGGGAAGTGTTGGTTGCGGTGGAAATAAATTGCAATTTATAGACCGATGCCATCTCGAAAAGAGCAAAGCCATTTTGGAAATCCAGTTCTTGGCCAATATCTGCGTTCGGGTACGATAGCGCCGTTAGTTAGATAGATAGAAAATGAAGGACGAAAAGCTGCTTTTCCACACACACTTTGCTTGGAAAAATCTGAGGCTGTCCCTAGATGATCTCCCCCCGCCCCCATTCCAATTTCGAAATACTTAAAATAAGGAAAAGGATTACTTAAGATGTGATCATTGCACCCCAGGTTTTTGCGGTTTTTGGTGGGCTTAGCGGAACATGAAAGGAGAAAATGGAAGTGTGGGACACCAAAAGGCAACCGCTCAGATGAAATAGAGAAGGGAAATGGAGAGAGAGCACAAAAGCATACTAGACGTTTGAGTTTGAAAAAAACGCACGATTTAAACCATTAATAAATGCGAACACTCGTAGCACCGTAAGCAAGTTCAGAGGAATCTTTGCTTGTCACCAACCAATTAAGAGCTTAGCTGAGAAAATGTGGAGTCTTCTGTGCTGCTTGACAACCACTATGGGGAAAGGGAGCTCTTTTAGCACATTTGTGAGCTTGTTGCACTGCCTATTTACTAAGTAATGTTTTATTGTCTGCTGTTCGTTTTTTCTTTGAGTGTTGTGAATGAAGCCACTAAATTTGGTCAATGTCAGAGAAAGTTATTAAATGTATCTATGTTAGGAATTTTCTCAGTATATAGTCAGCAGAATTTTGATCTGTCATTCTTTGAGCTAGCTATTCATACTTAAGTAGGTTGCTTTTGATGAGACCTCTTCATCTGATGGTCTTTTGAAAGTTAATGTGGGATAGCTGATACCATGACTCCTCACATTTAGAAAAGTACTTGGGGGTGTCTGTGGGGTGGGAGGAATTCAATTTTATTGTTAATGGATTAAGTAGTCAAATCTATGGGAAAAGGTTTCCTTAAGTCTAGTTGTTTTTGTGTATTAGGAGGTAAGAGTCATACTGTGGTGGATAAATGATCCTCTCTGTTCGTGCTTGCTAGTGCTGGGCCTAACACTAGTTAAGATAAAGTGTCAATTGCTGTGTCTGTAAGACACTCGTGATATTTTGATATAAATGGTCATTTGAAGATTAAAACATGATTCCCTTGAGAATGGTGTATCAGTATTCTGATTATTACAGGCACTCTTAGGAGGAGATTCTAATTCACTTGCTTTATAAAAATGGTATCAGCTTGGTAAAATGAAGTGCAGTTTGCAGTGTGACCATGAGTGTGTTGTAATCGGGTGCATTTTAACATAAAACTTGATTTGGGTAGATTGCAGCAGCAAAAATTAAGATGATCTACTTGAATACCAATAGTTTGGCTTTTTAAAAAATGTTCTGCTTAACATGTCATATGCATATGCAAAGTACTTAAGGGGGGGGGACCCTAATAATTCACTTGAAGCCATAAGAATTCCTCCAGGCCTCTCATACTGCATTTCTACTCCTCAAAAACATTAAAGAGCCCTTGAGCATTCTTCCCAGTAATTTCCTCACTATTATAGAAAAGGCTAAAGGGATTCCTCAGATATTCCCTGGTATAATTCTAACTTAAGTGGTTTGTTGTCAGGGAAAATATCATATATACATCACTCTGATTTCAGTGATAATCTGTAGGACTTATTATTTCTGAACAACTTTTTTGGTGGCCCTCAAATAGCTAACTATATTGCAGCACAAGACATCACAAATGTCTTCATTTGCTAGATGGGTCCCACAGGATGCATGGAGGGCTACATGGAATGTAATCCTCAAAGTGATTCTCTCTGTACGCATTACTTGGGGGAAGCATGGCTGAGAGAAGTTGCTTGGGCTCTAAGATGAGGAAAACCTCAATTGGTGTCTAAGACAGAGAATAAAGGGACCTAGTTAGCCATCGTTATGAAATTCATATGTTGAAACCCTAACACCCACATACCTCAGATGTGACTGTATTTGGTGACAGGGCCATTAAAGAGGTGATTAAGTTAAAATGAGTTTCTTGGGTGGGATTTCATCCAGTCTAACTGGTGTTGTCATGTGAGGAGAAAATGTAAACATAGAAAGAGACTCCAAAGGCACACATGGATGGAGGAAAGACATGTGAGGACACAGCAAAAAGAAGTTTAGGTTTTGTTGTAAGCAATGGAGGGAAGTCTCCAAAGAAACCAACCCTACTGACACCTTAATCTTATATTTCTTTTTTTTTTTTTTTAAGATTTATGTATTTATTTTATACAAGAACTGGGTTACAGGTCAGAAGTGCGGGAGGGTGAGACAATTCACCAGAGCCAGAGTGGGGAGCAGAACAGGCAGACAGAGCGAAGACACTGCTGAGGGGAGCAGCAGGCGAGGCAGGAGAGGTCTGCTGTGCCATGTGGGGTTTTCCCTGGCCGGCGGGGAATCGAACCGACACTGCAGAGGCTGCGGGACAGCTTCAAAGCTGGGGGCTCAACCACTGCGCCACCCTGGAGGCCCTTAATCTTAAGATACACTTAGCTGTTTAAGTTTCTCAGTGTGGTGTTTTGTTACACAACCTTAACAAACTAATACAGTTACAATGTTTTACCCTCAGAATTAAGTTTATTAATAATCTGAACTCACTAACCATAATTATTGGTTTGTTACCAAGTGCTTTCTGGTTGCCAGTAGGTGGTTGGGGGCCGGGGGTATGGAGCCGTATGTTCTTGTTTTTCTTCAGAAGTACCATTGGGCCCATAGTTTAGACTCTGAAAAGATACAACTTGCTTCTCTGATCCAAAGGCCCTCCCTGGAACTTCTGAGAATCTTAAACATGAAGTTAAATTGAGGTCACACACTGTACAAGATGAAAGAGTGAATTAAAATGTGCAAAAATTAAATTGAATTAAAATATATTGGAACTAAGTATTATATCAAGTCTCAGTTATTGTCTCAGAAGTTATAGGAATGGAAATGCTAATGTCTTACCTTTGTTCAGATCCTAGAGTCCACTTAGGCACAATTATTTTATCACCATTGAATTCTCTTTGAAGAGATGTGCATTATTGTCCCTACCCCCCACCACACTCAACCCCCTCCCTCAATTCTCAAGGAAGATTTATTATAATATGGTCTGCAATAAGTTTAAAGAACTCCCTATTATTTGAGAGTTACGGGATGTCAAAATTTGATGATCATTTTCAATAAAATTCTCAGCATAAATGTATAATAAAAATTTTTCAGAGTTTACATACATTTTTAAAAGGAATAAACCCTATAGTAGTGATTCTAATAATAATAACTAATAATGAGAGCATTCATTATGTGAAATTAATGTACTAGACTCCGGAATGTTTACAGACAAATCATAGGTAGATGGCATCCTTAAAATTTTTCTTGTCCCATTGGAAACAAATACAAAGTGTTAGAAGCAACTTTAACCAGTTACAAATTTGTGTGGGAGGCATATATGGTATCACAATAAAGGCTGTGTGTTATGATGTTTCTAATGATGTAAAGAACTTTTAAATACCTGTTTTTAAGCTTTGCATCACCCTGGTATAGTAAAGGTGTAGGTATTATCATCCCTTCCATAACAAATCAAGACACTGGTGCTCAGAAATTCCCTTTAATTTCTGCTTAGTAGCTCCCTCCCTACTGTGTCAGGTAATATTTGAAATGGCCTTGATTTAGAAAAATGATGGTACCCATAGGCACTGCCCCGTTTTCTGCTCTACCTCAGTTTTTCTGTTTTGTGTTCATTGCGATCCACCATTAGTTTACAAGCTTATTCAAGATATAAGCTAGGTCTAGTCCATTGTCCTTAACTAGACTGCATTATTTGTTAAACAGCCTTGGGGTGATATCTAATCAGCTTTCTGAAGCACCAAAATCGACATTAAGACATTGTTTCTGATCAGAAGAATATAAGTGGAAATAATAATTTTTCCTTTGCTTCTTATATGTAGTTTTTTACCATGTGTTCTTAGTCCTCTTATAAATAAAGCCATTCTATATTTGCTTTCCTCTTGGACTCAGATTCCACTTGTAGTCCATCTTCCTTCATATTTTGCATTCCATCCTTTTCTCTCTGACCCTCCTCCTCTTCTATTCATCAGCGGCTCTCTTCTTTTCCTGACACCAAGAGAAATGAGAGGATAAGTAGAGAAAGAACTCAAATCTATAAAATATCTTTAAGCTAGACCCTGCTTGCACAAAGCTAAGCTCGCTCTAATTGCACAAAGCCTTTTAGTTATTTACTATAGAGACAAAGGACATTAGAGTCTTGCTTGACAGGCAAGTAGGCTTTGTGGATTGAAGGCCTTATATTCAGGGTCATTTAGAAAAGGTCAGAAACTGGAAACAATGAGAAGGGGGAAAGTTTCACAAATGCTTTACTACGTAATTAATTGGTAGAATTTAGGTTGACAGAATTTGTGCTTGTTTAGGCCTTGAGTCCAGCATACAAAGAATCCACCTCCAAGTACCCCTGGTGTAATTACCCCATCATTTAAAAAAAAATAATACTATGCTGCTTTTCAATTAACAGCTGTACAACAAATGTACATTGTACAACAGATGTAATGATGTACATTTGGGTGCACACTTTTGTATAGGACTTGTTTTTCATTTCTCTGGATATATGCTTAGGAGTGGACTTGCTAGGTCATATGGTAACTCATTTTAAGGAACTACCAGTTTTTCAAAGTGACTGCATCACTTTGCATTCCTACCAGCAATATGTAAGCATTCCAATTTCCCACGTTAGCATACATCTGACAGGTACCCAGGGATCCCCAACACTTGCCTGCACCAAAGTGATCAGGCCATCTGTGTGCAAAGGCAAAGGAGACTCTTAGCGTAAAAGATCTTTAATAGAATTAGTGTGCATTGAGAGAGAAGAAAAGAGAGATTAGTGTCCCAATAAAACTCCTAAAATTTTCCATCCTCCTGTGAGCAAATGCTCAGCCAGTCAGGGTTAGCTCCAAGTGGGGCGACTGAGGCCTGAAAGCTTGTTACAGGTCTATGGCATCTTCTGGTTCTGGTGGGGAACCATCTGAAAGGGATTCTGAAAAGAGAGTCCACATGAAGATAATGGCTTCCATTGTCGGCCTCCCCATGTGCCTTTCACCCACATGTCTCTTCCAAGTATCTCTACATCTCTGTTTCCTCTCTGTTTATCTCCTTCCACTTCTCCTCAGCATTACTAAGTTGCGAGTCAGGCTGCAGGAACAAAAGGAATCTCCTTTACTCCACCTACCTTCCATGTTGTATAGTTTCACCCAGCCACTCATTATTATGTAGGGCGGGGAACATGGTGGCTCTCCTAACACATCCCCACCTCACTTGTTAGAGTCTTTCTGATTGTAGCCATGGGTGGTGGGTAAAGCGGCCATCTCTTTTGTGGTTTTGATTTCACATTTCCCTGATAGCTAAAAATGTTGGTCATTTTTCATTTGCTTATTGGCAATTTATATTTCTGTTGTGGAGAGAGATCTATTCCAACCTTCTGCTCACTTTAGAAACTGGATTATTTGTCTTTTCGTTACTATATCTATACATGTATCTTTATATATTCTTTATATATAAGTCTTATCAGGTTTGGAAAAATTTTCTCCCGTTCTGTAGTTAGCTTTTCATTTTCTTGATGTTGTCCTTTGCAGCACAAAAACTTTTAATTTTAATGAAGTCCAATTTATCTAATTTGTCTCTTTTTGCTTGTGCTTTTTGGTGTCACTTCTCAAAAACATTGCCTAGTCAGGGGTAACAATGATTTACGCCTGTGTTTTCTTCTAAGAGTTTTGTGCTTTTAGCATCTTAAATTTAAGTCTTTGATACAGTTTGAACTATTTTTGCTATATGATGTGAAATAAAGGCCCAGATTCATAGTTTTGCGTGTGGAGGTCCAATTTTCGAGAAGCATCTGTTGAAAAGTCTTTCAAAAGTTCTTTTCCTTATGAATTGTCATAGAACCTTTATCAAAAATGAATTGACAATAAATGTATAGGTTTATTTCTGCACAATCAATTCTGTTGCTCTGTATACTTACGCCATCACTGTTGAAATGCCCTGGTACTGATGAGGTGTCAGACTCCTTCCCTGAAATACAGACTCCACCCAAGTTAGGGGATCTAGATCTGAACTTTGTCCCTGAGGTCCTCAACAAGGGGACAGCTGGGAAGGGGATGGGGCTGAGTAACCATTTTGTGAGCCTTTAAAAAGGGATGACTCTCACCTGCCCTCCTCCCCCACCTCAGCCACAGCAGGCCTCTACCATACCCCTATGTTCCTATAACTCAACTCCACTTGGAGCCATCAGTCAGTAACTAGACCTCCCTTTCCCTCCATCCTGTTGGTTAAAATACATTTTTCCCTTCTTTTGTTGTGCCAGAGGGCCTTTTGTTTTCATTTGTGACAGGAAGTGGCTGGATCCAGAATTGGTGAGAGAGTTTCTGACCAGGGGGCAGTTTTTAGACCTTTTGCCCAGTAATACTAAAACATTGTCTTGATTACTGTAGCTTTGTGTAGTAAGTTTTGAAATCAAAGTGCAAGTCCTTTCATTTTGTTCTTTTTCAAGATTGTGTTGACTCTTCAGGATTCCTTGAATTTCTGTCTGATTTTTATGATTGCCTTGTCAGTCTCTGCAGAGAAGCCAGCTGGAGTTTTAATGGAAATTGCTGTGAATCTGTAGATCCCTTGGGGAGTATTGCTATCTTAATAATATTAATTCTTCAAGTTAGTGAACATAGGATGCCTTTTCATCTTTTTAAATCATGATTAATTTCTTTCAGCATTAGTAATTTACAGAGTGTAAGTTTTGTGCTTCTTTTGGTAAATTTATTCCTAAGTATTCTTGTTAATGCAAGTTAATAAGTACAATTATTTCTTACTTATATATTTTGCATGTCTCATTTCAAATGTATAGCAATACAGTCGGTTTTTTTTTTTAAGAACATTTGTTTATAACATTACATAACTTTCAGATGTATGACTTCAGATACACAGTTGATTTTATATCCTTCAACCTTATGAATTCATTTATTAATTTTTTGGCTACACAAATTAACCCCCATGTATTATAGGTTAAAATGTTCTTAAACTTCCATCTTTCTCCACCCCACACCTGCATTTCTCTGGAGTTTTTAATTCTCAGAGTTGTCTACACTGAGCTCTGGCAACTCATTAATTATACTTAGAGTTTTCCTATCCTAATACTGGTTCCTATGAGAGTTTATGCCCTGGCACATAGTTCCAGTTTCTCCAGTGTGGGGGGTAGTGGTGTACCCTGTAACTTCATTGCTCTGATGGAACTTAGAACTGTTGAGTTCAGGTTTTTACTTGTTAGGATGGATTGGCACTTTCTAAACTCCTTAAATGCCAGACTGAAAACCAAAAGTACTCATAGGATTTTCTCTTAGGCTTTCTTCCTTGAATTTTCTTGTTAAAATTTTATATTTTTCATTGAGTTAATTTTTGTATCAGATGTGAGGTATGGACTAAGTTTTTTTTTCTTTTTGCATAAGTATATCCAATTTTTTCAGCACTGTTATGGGATAGTTTATCCTTTCTTCATGGAATTGCTTTTGCATTACAAAAAACAATAAAACACATGACCACATATGTGTGGGAGTCTAATTTGGGATTCCATTTTATTTTGTTCTGTGTGTTTCCTTTCTCCAATACTACACTGAATTGATTAATGTAGCTTTCTTAGTAAATCTGGAAATCAGATTATATGAGACCTCTTATTTTGCTTTTTGGCTTGATTCTTATATTTTATTTCTTTTTATATATTTTACAGTCACCTTGTTAATTCCTATAAAATGAAATGACATGGGATTTGTCTTGATTTGATTAGTCATCTTTGATTTCTTTTACCAGTATTTTTGTAGTTTTTACTCACAGATCTTACACATATTTTTTGAGATTTATACCCAAATATGCCATACTTCCTGGTGCTATTATTATAAACTGTATTTTTATTATTTATTTATTTATTTATTTTTGCGTGGAAGAACTAGGGTGTAGGCCAGAGGTGCAGAGGATGAGAAGATTCACCAGAGACAGAATGGGGAGCAAAACAGGCAGATCTAGTGAAATACACTGCTAAGAGGAGCAGCGGGTGAGACAGGAGAGGTCTGATGCACTATATGTGGGTTAGCTCCCTGGCTGGGGATCTGACTCAGGCTCTAGCAGTGAATTGTTCTAGGCCACCAAGGAGGTCCCCATAAACTGCATTTTTAAATTGCAGTTGCTAATCTCTAGAAATAGATTTTTGTATGTTGATTTGCATCTGTAACATTGCTATACTCACAAACATTAATTCTAGTAGCTTTTCTGAGATTGGGGCAAATATAAGTGGTTTATTTTTTCCTTTTCAATCTGTGTATTTAATTTTGTTTCCTTGCTTTGTTTTACTGGCTACAATCTCCAGTATGGCTTTGAATAAGAGCAAATCTTGCTCTGTTCTGATCTGGGGGGTTAGAGTGGGTTGGTATAAGCATTGAATCTTTAATCATTAAGTATGCTTAGCTGTAGGACTTTTGCACATGCCCCCTTTTTCAAAACTATTTCTAGTGTTATGATACTTTTTTTATTATGAATGATTGTTGAAGTTATTTAGGTGTTTTTTCTTTATCCAAGTGGTTGGTTGCTTTTTTCTTCCTTAGCTTATTGTTTCAGTGAATTATGTTGATTAATATTTAAATGTTAAATTAACTTTGCATTTCCAAGATAAACCCCACTTGGTTATTACTGGTTATCACTCTTAATTATTGTTTGATTTGCTTGTGTTTTCTGAGGATTTGGCATCTGGATTTATGAGGGATTCTAGTCTGTATTTTTCTTTTAATACATCCTTACCTGTTTTGGTATCATGATAAAACTGGCTTCACTAAATAATTGGAAAGTGTTCCCTGATTATCCATTTTTTGGAAAATTTTGTGTATTATTGGTACTACTCCATAAATTTTTGGTAGCATTCGGCACATTCATCTCAACCCACTAATTTCTGTGTTACAGGTCAATTTTCAAAATAGATATAGGATTGTATAAGTTATCTATCCTTTTTAGAAAAACCATGTCAATCTGATATTTCAAAGAATTTGACCATTTCATCTATGTTATCAAAGTTAGGGCATAGAGTTATTCATTTTATTTACTTCTTATTAGTTTAACATCTGTAGGGTATATGGTGATCTCGCTCTCACACATTTCTGATATGTGTAATTTGTGTCTCTCTTTTTTTAATCCTGGTCAATCTAGCCTGAGGATTGTCAATTTTTATCAATAGTTATTATAAGTAGTTACTGTGTATCACACACCTTTTAAAGAACGTAAATTATATACTATTGTAATAGCCAAGAATTGATAAAGTATTTGCCATTGTTAGCCCTTTAGTAGATGAGTAAAGTGAGACCTGGATGCATTAGCAAACTTGCCTACAATATGATGGCCAGAATGACAGATCCAGGATTCAAATCCAAGTTTAGGTGACACTAAAATCTTTGCCTTTGACCACTCTGCTTTATTAATTGATATGTAAAGGATGATTCAAAATCAAATAAGACATATGAAGGGAATCTCTCCCTCATTATGATTATGAGCAAATTTTTCATTTTCATCATTGTACTATTATATCTACTGACATAGGTTGCTGACACAACATGCTTTTCTCCTTAGGTCTGACAGTAACTGCTGTAAAAGACTCAGGAGAATGGAATTTGGAGGCTGGAGCATTAGTACTTGCAGATGCAGGCCTTTGCTGTATCGATGAGTTTAACAGCCTCAAAGAACATGATAGAACCAGTATCCATGAAGCAATGGAGCAGCAAACCATAAGTGTTGCTAAGGCTGGGTAAGAATTTCTCTTCTTTAAAATTTGTGGGAAAAGTGAAATCAGTTAATAATATGATTATGGAAATATGTGAACCTTATTGAACTGTAAGGTATATTTGGTCTTCTCTGAGCTTATAAATTATCACCCTTCAAGACATTAGTTTTCCCATGAAAATAAAAATGAGTTGTTGGGAAAAAGAAAGGGAAAACTGGGACAAATGCTGTCAATCTATTTTAGAAGGAGAGAAAATTAGCAGTGCTATATGATAGGCTACAAAATAAATCTTTGAAAGTAAAAGTGTTTTATTAACCACTTCTACTGCCTTACCTTCTGCTAGGTGTGAATTAGTATGACCCCTTTGTGTTATCAAAAGTATGTCATAAGTTCCAAAAGAAATGTTCTTACAGTTAAGCAGTTCACTTATGGCATAGGTTGAACCATCTTATCATAACTATTAACTATTAGAACAGTGCATTAGAACAGTGCTCGTCACACTATTTGTGGTAAAGGACTAGTCGAGCCATTCTTTTCAATCCATCACAGTATTTTTATAAAATGCAATGTTATTTTTTAATGAAATGTAAAATAGTCATACAAAATATAAATTTAAGTTCTTCTTCCACTGAGGATTAAGAAAACTGTACAGCATGTTACCCCTATCCTAAAGGGGAAAATCCAGATAACCCTCATAAGTTTCTTGGAAGTTAGTACAGAGCTGAATTTAGAAGAAAAACAAGGAAAGTCAATTCCTAAGTATAACCAGCCCCTCCAAGGAGAGATGAGGCACAAACTGTTCACCTTTGACAGCATGAGAGGAAGAGGTAGTTACCATAGAAACAAATAAGAAATAACTAAAAATTTTTAAATTCCCTACAGTCTAAGTATGGAGTAGCATATCAATTTAGAATAACTGAGAGTGCTGAACACATGGAAATTTTCACTTGCAAACCCTTCATGAAGGTTCTTCACCAGATGCTCACAGGAAAGACTGGGCACAATAGAAACCAGAAAGACCCTCCCCAGTCCAGGCTTGAGAGGCAATTGCTGCTGGGAAATAAGTACAAACCTTACCTGCTTCACCAGACACATATCATCCAAAGCAAAAGCCTTAAAGCTCTGAGTGCAGAGCATCAAATCCTCTTATCCCCAGGGCAGAGCAAAAAACCAAAACAAACAAAACCCTTTTGCCTCAGGAGGAGTTTAGAGAATATTCCTTCCTCCAAGAAGCAAAAAACATTCTGTTTTTAGAAGTAGCTTAGCAAAAGCCATCTTCCCCTTCAGAGGGGGGCAGAAAATACTCTGGTTCAGAATCCTGAAGCCATACAAAGCTGCAGGTTGCTACCATTGGGACAGACAGAAAACCTCCTCTATAGATACAGGGTGGTGCTGCTTTCCAACCTGTCCCCTCCAACACCAGGTACATGGTTTTTAAGAACAGGAGACCAGAAACTACCCTGGCTCCAAAAACAAGCCTAGTTTAATAACAAACAGCAGCAGTCTGCTGCTGGTAAGGCACAGGAGGATGGAAAGAGAACCCCTGCTATGGTGTGTGTGTGTATGTGTGTGTGTGTGTGTATTATATAATACTATATAGTGACTACTGAAAACTGATGGTAGAGCAGAAGTCATAAAGATAATCTTCTAGCTCTGCATGACAACCCTCATACTAAACACAGATGATCACAGCTCAATACTGAAAGAATTTGAAGTCTGTGGAGCACCAAGGTAGCAAGAACACTGCCAATACCCAGATCACCTAGGATGGCTTGATAGACACCAGTGACCTGACATTCTATGCGAAGTGATCAGATAGTATTTGAAGGCAGATTGTAATCAGTTAAAATGTAAATGCTAGGACAATCACTAAACAATACAAGAGGTATTGTTAGGGGAAAAGGATGTCCTGAGCTAATTCCATACAGGCTTTGTGGACTCCACCCCCACTCCAGACCAAAGCCATCAAGATACTGGGAACTACAAATCCCATCACCACCAAAGGGAAGGTTGCTGGGACCTGAGGGTGGAGTTAAGCGGCCAGGTTTGGTATAAAAACCAGACACGTGGACCTTGGGGTCTCTCTTGCTCTTGCCTCTTGGCTTCACGGCTCTTGGCTCACCGCCAGCTCTCAGAGTGCCATTTGGGATTCCAGATCGGCAGATCTGGTAGGACACATTTAAGACTTTATCTCCCACTTTTCTCCCTAAGTTGTACATTTCCTCATTTCCCCTTCCCTTTTGAATAAATCTTTTATTAATCTTTTGTGTGTACCTACGGCAGAGTATTAAGTCCCTTTTATGTGTGTGGGTGAGGACTCAGTCAGGCAACCTGTTTTATATCGGGGCTGCCCTGTAACAGTATAACTTATAAGCCACTTGTGGAGATAAAATGGAGTCTTGAAATATAGTGCAAAGTAAGCAGGAAGAGGGAAAGAAAGGAAACAGATGGGACAGATAGAATACAGTTAGTAAGATGCTAGATTTAAGTTTAACCATATCAATAATCCTGCTAAAAATAAATCATGCAAACAATTAAAAGGCAGAGGTTAGATTAGATAGAAAAGCAAGACCCAATTAAATGTTATCTTCAAGAAACTGACTTTAAATTCAAAGTCATAAGTTAAAAGGATGGGAAAATATCCCTTGGAAACAATCAGAGACATTACAGGGAAATGAAACTATAGACAGTTATTCCCCCATGAACATAGATGTGAAAATTCTTATCAATATTTTAGTAAATCAAATTTGGCAGTATATAAAAAGTATTATATATTGTTACCAAGTGTTGCTTGTCCTAGCAATGCAAAGTTGGTATAACATTTGAGTATCAATTTTTTTTAACAATATTAACAGAATGAAAGAGCAAAAACTTATCCCAGTAGATGAAGAAAAAGTATTAGACAAAAGTAGATACTCACTTATGATAAAAATTCTTAGCAAATTAGAAGTCCTTCCAATTGTTTTAATGGCATCTATGAAAAACCTACAAGAAGTATTCATAATTTAGTGGTGAAAGATCGACTGTTTTTCAAGTTAGATTGGAAGCTCATCAAGGATGTTGTGTTATCACTTCTGGTCAAGGATGGAAATCTTAGTCTGTTTAGTGAGACAAGAAAAAGAAAAGACATAAATTATAAGAGAATTAAAGCTGTATTTATTTCATATGGCATAACCATCTGTGGATAAAGTCTCAAAAAATATCAGTGAAAAAGATATTAAAACTAATAAATTAATTTTAAAAGGGCATGGGATGCAAGGTTGATATATAAAAATTAATTGTTTTTCTGTATGCTAGCAATGAAAAATTGAAAATCGAAGTAAAATACACAATTTTATAATGGCATCCTAAAACATGAAATTTAGTGATAAATCTAGCAAAATATGTTCTAGATATTTAGACTAAAAATTATAAAGCATTGATGAAGAGAAATTAAAAAGACCCTAAGTAAATGCAGAACTTTATCAGGTGTCATAAATGAGAATACCTACTATTTTTAAGATGTAACTTTTCCCCAAAACAACCTATAAAATCAATAGGAATCAATTTCAACAAAAATCCCAATAGGCCTTTTTGCAGAAATTAATAAATTGATTTAAAATTTCATCTGGAAAGACGCAAGAACTAGAATAGCCAAAGCAATTTTGAAAAAGAAAAATTTAGAGTATTTTATCCCAAGATTTTCTATAAAGCTATAGTACTTAAGGTGTTATAGCATCAGTGTAAGGGTCAACATAACTGAATAGAGGATGCAAGTCCAGTTGATTTTCAAGAATGATGCCAAGATAATTCAATGGAGGAAGCATTCATTTACAAGATAATGCTTATAACAGCTTTATTCATAATCACCCACGATAAAAGATACTAGTTCCTCGTAGAAGGTATGGTAAAACCCTCTGGTCCTCTCGTTTTTTTTGGAAGACTCTTTATTAGTGTTTCAGTTTCCTTGCTTGTAATTGATCTGTTCATGGACAAGTATTGTTAAGGGAAGTTTTATGATTAAACCCTGATTCTGAGATAACTACTTTTCCCATTGTTCTTTGCATCTCAACTCAACTCAACACTCTAGGAGTGTTATCCATTATCTTCCATGGCAATATGTGAACCAGGGTACTGAGCTTCCCATTCTGTATTCTCCTGGGAGAAACTTAGGGAACCAAAGACCATTGTTATTTTCCAAACATTTATTTTGATTTTTTCCTGTGACTTTTTCTCATGAAAACTTTGAGATATAGTTCACCTGTGTCATTCAAAGTATACCGTTTCATGATTTTTGGTATATTCATAGAGTCATAAAACTACCACCACTGTCTAATTCCTGAACATTTTCATCACCCCAAAAAGAAATCCCATCCATTATGGGTAACATTAAGATTTCATATATTACAGAGAGATCCAGGAGTCTCCTCAGAAGTTCCTCTTTGCTAATAGTAAAGCTAATCCTGATTCCAGCATCCATTGCACACATACTCTCAGGCAAGCACTGTCTTGAGCCTCCCCATCCTCCAGCAGTTTTATTGCAAAGGAATTGAAGACAGAGAGCAGCAGTTTTACCTTTTTGAATTCTCAGTTCAGGTCTCTGCACACAGGAAGTGGTTTACAAATATTTACTGTTCAGAGAGAGGGTAAGAACAATATCAGTTTTACCTTGCATTGAGAATAATTTTTTAATTATTATTTTTGAAGATTTATTTTTATTTATGTATAAAAGAACTGGGGTGTAGGCCAGAGGTGCAGGGGAGTGGTGTGTGTGTGTGTGTGCGTGAGAGAGAGAGAGAGAGAGAGAGGATCAGAACAGGCGGATATACTGAAATACACTGCTAAAGGGAGCAGCAGTGGGTGAGACAGAAGAGGTCTGCTGCACCATGTGGGTCAGCTCCCTGTCCAGGATCTAACTTGTATCAGCAGTGGTTGCTGATAGCTTCATAATACTGAGATTTAACCTCTTGCACCACCAGGGAGGCCCAATTTTTTTATTACTATTTTATATGTGATTGTGTTTTGTTTCATTGTCAATATTATAGCAAGTTTCTGTTTTTATGAAAATGCAAACAGCTTCACTTCATTAAATATGCTTTCATGAGATTAGTTAGGAACTATTTTTTTACATTGTTTTTACAACAAACTGAATTCAGAGTTCTAAACACTTGCCTTTTTACAAGGCCATTTTGGCACATAAATTATGAGGTAGACTGTTCAGA
This sequence comes from Talpa occidentalis, assembly GCF_014898055.3. NCBI lineage: Eukaryota > Metazoa > Chordata > Mammalia > Eulipotyphla > Talpidae > Talpa > Talpa occidentalis. Next base: position 117,844,981 of record NW_023602073.1, on the reverse strand, counting down.
ATTTTTCCCTTCAGTAATTTTTTTAAAGGGGGGTTTATTTTTCTGTCAAAGTGCCTTGTCTTTCTTTTCAATAATAAGTGTCATCTTGTGCCACTTGCCACAAGTAAAGATTATCAAACTTTTTCTGTCTTTAGGGCATGAGGTAATTGCTAGAGCCAAATAGAAATAGATTAGGGATTAACAAATGTAGCACATGTTTCCTGATGTCACAGGATTGTGACTGCTGAGAGGCAGACCTGCACTGTAATTAAAAAGGTCCTCTAGTGAAGAGCAGACAAATTTATAGAGAAAAAGTTTGACATGATTGTCAATGAATAAGCTATATTATTTTGAGAACATTCTCATGATTAATAATTTTAAAAATGATCTTTAAGTTATGTCACAGTCATGCCTGTCCTGCTACTGCTCTATTTGGGACTTATGTGCCTCATCTTGGACCTCTGCACTGCTTTCCTCCATGAGTCCCATTCATGGTCCTTCCGCAACCACTATGCCCATGTCTTCAGTCTTCCCTCTGTAGCAGTTCCTCAAAAATGTGATGCCAGTCAATACTTATGTTTCCTGATTTCCTTTCTCCCCCCCCCCATTTGTTTCTTTCACTTAAAAAAAAATAAGCACACAAAGTTTTTGCTTCAACCACTAACCATTCTGCAAAGTCACCTTTTTTTCCCCTTCATAAATTTGTATCGCTTCATTTAAAGAAGTCCAGAGGTCATGAGGGTTTAGCTCAAAAGCTGCTTTCTAATGTTTTTCTGATCATCTCTTTCAATCTACATAGATAAATTTAAATCTTATACTCCTCCACTTTTTCTAAGAACTTGATTATTTCTAGAATTTACTGTATTCTGCCTCATCCTACCACTACAGTTAGCTTCTAAAGGTTAGTATCTGTATTTTGTTAAATTTTGTATACCTCCTAGCAACCAGCAGAGGGGTCTCCTCATAGTAGGAACATAAGAAGTATTTATTGAACTTGAAGAAAAGTACTTTTTTTTTCAAGATAGACTAGTGTAAATGCACTTTGAAAGTGGTGTCTGTGATACCTACTTGTATCATTCTACATTGACTTTTACACAAGCAGCCTTTGTTTATTCACAAGTTTAATCTTTGTATTTGAATCTCAATGGTCAGTAACTTTTACCCTTTATTTGGGCAGCCTCGTGTGCAAGCTAAACACAAGGACCACCATCCTCGCAGCAACTAATCCCAAAGGCCAGTATGACCCTCATGAGTCCGTGTCAGTGAACATCGCCCTTGGCAGCCCACTCTTAAGTCGATTTGACCTAATACTGGTTTTGCTTGATACCAAGAATGAAGACTGGGATCGTGTCATTTCCTCCTTCATCTTAGAAAATAAAGGTATGTGGAGACAGACGATACACTCAGATGAAGTTCTCTTTGAGGACTATACCATAAATACACAGGGTGGTACACTTTCCTAACAGGCAATATACAGAGTCTTAGACAAAGAGCAGTGAGAGAAGCTACTGTTTAGTAATCACAGGCTGAGGAGCAGAAGGAAGCAGCCCTTTCTCTGCCTGCCATTAATGAGATGTGGTTGTAAGTATGTCTTTTGTGTTGAAAGGGATCTACCTTATGGTATACGGTTACCACATACCACTCTATACAAAGAAAACTGGACAGAATTAGGAAATAAATCTCTAAATATGGGCCTCTCAGTAAGATTTACTTAATCACTGCTTATATTATAGGGGAGACCAGAATTATTTTGAATAATTTTAACACCAAAGTACCATAGAACTATATGCCATAAAGAGACAAGTCTAAATTTTAATGGCCATAAAAATGTGAAGGTTTTCTTTAATTAGTCCTAGGGATGTAATATACAGTATGGTGACTATTCAATACTATTGTGTATTTGAAAGTTGCTTACAGAGTAGATCTTAAAGTTCTCATCACAAGAAAAATTGTAAAATGTGTGATAATGGATGTTAACTGAACTTATTGTGGAGATAGTTTCACTATATATATGTCAAATATTTAAATTTTATTAAAACTAGTACAATGTTAAATGTCATTTATATCACAATGAAAACAATAAAATCAAAATAAATAAATTACTCTGATGAATCGTAACTCTAGTTTTCAGAGGTTAAGCTATTGTTTTCTTCAGTGTGAGAGTGTTTTCTTAAGAGAAGCACCAGATATCTGTTGACAAATATAATGTGGGGGTAAGGGTCATTTACCTTTTACTTCAAGCATGTCTTCTATTATATAATTTTTAAGAAGTGCATATTATTTTTAATGGAAAATAAATAGTTTAAATTAATAAAATAATTTTATTGATTATTGGATATTTAGTGGGGTCTATAGTCATTCCTTACTGATGAGAAGTTCATATATCTTTTCATGGCTAGAACTAACCATGTACTTCAATAAAGCTACATGTGCAGATACAACTGGACCAGGGTTTTTCTGGAGTGGGAAAATAAGCACTCATGCTGCAGACCAACACCTGAGCATGGTCTGGTCAGTCAGATAATGTTATGTGGGTGTAATTCTTCCGACAAGGAGTCCAAGAAAAAGTCTAATATGTCAGTTCACTAGGCAAAATCTCCAAGAAATGGCAGGCCTCTTGTTCCCCATTATACAGGAAAAAGGAGGGAGGTTTGAAAACACGCAAATTAAAATGAGTTGTTTGCCTGTTGTTAGAAATTACTGACTCAACCAACACCTGGTATATACAGGTTACCCAAGCAAATCAGAGAAGCTCTGGAGCATGGAAAAGATGAAAACCTACTTCTGCTTCATTAGGAATCTGCAGCCCAAGTTATCTGACGTGGGAAATCAAGTTCTTCTTCGCTACTATCAGATGCAAAGGCAGAGTGATTCTCGGAATGCTGCCCGCACAACCATCCGCCTGTTGGAAAGCTTGATCCGATTAGCAGAAGGTTTATTTGATTCAACAAACAATACTTTCATTAGATGCCCAATATGTGCCTTGCATGAGGCTTGGCACCATGACTTCAAAGATGAGGAAAAATAATCCCTACCCAGAGGTGCTCACAGTCACTTAAAAAGTCAAGACTGAGCTATGACACCGCCTCTCCTCTGGGGACAGATCGTGGGTGTTGAGTGGAATATGGTGTCATTAAGAGAAATCTTTGTGATATCTCAGGACCTCCTATAACTTAAAACATCATTCTTTTAGAATATCTTGCTATTGTTTTGTTTCTCAATGTCAGCCTATTAGCATTTAGGGAAGGATACTGCCTTGTTTGGATTATTTACTATATCCCAACCCACCACTAACATAGCAACACTAGTTAACATTGCCATGCCTTAGCTGTTCTGTATGTGAGACTTACATGCATGCATGTATCTGACGTGTCTAAGACTTTTCTAATGATGGCTTTTACATTTAGCCCTTGTTTACATTATTCCAAAAAAATTCACATGAATATTATGATGACATAATACATGATTTATTAAAAAGTCCATCATTTTTAATATGGACTTCATTTATTCAAAGATTTATACTTAATAAGAGAGCAAAAAATACTCAACTCAGGCTTGCAGATTTAGTTGTTTTGAAAAACTCGCACCAGAGATGAGAAAATGAGTTTTAAACTTGTGTATTTTTATAATAGACTGGAAAATGAAGGTTAAAAGTTGTTGGCTATCAAATATGCTTTCTTTACTGGAGCCCAGAGTAATTTTACATGTAAATAATATAGACTTGCCATGGGCTATGTTTTATAAGGCCTATTATAAGAGAAACAATCTAAAAGCTAGTTGAACTAGACTTTTGTACTTGTTATATTAAAATATTTATTAGTAACTCATCCATTTTTCCCAAGGGAGGGAGAATCAGGTAGAATATTACATTTGCACCTCAAATACTTACTTAAAAATCTCTGTCTTCTTAATTTCAAATACCTCTTATTTCCTTAGCTCATGCTCGCCTGATGTTTCGTGACACTGTGACTCTGGAAGATGCTATTACAGTGGTGTCAGTAATGGAATCTTCAATGCAGGTAAGGGGTATTTTGTTCCTAATATTTGATTCCTAACTACAAGCATTAAAAGAAAACAATTTATAGTACATCAGGAGTTATAAAAATGATCATGTTCTATGTCTACTAATTCCTGGGAAAATATCCAAGGGAAACCATTTAAAAGAAAGGGGGAAACTAGAAGTCTGACTATGTTGTAAACCAATGTTCCATCAATAAAAAATTAAATAAAATGAATGAATGAGGAAAAATTGTCATGGAAACATTCTCTGCATCAGTAGCATTGCTTTTGCTACAGTGTCAGTGTAAAGTAGTGAGTCTCAATCATTTTCCTCCTCAACATACCTGAGGGATGCTCATGGTCCCTCACAATATAGCTTCTTAGAGCAGTGCTTCACCAAGAACTGGGGGAGAGAACTACTGAAATTTCAAAAAGGCTCCCAGGTGATTCTGATCCCCAAGATGGGATCAGAATGGGAGTGTGGAGGGCTGGTCTTTAGCCATCTGGAATAGTGGTCCCTTAGTGTGTGCTTCCTCTATAAGCTGTCCTGATGACGTTTCCTGATATTTTCTATTTTCTCCCCCTTCAGGGAGGTGCACTGCTAGGAGGTGTGAATGCACTCCACACTTCCTTTCCAGAAAATCCTCTGGAGCAGTACCAAAGACAGTGTGAACTTATTCTGGAAAAGCTGGAGCTGACCAACCTCTTGAATGAAGAGCTAACAAGACTTGAAAGGCAAGAAAAGAAAACCAAGAAAGAAATAGAATGGAAAATCTTTGGTGTTTTGTAAGATGAAGGGAGTATAAATTAAGTGTAAAATCTATCTGTACTATCTTGTTAGGGGTTATTTCTGTTATCTATTGCTGTATAATCAGCTATCCCCAAACTCAATGGCTTAAAAAAAAACAAAAACCACCCAAGTATTTTAGTACTGACTTTTCTGGGAGTCAAAAATTGATAAGTCATCTTAAGATGACTTATTTTCACTTTTCATAGTATCAGGTAGGGTCACTTATACATTTGCATTTGTAATTGGATTGGCATATCCAAGATGCCTTCTATCCCATGTGTGATGCCTTCTCTGGGATAGCATAAACGGTTGGGGGATGGCTGGCCTCTCTCTACCATATGCTGGTCAGAATTCTGACAGGCTAGCCTAGGGCTCCATTAGAACAACAGTGCAAGCTTCCAGGCTGCTTATGGGCTGGGCCTGGAATTAGTGCAGCATCACTCCTGCCACAGTATATAAGTCACAGCAAGTCTCAAGGTCAGTCCACATGTGAGAGAAAGGCAAATAGATACCACTTCTTGATGAGATAAGTGGCATAGACATATGGGGCTGGGGGATTGCTAGTGGCCATCTTTGGAGACCACCCCCCACAGCTGCATTTCATCCTAGTTTGGGTAAGAACATATGTCTGGTCCTTTACTATAAGTAATAAGTTATATAAATTTATATTTCAAATTTTTACTGTAACATAGTATAGTATCATATACACAGTAAATTTATGCCACTGAGTTCTGATTACATGAGATGCACTAAACTAGGCTACCACAGTTCAGCCCCAGGATGCATAGTTGTCATGGAATCAAGAGTTCTTTTTTACTACTATCACTTCTTCCTTTTCTCTGTCTTTGACTCAATATAAGAAGCAGAGCAGTGCTACTCAGAGAGGCAACTGGGATTTCTGCTTAGAAACAGGAAATTGGACTCAGGGATAGTGATCTCTTCCAGGCCAGACCCAGATACAAAATATTGTAATAACATGATTTTATCATTTTTCCTCACTAGAAGCACATGCAAGGGGGTTTACATAAAGAATTATAGTCTCTATTACTGTTTTAATTTTACTCCATTTCAAAGTTTTCTCCCAAGTGTAATAAATATTTTCTCATTAGTCATTATGTAACCCTGGTGAAAGGAAGTCACAGGTAGAAGACAGAAGTCCAGATTGGTTTCAGAGAACCTAACTTGCTAGTCACTAGAAAGTTAGTGAACTAGAGACAGTGGCACTAACTTTAACCTGGGAGGGCCCTCCTGCCTCATTTGCAGCAGGTCTGACCTCCCTCCCCCCCCACCCGCCTTCAGCATAATGTTTTTCCTTCCCTCTATTCTCAAGTTTATAACTTTCAAAAAGTTACATGTTCAGTAGGCTAAAGCCCCAGTGAGAATGATGTATTTTATCTTGAGGAAAAATCTATTTTTTGTCCTACGGGGTAATAACTCAGGAATGGCAGAGCAAGGTTTCAAAACACCTTTCTAATGACTTATTTTGGTTAATGTCATTTCATATGTGACATTAAAATGCCAGATGAGAAGGAAAGTGTCATCTGCATTGGGCAGAGCATGGATTCTTAAGGAATTCTACCTGAATTTTGGTATTCACATTTTCACCGAACACATGAGTTTCTTAAAAGCTATACTTTGAATCTGTACCTATGAAACGCGAGTCAGAAATGGCAAGTTTTTCCATTGGGGTGTCTCCTTGACTAGTGTGTGTGGCTTAATGATTGACCTGAACCTGGTCATGGGTGTTGATCTCGAGCTGGGTTCCAGGGAATGAACTGCATGTGGAGATGGAATGACTGTAGAAGAATTTGAGGCCCACATTGAGATTGTTGACTATTGAGTAAACCTTGGAATTTTTTTCCTCATTTCTGTCATATCCAGTCCTTTCTCCCAGCAGCGTTCTCTTTCTAATTTATAAAACTTGAGCTCAACCTTACTAGGGAAGTATGAGGATTGCCTTTGTCCTGCTAGTACTCAGGTGCCAGACCACAGTAAACCTATACTCTTTATAAAGTCACTCCCGTTTCTTTTGGTCTTCTGGCTTTTTAATGATCCAGAGCATAGTGTTAAGATCAAAGCTGTTTCTTTGATTCTTTTATAGTTTGATACTGCCAATCCTTTTCAGGCCTGCTGTGGGCTGGGCCAGGCTTTTGGAGAGGCTGCTCGTTTTGACATATTGACCATAAACTGACATGTACTGGATTCAGGGAAGGGAGCAATGTGAAGCTCAGCATTCGTGTTATGTAATAGAAAAATAACAATTGCACTTTAAAAAATTCAAAAGTCCCTCCTCAAAGGAAAGAAGAAAAACAGAATAGGCAATGATCTGAAAGATAGGACTCTGCCTTAAGATGTTCTTCCTGGTGTTTCTTTGCTCATGCAAGCTGTGTTCCAGTGCTGACCCTCACAGCAACAAAACCAGGTGCCCTGCAGGAGGAAGTGAGTTACCTTCAAGACACAATCTAAAGCTTAGCTTACCAAGTGAGAAAGCCCCAATAGCATGTGGGTTTTTATTCCTTAGGAGAGTGTTCTCTGTCCCTCAAGGAGATCACATAGTAATAATAAAACTTGAATAATAAAAATAAAAATATAATAATGTAGCTACTTATATTTTTATTACATTTTCTTCAGGGAAATACTTTACAAGTAATAGTTTGCCTCAACTTGCGGCCATTCTACCCACCTCCAAAGAGAGGCAAAGATGCTGTCTTTTAGGAAGGTGGAATAAAACTGTAGACATTTTAGATAGTGGAGAATTTAATTCACAAAGCAGGATTAGACTAAAAGTAGACTTACATTATCCAACTGCCTTAAAGGATAGGGATGTTGTTATAGACCTTTAACAACTATGAGTAACCGACTTCAGTTACTAAGTAGTAGTAATTCTGAAAGCTATTTTTTTTTAATTTGTGACTTCAGTGAATGTGGATTTGCTGTTTTGGTGTAATAAATTAATAAGAAAGAAATCATAATCTTATTTCTCAAAGAGAGCTACCATTAAAATTTCAATTTATTTAAATATGTTCAAATTTAAAACTCATTTAATACATCCTTCCCTTTTCCATGATTACACTCATGTTTCAGAATAATTCACTTCTCTGCTTTCTGGTGTACTTCCTTTTCAGACTTGGTAAAGGGTCTAAATCTGAAAGGAAGCAATATGGAAGTGGGGTCATATTGCCCCTTATATTGAAAAGGTGTTTCTAAGTTGTTATGAAGGACTTTCTAATTATTTCTGTTTCTTATATGCCCAAGATTTGAAATGAACATCACTGATCAAATCCTTCATTCTGGGAAGGGCAGTACGTCCAACTCAATGAAGAATTGCTGCCCAGAACACATGTTAACATGTTACTGGACTTTGCAGGAAAGGTGTCACAGTCACCTGGGTGGTGGGGTGGGGTGAGGGGCTTAGGGGGCAAGAGGGAATGGGGGCCACGAGGGGGATGATGGCCATGAATCTGAACGCTGGAGGGGAAGTGCAGAGGGAGTACCAGTACAGCTACTACAGAAGAATCTGTCTTTCCACCCTTGAGGAAGGTGACTTTTTAGATGCACTAAGAGTTAGTACTTCAATTAGGTAAAGAGCTGTGAGAAATCATCATCTCTGGTCTTTCTCTTTGGTTCTGATCTGCAAATTGGCAACCCAACTACCAGAACCACTTTCTTTTTTTTTTTTTTTTTTTTTTTTAAAGACACAAAAACTTTATTTTGAATTGTGACTCAGCTACCTAGTCATTTCGTAATCGTAGATACATTTTTTGAGCCCTCCGAGAGTCACATTCATTATCTTTTTTTTTTTTTTTTTAATAAATTTTATTGTTATATTCCCCATACAATTGCAGCCCCCCCATTCTGACCCCAATCCCTCCCCTCCCACCCCCGCCCCCCTAAAAGTGTCTCTGGTTCATAGTTTTTTGTTGATTTTGATTTTCACTTTCTTATAGTTATTCATTTTCCTGGTCCCTTATTTAAGTTTTCTAGATTCCTGCTATGAGTGAGACCATCCGGTATTTTTCTTTTTCTTTTTGGCTTATTTCGCTGAGCATGATCCCTTCCAGCGCCATCCATGTTGCTGCAAATTGCATGTGTTTATCTTTTTTGAATGCTGAGTAATATTCCATGGTATATATGTACCACATCTTCTTGATCCAGTCATCTATTTTTGGGCATTTGGGTTGTTTCCAAAGCTTAGCTATTGTAAACAGTGCTGCTATAAACATAGGGGTGCAGGTCAGAACCACTTTCTTGATCAGCAGTCAACTACTGTGCAGAGAGCTACAAATCTGTCTTGCAGTTGAACATTTACCATGAGAGATAAGACTGAGGATTTTACCCTGACTTACAACAATCTTAAATGAATTAAATGAACTTCAGAGAGATCTAAAAATGTAGACAAACCTGCTATTCTATTAATTTTACTACAGTTTTAGGTTAAATTACAATGATTGTCAGAGCACTTAAATTCTATACTGATGAAAAAAGGATAATTTCTTCTTTCTGTTCTATAAGAGACCATATTTGGTATTAACTTGGATTTATGTTGGACTAAAACTTTTAGATGACATCTCAGAGACTAAGGAGATATAAAGGTTAAAGCAAATTCTCTTCCCTTCAATGCATGTTCTCTTTATCTCTGCTACAGGTTACAAAATCAGAGTGCATACCGATCCCAATCCCTATCATGGACTCGGGAGGCAGAATCTACTCCAGGATTCTTGAGAAATGATCCAGGGGGAGAACGCAATTTCAGAACTTCAACGCAAAAAGAATTGAACAGCAGCATACATGCCTCCCCCACTGGAGGCACTCCTAAGGGAAGCCCCCAACACAGCCCCCCATCCCATCTGGGACCTAATACATCAAGTGGAAAACATTCAGCTGAGCACAAAAATAGTAGAGATGACAGTTTGGACTGGTTTGACTCCATGGCAACTCATCAGATGGAACCTAACAACACTGTTCATGTGTCTCCTGGTCCCAAAACAACTGAGAAAAAAATGGCTTTGAAAATCTCCAGCAACAAATCTCAGGGTAAGGAAAGGAATAAGCCAGGCCAAAGAAACCAGTTGGAAATTGGACAGATTCCAGCACCAGGAGGGACAGAGACTCCTTTGAGGGCAGACAATATTGAGGGTAAGAAGGCAGAAAAGGCAGCAATAATTTCTGAAGCAGCAGTATCTGCTGATGAACCAGACTCACTACTGACTTATCATGTCCCCAGGAAACTGCACAAACTGCGCAAGGGGAGGGCCCAGGAGTTGTGCAGAAAGTCCACCGGGGTGCCCATGCCCACTCGCCCTTCTCCTCCTCAGTCCATTCCTTTACAAAATCCAGACAACACCCTGGAAACTCCCAAAAGGAAGAGACACAAACCCCTCATTCAGGTGGAAGAGCCTGAACTTAAGAGTGTTGATAGGCCAGTTCCTCCTGTGGCCAAACTGTCAAAATTTACTTTCAAACAGAAGTCAAAACTGATCCACTCTCCTGAAGACTCTAGCTCTGTGACTCCTGGCACAACTGAAATAATAGTTCAGAGGCCTAAGATTTCCCAACATAGAATGGGAAAAGAAGCAGCCCTGCCTGAGAATGACCCAGAAAAACTGACCCCTATCTCAGGAAACAGAAGCTCAGATCAGCTGCAGAGGAAGACAAAGGAGGCATCGCAGCAAATACAGGAGAAAGATGGACCAAGAGAGAAGAGAGAATGTGCCCCTGAAAAGAGAGCTATTCAGCCAAGTGTAGAGCTTGGCAACAAAACTGGGCATTTTCATCTTTCTTGTGAAAGAGACAGGAAAGAAGAGGTTTCATGCAATAATAAAAGCACTAAGGTTCATGCTGGCACATTAGCCAAATTGGCAAACTTCTCTTTTACTTCTTCCTCTGAATCCAAATCAGAATCCCCTCCTCCTCCTGAAAGTAAGAACTGGGGTACGAGAGGTCCTAGCCCTTCTCCCGCAATCACAGCTTCAGTGCTTGGCAGCAAAAGGAAAAGTTTTCAGCTGGAGGGCTTCACTGAGAAATCGATTCTTTCAAAAAACTCTCTCTTCGCTTTAGCAGAACTAGATGAAGAAGCATTAGACTTTGATTGGGATGAAGAAATGAGAAAAAAACCTTAATCATGAAAAACCTTCTGGTCAAATTTCAACTTACCAACTCAACAGAGCACCTTCTCAGGATCCACCTGGTATTTGTAATGGGCAGACAATGGGCGAGCACCATTCTGAATGCCAACTCCCTCATCAGGCTTTGTAATCTCAGCTTTATCTTTGTCACTTAAATTGTATAATCAGTTTACTTTGGTGTGATAACAGCACTTGAATCAAATTAATTGACATTGTGCTTAATTTTGCAAATGGAGTGCTTATCGTCCCAAAGATGTTCCGGTTTCAGTTTGATTTATTTTTAAGGTGAAGGATCTTCCCTAAACCCAATCTCTCATTCACTCCATAGCAAATTCAGGAAGATAGTGCTCATAACACTAACAAAGCAGATGAACTATGTTTTTTTTTTTCCCTCCCAACATTTACTGAGTATGGTGAATATTATTGTGATTGCCAAAATCATGTTATCTTTCTAATAATTTTTAAAAATTGATTCCCATGACTGATGCTTTTCTTTCCTTGAGAGACAGCTTGACAGTTCCATGGTATTCCTAAAGATCTGGCACATGGCCAAATAGTAGCTTTCTGCAGTACTGATCTTTTGGGTTTTCCTTTCTTTCTCAAGCCAACCTGGGGTACTTTAGATTCTTTTATTTCTTAGGGACCTACCTTCAAACAGAACCTAATTCCTGTGGTTGCATAGAAAGACAGTGTGCAGTAAGCAGCCTCAATCATAATATGGCATCTACCCATGTGGTTAATATAGAAATGTGACTCTTACTAAATTATGACTCATTTGTCTGAAAACCAAACAAATGAATTGGTATGACTCATTTGTCTTTAAAACCAAGTAAATGACTATATTTAGTAGGAATAGACAACTCAAACTTGTCTTTCTTAAGCGTTTTTAAAATTATTTTTTCCTTTGTGTTCTAGCAAGGGTTGTTAGAATTCCATAAGTAGAGTCTTTCTCTTCAAAAGTATAAATTTGAGAAATAATAATTGATTGATTCTTTAACTGTCTGAGGGACTTTTGGACAAAAGTATTCAAAATTATATATACTTTAATATTCACGTCATTAAATTTAATACAGAAAAAAATTTAGGAATCCCATTTTTTCTTGAGCAGTTTAATATTCCAAAATTTACTAATTTAAGTTTCTGAAAAATTTTAAACTGTGAGTTCAAATTTAGTATGGATGAGTCCTTTGTAATCTTCAGACATCTTAAGCAGCTAATAAAATATATATATACAAGCAATGATTATAAAACATTATTATACATTCACTTAAACCAATTGTAAAACATCAAGACTGTGGTTTAAGCAATTTCTTAATTATTTTTGAACTTAATTTTCTGATGTAGTAGGAATGCTTAACTTGAAATATTCCTAATCTGTCCAACTAGTACTTTCCTGGGTTTCAGTATTATTGCTAAATCTAAGAAAAAGGAAAGAATCTAGATTATGTAACATTGAACCTGGTCTGGATGGTATGGTTGTACAGAGTAGGGTAATTCAAACCTGAGTCACAGCATTAAGCTGACCTTTGTCATGGTAAACTAAATCCCTTTCTCATAGAATTTTGTCTTTGAAACTTGGTATTTTTGCAGAAATGATATATAAACTTGGCATAGCTGGCAGTATTATTATGATCTGTTTTCATCACCTTATTGGAAATACTGATTCTAGAGCTTCCGTTTCTTAGTAATGAGAGATTACTACATTTTTGTAGTTAACTAGTTATCTCTGGGATACTGAGTAATTCATATTTTAAAATATAGTGTTGAATTGTCTTTGTTAGTTATTATGTATGACCATCTGTGCCACCTTCTATGTGGTCTTAATTTGTAGTCACCAGACATCCATTGTTTTTGCGAGTAAATCCACTCTGTTTCTTATTTTAGTCTCCTCTGTGAGGATCATTTGGTCAACTTTACAAGTTCCATGTGTTTATTTTTCTATGCTAACCCAGACAGAAATTAACATATATGTAAATATTACAACATGACTAGAAGAAGTGAAATTCTCAATATAAACATTGCCCTTATTAAAAAAACTGTCCCAGCCTATTGTGATGCTCAGAATCTATGGGCTTTTGTGTTGGTAACTAAGAAGTGATATTATATCGATGCCAGTGTCCTTTGAGGACTAACATTTCTAAATTATCCATGCTATCTGAAAACAATAGGACGTTCCAATCCCATCTTGATTTTTTTCCTGTCCCAAAACATAATAGCACCTATCTGATACTGGTTCCTTTAAACATTTCCTTTGGAGGCCAGTGGTATTAGAGACCAAACTTGGGGTCTCAGAGGTGCACAGAGAATCAGCCGTGGGCAGAAGTACTACCACTTTTGTTGGGTCCCCTGTGGTAACTTCAGAGCTGATGAATGTTTAGTGTCCTGAGGTCACATTTTATTCTACTGCATTCTACTTTTCTTACCCTATGTGATTTCATGACAACTAAGACTTTCTCTCATATGGTCTTTAAGATGTGTGCCAAAGAAGCACATAGGTATCATGGGAAAAATATGTACAGTTTGAAAATCGTATTTCTGCTTAATAAAGGAAAGTGTAAAAAATACATTTAATTCTGAATGTTTTTATTTCAGGCCAATAGACTCCTTGAAAATATTTTAATACTGTAAAACTACTTAGACACAATAAAAGCTACCTCTTATTTTGTGAAAGGACTAAACCAGCATTATAATTATATAAAAGAATTGAGTATATATGATACTTAAATTTTCATTGGGATTTTATTGATATTTTTGTTTTTTCTTAGAAATAAAAGGTAAAACAAGTATATTATTCTGTCTTTAACTTTTTGACTTAATTTATACAAACTTTTAAGCTTATTCTGAAGGTATACTAAAACTTTAATAATAGAGATCCATTCTTGGGTGACAAATTTTCATTCTAACAAACTTACATGCTCTTTATGAATTTATCATACTTTATTTCTGTGCCCTCCCCAAGTGCTAAGCCTCCTGCCTAACTAGTTAAAGGAGTGGAAAACCAATTCTAGAGAAAATCTTATTAGGTCATTCACAAGGAAGATCCCTAGAATTTACTTTTACAGCATTTGGTGGGTCAGAAATGTACCACCCTGAAAGTCTGGATCAAGGGGACTACCCAGAACCAGGTTTACTTTATCCTCTTATCAGGGAACCTATTTCCAAACTAGCAAGCTCACAATGTAGAAGTCTAGGCCAGTGCATATTCCTTAGTGTTAAAAAAATGTATAGAGAGAGAGCAAGAAAAGAAGGCTCCTGGCTCATATTAGTGCTCACTGCAGTAGGGGGCTTGTTGGCTGTGACCCATCTTACACATGTCCCCCCACCCAGGGATATCCACGCACACAGGAAGTGGTGGTAACTGCTCCCTATGCAGTTTGATCAATTCCCCCACTTCCTCCTTCCTTAAAGGTTTAAGAATGCGTCTAAAGGGAATACTGGTAAAAGTGAGGAAGGCAGAAATGTTAAATTAGGCTTAACCAAATTGTTAATGTGTCTATGTAAATACTCCAGTCCAGTATATAGTCCAAGAACAAAATGCAACATTCATGCTGGACCTGATCTCACCAAGAATTAGGCTGAAAATTATTTATCTTGTGAATACCTTTTCAGGCTACTCTTCTTTATGTTTGATTGGAATCTTAATGTTATAGCTAAACAAGGAGGAGTTTAACCACCCCAAAACAAGCATTTTATCAGGTGCATTTTTATGTGGGGATAAACCTCGTTTAATTTAGGATCTCATAATAAGCAAGGACAGTGTCAAAATGCTGCATATTATTTCAAATCTAACTTTCAGAGCTCACTGGTAGATAAATGAGACTGGGTAGCATAAAGAACAGGCTGACTGGGTTTTAGAACCAAATGATCAGTAGCCAACTATGTGACCTCACTGTCTTCAATGATCTCATCCATAAAAACAAGGATTAGGTGATTCTGAGGTATTGAGTAACAAGAAAGGAAAACCTCAGAGGCTAGCGGCAAAAAAAAGTAGGTTTACTCTAAGGACAGGGCGGGGAGTCTACTAAGAACAGGAAACAAAAGTCTAGCCAGGCTTATATGACCCTGGTGCTCTCACCCTCTCTTGGGTCCTCATGGCTCCTCACTGCAGCATCCCTTGGTGAGTGGGGTCCAATTTACTACCCCTCTGCACAGTCCTGCACTGCTCACTGGAGACTTCTGCAACTTGAAGTTTTTGATCTGCTTTGGGACCTGGCTACAACTGTGCTTTTCTCTCACTTTTCCGGATGATACACACCCACCTTCATCTTACTGATTCAGACTCTGATCACCTTGGTTTAGAGGAAATGGGGAGTGAGGAGGTGAGGGGCCCTCTGGTACTAACACAGCACCCAGAGAGTGGGAGGAGACAGTCTTCAAGAGCAGGGGTGGAAGGCAGTGGTTGAGCAATCCACTGCACTTCTGCCTTCACAGCAATAGGTCCTATCACGCTAGCAACACTTACTATTTCTACTACATTCAACCAACTTCAGAGAGAGGCCTCTAAAAACACTTCGGATCATCTCTGTCCAGGGAGAGCTGTGAATCTTAACCTGAGGGCAATTAGGTGTTTTTCAGGGATTACAAACCACTTCGGCAGTATTGAATGTGCAGTTTATGCTACAGGCCATAGAGGGAGCTGTTTAACGTGTCCCTGGTTCTCAAGCCTCCGTTTTCCTGTGCACAAATGGCTCATCATAACTGCATCGTCGCTCTTAGAAATACTTAGAGGAAAATTAAAGTAGATAGGAGCATAGGAAGGATATTACTTGAAGTACACTTTAGGAATAATCTGTAAAGATATATTTGAATATATTCCAGATTTCCAACTTTTATAATTATCAACAAAGTGGGGACTAGATCCATTGCAAGGAGTGGAGAAATAGCTATGTGTTTTAGACCTACTTAATCCTAAATAATTTAGAATTACAGATAGTCCAGAATAATTTTAAATTGATCAATAAATTAAACTACTTTTTAAAATGAAGGACCTACAGCTGTTCTAAGGGATCTCACCTCTCAAAGACCTTTGGTTTGCTACCTTTAGGGGAATCAGTGTAGGAAAGGAATGACACTCTTGCCTGGAGCACAGTAAATCCCCGGAGTGACCCTCTTGTCTGTAGACCTTGCATCTGAGAATTTGTGATGGTGGAAAAAATTAAGTATATGTACAACATGATCTCTCCTTGAATGGGAAGGCATCTGCCAGACTCTGTCCAGTCCCTCTTCTTCCCACTATCAGTGTGTTCACAGAAGGTTAAAAATAGCAATGAAATTTTGTTATGATTATCTATATGGCTATTATAATAGTTCCCCCAAAAAAATGTTAAGATGTACTGAGTTACAAAGAAACTTTAAACCAAACTTGCAGCAACAGAAATTTTTATAAATTTGTTTTTTAGTACCTTATCTACTCCAATGAAAGTTTTAACTACAACATACCGATATTATCAGCCATTATAATATTTATGCTTAAAGTTTTCAAAATGCATTTACTACACAAAAACATTTGATTTTTTTCACAAACTAACATATTTTGGGTGATACTCCATTTTACAAATGAGGAAAAAGCTCAAACATTTTAGTAATTTTTTAAAATGTCTTTAATATACTTTAAGTGAAAGACTAGATTATAGAATACCTACTTCCCAATTTCTTCCCCTATTGCTTCATTAAAAAGAATATCTGTTAATAAAGGGTAAAAGTTCAATATTTAGGTAATCTATGTAGATCGCTTACTCTGTGCTAGTTATTCTTTAAGTATTTTAATAATTTAATGCCTGTAGTATTAAATAATTTAATCCACATGACAATTTATGCTATACATAGATTATCTCTGTTTTACAAATTAGGTTAAGTGTAGCTTAGAAATACTAAATAACAACCCAGTTGACACGACTAGTTATGTTCTTGTGCTACCGAGGGATATACAGGGACCCCAAACTGTTTAGGGGTACATGGGATTTGGCCAACTATTTGCACAAAGGCAAAAGAATCAGACTTTTAGTGTGATAGATTTATAATAGAATTGGTGTGCACATGCATACAGAGAGAGAGAGAAGAATTTCAAATAATAGTTTATCAACAAAACTCTAAAAATTACTCATTCCATTTTGGGCAAATGCCCAGCCAGTCTTGGCCTAAGGCAGGGTTGCAGAAGCCTTTAAAGTTTGCCATAAGTATAATGTATTCTGACAAGGAACCACAAGAGAGAGATTAGGTAAGTCCCAGAGAGCTGGGACGAAGGAGAGACTCCACATCAAAATAATGGCTCCCATTGTCTCTGCCAAGGACCAGCATCCCCACGTGTCTCTCACGCACACGTCACCTTTCCAAGTCTCCATGTCTCTCCTCCACATGTCTCCTTCCATGTGTCCCGTCCCAATAGTACCAGAATGCAAGGTGTAGCTGGAAAAGCAAGAGAGCAAGAACATGCATGTGCTCAGTTATAAGCCACACATGGCTGCTTACCCCTGCCCTGGCTCCGGCAGTGCCCCCAATCAGGAATTCAGGCTCATGGCATGCTGGGAGTAGTAATTCTAGATGTCTATGGTCTCTTCGGTGTGGCGATGGTAGTAGAGTCTGTAAAAACGTCAAGGAGTAGATTGTTCCTCTAATAGTGTTGTACTACATATATTAATCCATAAAGTGAGAGGGAGGGTTATGATGTACTAGATGCTCTTCACTGCGCCTCCCTGGTGGCACAGGGGTTAAAGTCACAGCGCTATCAAGCTATCACCAGCCACTGCGAACTGAGTTCAATCCCAGCCAGGGAGCTGACCCACATGGCATAACAGACCTCTCCTGTCTCACCGGCTGTTCCCCTCAGCAGTGTATTTCAGAAGATCTGTCTGTTCTGCTCCCCACTCTGTCTCTGGTGAATACTTTCATCCCCTACACCTCTGGCCTAGACCCCAGTTCTTGTATGCATAATTAAATAAAAAGAAAAAAAATCTAAAAAAAAACCCACCAAGATGCTCTTCACTTTGTCATGCCCCCATCCTTCTCATGACACAGAAGCCTCTGCTGGGAGCTGCAGCATGTCCTGTCATCTTTCTAGTGTGAAAAGGGGACTATTCGTGCTGCTGTCCTGAGAAAATAATTCAACAACAAAACATACCTACTTCCTCTTTTCTTTGTTCGCCCTTTTAGCAAAACTTTTTCGGAATTGTCTGTTCCCAATTTCTAATTCTGGTCCCCTCTTGTAGTCCACGCCATTTAAGTTTTTTCCCTTGCTGCTGTGACAAAGCCCAATGACCAAGCTCACCAATGACCTTCAATGCTCATTGTCAGTTCTCATCTTAATTTAACACACTGAATACTTTATATTCCTTCCAAATGCTGAGGTCAAAAACGAGAGTCATCCTTGAGAATTTACCTTCTTTTGTACCTGACATCCAAAAAAATCTCTATTAAAAATATACCCACAGTGCCTCCCTGGTGGCGCAAGGGGTTAAGATGCAACCTATGAAGCTATCCGCAGCCACTGCAGCACAAGTTCGACCCCCAGCCAGGGAGGTGATCCACATGGCACATCAGACCTCTCCTGTCTCACCTGCTGCTCCCCTCAGCAGTGTATTTCAGTCAATCTGCCTGTTCTGTTCCCTGCTCTGTCTCTGGTGAATCCTCTAACCCCCCACAAATCTGGCCTGTACCCCAGTTCTTGTATGCATAAATAAATAAATCTTTAAAAATATATATATCCACAATATGGCATAAATAAATAAATCTTTAAAAATATATATATCCACAATATGACATAAATAAATAAATCTTTAAAAATATATATATCCACAATATGGCAATTTTCTCATCTCATTTGCTGATATCATACAGGTCAAAATTATTATCTCTTGTCTCTTTGGTTTCCCATTCAACTGTTAGAAATGTCAATTCTCAGGCCCCAGCCTGGATCTATTCAATTTAAAACTCTGGGGTTTAACTGTAGTTTAACAAGGCTTCCAGGTGACTCAGATGCCCTGAAAGGATCATGTGGAGGCCGAGAGCAGCTGTGCCAATAAAATGTCAGAATTTTATTAACCAACTTTTTGAGATATCGTATCTGGAGGATTTCTGAAATCCTCCAGAGTCCACTGACTGAAGGAAAGGCCAGGACCTCAGAAGACAACGATTACCTCAGTCGAACCCACAGGGACTGACACAGCTTTTCTTGGGTTACTACACACAAGGGAAAGGAAATAGCCTAACATTTTCACACCTGTGGAACACAGAGCCTGACAATGATACCCAGCATGATACAAAATAGTTTCCCATTTTGACTTCTTACTGGCACAGCTGCCCTCAGTCTCCACACAATTCTTTCAGGGCATCTGAGTCACCTGAAGTCTTGTTAAATTACGGGTTGCTGGCTCCCAGGCCCAGAGACTCAATTGAATAGGTCTGGCTGGGGCCTAAGAATTGGTGTTGCTAACAATTTTACAAGTGATATTGATGCTGCTGATCAAGGGACCACACTTCTGAGAATCACTAATGTAGATGGATCTTGCCTTAGGGACACCAGCCATTTCCAGTCTCCCTGCCAGCTGCTCTGACTTTGCTGCTCAGTGAGATATTTGCTTCCACCTTGCTTCTCATAGTTAAGCATCACTTTCTGACCTCTAGCATTTGAGGATCCTTTTTTTCCACACTGATCAACTGTTGCATGTATCCTGCACCTGGGGAGATGGTGTGACCTTGAGGTAGGTGCTGCACAGCTAAGAACAATCCCTAGGGGCAGAGTTCAGCTGTGAGCTGTTAGCTGTTGATGCTCTGAGCCACTAGGGAACATGGGTGCATCTGTGTGGAAGGAGAAGTGTGGGTGGTCCACTTTAGAGCCCACTGTGTATCTACCAGAGTCTCTCTGGGCTGGGACTAGGGTGGAGGGAGTGAGATTTGCCTAGGGCACAAAATTTAAAGAGACACCAAAAAATTAAATAATCCAGATAAATAATTTGATGTAGTATTTAAAAAATCAAAATGCTGAAGAAAAATCCATGACAAATGATTAGATTTTTAAGTAAAGATAGCATCCATGTTTCTGACGTCTCATTTTGTTTCCTGCTCCAACAGGGCTTAGCATGGTGCTGTCTTCCTTCACTAGAATGTCAACTGTGTGAGGGCAGGTTTTTTTCTGTTTTGTTCACTGATGTGCCCCTCCCCCCAATAATTTTCAGAAGAGTTTCTGGCACATACTATGCTCAATAAATATTTGGTGAATGAGACATTTAAGATGAAATAAGACAGCTGAAGGAAGAGTGGCCATTTAGCTACATTTTCCTATTTCTCTCCCTTTTTTCCCCCAGAGTCTCTCCACTCGCACTGACTGCACACGTGAGGCTGCCTTTCCCTTGGAACCAGAGGACTTGGAGGGAGATTTGCATGACTGAGGGAAAGCACATGACCAGAACAGGATATATTTCTAATAAAAGTCAATCTTGAGGTATGTGTTTAAAATATCTTCTTTACTGACATCACCCTCAGATGTGAGGGCTCTATGTAGCGGATGTCCTTATACTAACTAATCACAGTTATAGGTTGTCGACTTGATAATCATGAGGAGCAGCTTTCAGAACTGCTGGGCTGATCCTAAAATGTCGCCGTGCGCCCAAGTATAAGTGGATTTAGAATTCCAGAACCCAAAGTTGAGCCGAAAACCTGGAGACCGAGTGGAAAGGGTAATGGTCATTGAACAGCTCACCTCCTTGCCTGCTGTGTCAGGGAGACCTGTGCCAGCACATGCTGAGCACACCTTCTGAGTGGGCGCTAGGTGGCGCCACATTTGCTCATGTTGCTGGAAAAGGACGTGGCCCCCACTGCTGGCCACGGTCTCCAGGAAGCTTCCTCCCATTTACTTGAGGGCCGGTGGTCACTGCACCTTCCTTTTCAGGACCTACAAGCAATTCTAACTTTTTTGTTAGTCAATGAAGGGAATTTGGGAGTCTGTATCAGAAAAGAATCAGGGGTTACAGGCAATTCCCACTCACTAATAGAAAAATGAAGCTGTCCAGTTGAGGCTAGAGTACAGAAGAAACCCCAAGCATCAGAGTTCTGTGGTCACTTCAAAATAAAACAAAAAGCAAGCCTTCAAAATAAAATTTGACCTGAGAAGTATCAGTAACAGGAGAATTGAGTTTGGTTGACTTGTCCCACTCTGGAATCATGTATGAAGGCTGCAGGGGTGTTGACGGGATCCTGCCTCATGTTGTGGACAAATTTTTATCCTCCCAGGCATACAGATATCTGAGTTGAGTGTAGGGTTGTGAGAATATGGACAATGGAGGAATAGGCTGGTTTTGAGCACCTTCTATATATTAGGCCTCATTTTAGATACTTAATATTTATTGGTGTATATGTATAAAATGGGAAGGTAGGTAGTGGTGTATATGTATAAAATGGGAAGGTAGGTAGATAGATGATATTTAGTTCTCAGCATTCTATGAGAATTGTATCATTAACCTCTTTTTTACTAATGAAAACAGGATCAAAGTGGTTAAATTAATTTTTCAAGGTCACACAGCTAACAAATGGATTCTGATGGAGGTGAAACTGTTTGATCCAAAGCTTGTGCTCTGTCACTTTATCAGGAAAGTTCCCAAAAGAAATATGACTGTGTCAAGGCAAGAACATTGTTGTAAGAGTCCCAGCTGGTCTCCCATTCAGTCACCATGTACTTCAGAAAGAAGTGACCATGTCCTAATGACCACTAAGCCACAGTTGGGGGGGGGGGAGTCCCGTGTTCTCCATTCGCAGACCCTGGCAGCTGGTCTGTGGTTCAGAGCAGGGAACACCGCAAGGCCTTGACCTTGGTTCAGATTCTAGGAAAAGGGAGGCCACCACAGAGCAACTGTCTCACACGCTGGACCAGACCATTCATGCCACACTGGGCTCTGGCACTGTCCACATAGAACACACTGAGAATCCAGCGAGGATGTAGAGAAGGGGCTCTAGAAGATTCCTTTTCAGTTTTCTACCAAATGTGAGAAAATACTTATTTTCATGAAGACCTTTTCCTCACCAAAAAGAGGTAGAGCGCCATCCTGAAGGGGGTTTTGCTTGTTCATTGCCCGTGCTTGCTTGAACAACGATGCTCCAGCAAACACGCAGCGGGCCCTGGAAGAGGAATGGAGGTCAGCTGCTCTTCCTGCGGCTCCCGCCACCAGGGGGCATGCACTCTCTCTGATAGAGGCAGGAACGTGGCTGAAGGAGCAAATTGACCGGCAAAAGCTGGAGGCTTGCCTGCGTGCAACTCTCATGATGAAAACAGTTCTTCCAAAATCAGTCTCATTTGGCCACTTCCGGCAGACAAACAGGCCAGCTGAGGAATGGGCCGAGAGCCCGGCAAGAGCGCCTCAGGAGGCAAGCCGTATGATCATTATGGAAAAACTGCTCCATCTTGTGAAGACTTTGAAAATACCTACCTAAAGCGCCAGGCTGCGACAGGGCTTTGAGGCTCTCTGAGCCAGGCGGTTAGAGTCCATTTTATAGAATCCTACCTGAAAGCTTATCCATTTAATAACGTGATTACTTGGTGGGGGTTGGGGGTGATGCAGACATTCCGGCTTCATCTCTACAAGGTCCTCCAGGAGATTTTGTTAATCAAAAGCTTTGAAAAATCCCAGAACCTTACATAAGATATAACCTGCATTTTTTTAATTGAGAAATAATTGGCATTGTATAAGTGTGCTGTGTGCAATGTGCCCATTCAATACATTTATATATTGCGATATGATTGCCACCATAGGGTAGCTGATGCATTTATCACTTCACATAATTTTCTTTTTGTGTGAGCACAATTACAATCCAGTTTCTCTGCACCTTATAGCATTATAAAAACAGTGCTAGGGACACATACGGGAGTGATGGAAGGACCAAGGAGGGGCAGTGAAGCTCAGGTGGGGCAAGGATGTTAGTTGAAAGAAGCTTTGGAGAAGAGGGTGCAGTGTGTGAGCTAAGCCTTCAAAGGGGTGTGAAATTAAGTCAGACAAAGGCAGAGGAGACTGGAGGACAAGTCTGTCTTCCTCTGTGTAAGAGCAAGGGCTCAGAGGAGGGATTCAACATGGTGTGTGTTGCTACCATCACTGTGCTCCTCAAATAAGAAAGTTGTCACCGGCCAAGAGAGTACAGAGCGGTTTGAGTACAAGTCTCCATGGCAGAGGTACATGGGACATGGTGGGCACAAAGAACAAGAAAAGAATGTTCAGTCATGGAAAGTGCCCAGGAGAGGCTGAAGACCATAATATTTTAGTGGAACCAGCCTAGCTTTACTGTATAGCCAGAAAGAAGGATATTGGTCCAGAGTTAAAGTTTTGTTGTGAAATGAAGGCAGACCTCTGGTAGTTTTGGGACCCCCTGATCTTGAACCTGGCTTGCTCAGCTAGAACTTGGAACACAATTGAAACCTATCTTTGGTTCAAATGATAGAGAAGACATAGGACTGTGGTGAGGAGAATGGCAGGGTACTATAGTCTTGAGTAAAATATGCCACCTATGGTGCAAACGCATGTTATACCCTATCAAAAGGGCCATTATATAATGTAAAATAAAATTGTGAATATATATGAAATTCCAAAAGTAGTCATTTCAAAGACTATCTCAATAAACTACGCTTTGGGGATCAAGATGACCCTCACATTTTTATCGTATATTGACACTCCAGTCATTTCTCCTTTGAGGAAATGTGTAAGCGTGCTTTGAATATTTTATTTATTTATTTTTAAATTTTTAAAAAGATTTATTTATTTATGCATACAAGATCTGGGGTGTAGGCCAGAGGTGCAGGGGGTGAGAGCGTTTACCAGAAACAGGGTGGAGAACAGAACAGGCAGATTCACTGAAACACACTGCTGAGGGGAGCAGCGAGCGAGACAGGAAAGGTCTACTGCGCCATGTGAGTCACCTCCCTGGCTGGCCAGGGAATCGAACTGGTGCTGCAGTGGCTGACAACAGCAGGGGTTAAAGATAATGTTATATGCTATATAAAGATAGCATTATCTTTAACCCCCACACCACCAGGGAGGCCCGCTTTAAATATTTTTTTTTTAATAGTATTTTATGTTTGGATCCTATTCAGTCACTTTCTTTTTTTTTTTTTTTTAATTAATTTATTTATACAAGCACTGGGTACAGTCAGAAGCGCTGGAGGGTGAGAGAATTCACCAGAGCCAGAGCGGGGAGCAGAGCGGCAGAAGGACCGAAGTACACTGCTGAGGGGAGCAGCGGGCGGCAGGAGAGGTCTGTGCGCCATGTGGGACCCTCCTCTGGTGGCCGGGGAGCAGCCGGGGATTGAACCACTGCTGCAGAGGCTGTGGGCAGCTTCGCAACCCAGCGCTCAACCACTGCGCCACCGGGGAGGCCCCTGCTTTAAATATTTTAAAGGAAAAGCTTGAATAATAATAACAAACACTAACTAAAGGGCTTTCTATGTATAAAGCACTTACTTAATCTTCATAAAATATCCCAATATTAATATTTTTTTCTGATATTAATATTAATACTAACATTAACCCATTTTATTGCATCAATATTAACCCATTTTATGGATGGAATAAAAGACAGGCAATTTGCATGCTCTAGGTCACACAGGTGACAATGGGGAAGCTGACACCTTAGCACAGGAAGTCTGGCTCTGGAGTGGAGGCCTTAGGTGTCACTCTACTGCCTCTCTTCTCAAATGCTACCTTCTTCTCACTGTGATGGGCTGAATATTGTCCCCTCAAAATTCATATGTTGAAGTCCTAACCCCCAGCTTCTCAGAAGATGGATGAATTTGAAGAAAGGGCCTTTGAAAAAGTGATTGGGTTAAAATGAGTACATTAGGGTGGGCCTTATCCAACCTGATTGGGTGTGGACACAGACATGTGCAGAAGGAAAATGAGACGAAGCCACAGGGAGAAGACAGACATCTACCCTCATGGAGAGAGGCCTGCTGACACCTTGATCTTGATCTCTAGCCTCCCAAACTGTGAAAGAATGAATTTCTGTTGTAAAGGAAGAGAGGGCAGCCCAGGGGAGGGTTACAGTGGGCATAAAGACTCTGTGATAAAATTAGCCAAAACTTTATAAAAAAAATTAAATAAATTTCTGTTGTTTAAGCTTGGTACTTTGTAATAGCCACTCTAGCCAAGTAATAATTTTACAGACCATCAGTTCAAAGGAGACAGAGAAGGATCCAAAAAAGAAATTAATCTTTTAAGTGAATTCCTTTCTAATTTAAAATACAAAATATGTGCATTTCATTAGATAAGCTTAATTGGCTCATATTTTAAAAGAATTAATCTGCAATTCATTTCTATAGTTGGAGTGAAATAAAGCAGGATGTTTCCATTTATATTGAAGTAATATCACAGACAGGAAAAGGCAGCTTAATTAAGGCCAAAGTGTATTTGTTAATTAGCTGTCAACCTCTTCAGTGAGCCGACCCAGGGATGCCATAAACAATTAGAGAGCATGGATTTATTGATGGAAAGATGAGGTAAGCTGACCATTAAGTGCACTGTTTCCTTAGAGGATGGCGGCACTTTCATTAATAATGAATTCTGTCTTTCTTCATGTCTTCTGAGTTTCCCACTAACACTGGTTATTGGTGTGAAATATGAGGCCTTGCAGTTATTACAGGCAATTGAGAGATTCTTAGAAAGTGCAACAGCATATTCTAGGGGAAAACTAATTTCTAGCATACTTATTTTTTTTCTCTAATGAATTTCAATCCACATGTATTTTGCACTGCCTGCCTGTGAGGTGGTGTGCAGCAGGCCTTGGAAGCTTCATTTTGTTTAGAATTCAGGACATAGTTCTAGTCTGAGTCCCATAGAATGTCTGTTTTCTGACTATTTAAGAGAAATAAACTAGGAAGTGTCCAGTCACAGGTCTGAATCATTTTAAGATTAAAAATCCTTGTTTGTAAATTTGAAAAAATTCAAACTTTGACCAGATTGTCATATATTCAGCTCCTGTTCCATGCTTTACAGTGTTCCATGTTTCAAAACATTTAAAAGCATGTGCTTTAATTAAATGTTTCATTTTTACAGAATTGATAGTTTCATTTCTCTCTATATCCAAGGATCTGGGTTCTCCTCTTTTTACTAACCTTGAAGGGCATCCACATCCTGTGTAGACTAGCATGGGGCTGATAGGATGTACATCCTCAGAAAACTCCATTCCACGTGAGGGGTAAGGTCCAGAACAATTACTTGTTTTCTCAAAGGACACTGTCCGTTGAAAATAAGAACAAAGATACTCAATTCAAAGTTGTGGTGAAGGAGGAATTTTACAATTTTTATTTTTTTTTTTAAAGATTTATTTATTTATTTATACAAGCACTGGGTATAGTCAGAAGCATGAGAGGGTGAGAGAATTCACCAGAGCCTGAGCGGGGAACAGAACAGGCAGAAGGACCGAAGTACACTGCTGAGGGGAGCAGCCGGCGGCAGGAGAGGCCTGTCGCGCCATGTGGAACCCTCGCCAGCGGCCAGGGATCGAACCGGCGCTGCAGAGGCTGCGGGCAGCTTCGCAGCCCAGTGCTCAACTACTGCGCCACCAGGGGAGGCCCGGAATTTTACAATTTTGGGGGACAATATCTAGTGGTTGTGACTCAATCCAATTTTGAATAAATGACCATGAAGAAAAGGAGAGGAAAGGCAAAAGGCAAAAACACAGAGAAGGGAAATAGAAAGAGGCAGATGGTTTAAAAGAGAAGTAATACAGAAACAAAAGTAGAGAAAGATATGCCCAGCCCAGAAATATGTAGGCAGAGATGCATATATTAGGAAATAATAGTCCTATTGGAGTCATACACTCCAAATTCCATGATATTCCACAACTCATCCTCAAGACAATATGGCTTTAATTGATGTGTCACATTTTCTACACCAAAACAAAGCATCTAATGTAAAAACATAAGCAAAAAATAAACCTTGCTCCACAAGCCAAGATAGAATAACACAAAAAGAACCAACTCTGAATGGACACGTGTAAATACGGAGCCACACACATGTGAGCTACATACAGACTTCATGGGTGATGAGAGAACCTAGGGTCTGTCACTCAAACCACAGTCTGGCTCAGCAAAGCAGTCAGGGAGCAGACTAGAGTGCTGGTAATTTGTCTCAAGCCCCCCAAAATGAGCAGCAGCTGCCTTGTTGACAGGACTGAAAAACTGTGGTTAGTTTAACTGCACGTAGAAGTGTCCAGAGGCTGTTGGTAACCTGATTCAAACTGCACTCACTCCTGATTTTCTTCATTTTCCCTTTAGGAACCTGCCTTGGGTACAACCAAGCCTTCTTCCACCCCTCTGTCTCGTAGTCTCTTTGCTGCAATTCTGCAACATTCAAGAAGCCCCGGCTCCATGGCCTGAACAGAAGGGGAATATTTGCTCAAGAAGAGACATACAGGTAGGAAGAAGGAGGATTTTGAAATTTCTTGCCTTTCACTGGAACTTCCTGATAAGCCTCCTTGATTTGGATCAACCTCTTTACTCCCATGTTCCACCAGTTGTCATTCCCTACCTTTTGGAAGCTGCTTCTTTCTCTTACAGTCTCTGGTTTTGTTGCATCTCTGCTTCTCTGAATGACTTCCTAGCCATATTATTTTTACTATGTTGAATCTGATGGCATTTAAACTGACAATAAGCTATTTTACACTGATATAGTTTAGAGTGTGCTTACCTTCTCATTGTTTTGGAGGCAGCAGTGAATAAAAATTCTGCCGGGAAAATACAATAGTAATGCAATTGATGGTGAGGCTGAATTTGGAAACACACTTTTGTTTTCAAATCTTCCATGCTCCGAGGCATCCCTAGGGCTGAGGAATCTGGTGAATTCTGGAAAAGAGAGGAGCTTGGGACTGCATGAGTGGGGAGCTCATTTAGTAGATGTTCTACCACCTGCTCACAGACCAAAGGGAGTTTCATGGCCAGTACATGTGTGGTGGCAGTTGCCAGGCGACTGAAATTGAAAGTGAGTTGTGGATTTTTCTATCGTTTCATGCAGCATTTTTTTCCCCCAAATGCTCTTTCTTTCTAACAAATCATTCAAGTAAATGCCTTTCCTTTAAAGCGAGCACTACAAGGAATTGAAGTCTTACTTCCTGGAATACAGGGCTGGATGGCAGCCATTCCTCAAATGAGCCCCCACGGAGAAGACTTGGAGATGTAAGCTTCCAACTCAGGTTTCCGGTGGATGCATATTAGCCCCCACGGGCCGGAAGCTGAGGTCATGGCTTACTTTCTTATGGCTGTCAAGGGTCAGTTCATCTTATACTTCCTGTCACTGTTGGCTTAGATCACGCATGATACAGTCTTTAACCCTGTGCCTCACACACAGATTTCTAATCAGCATTTTAAAAAAAAAGCTTTAATATTTCCTTTCAAGAAGAGATGCTAATTGGAAAAAGGCTAAGAAACTGCTATGGATTAGCAATAATAGGGGTCAGATAAAATAAGGCAGTGAGTCAGGAAATGGGTTAGTGGTAATCATTCAAGGAGAGAAAGATTGGCAAACCAGCCAACATCGCTAGTAAAATGTTCTGTGTGTTTTTTTGAAACTTCATTTGCAGAACTGAATCGGCATGAGGTCATAGTAGGGACTGTGGATTTTGCTACCAGATAAAAATAGGTGGGAACCTTATCACTAACCAGGCTCTGTGATATTTTGGACAATTTTCTTAACTATTCTCAGCCCAGGTCAGGGATAATTCAAATTTTCAAAATTGTTGCAAGAAGCAGAGATCATGTGTTGTGGAGCAGTTGGTACATAGGGGCATGGACTACATGATGGAGCTAGTAATAATAACACCGTGTGCCCAGCAGTGCACTGGCTGGTGCTCACCTTGATGGAGGCAATGAAAAGAGTCGAGATCACCAAGAAGTTGGCAGACCTTGGTGAGAACAACAGTGAATGGCATTGTCTTTGCAGTCCTGATCACTTCTTCACCACCATTTCTCCCCAGCTTCAAGTCAAATGACCCAAAGAGATGATGAGACAAAATATTGCCAAAAACTGTGGAAGGCCGAGATTTTCATCAAGTTAACAAGTTAAAACCAGTCACAGCTTCCCTGATGCAGGCAGAAGACATGAGACTCTCCTAGTCAGAAGCAAAGCCTTATTACAGCACAGCAGGAAGCTCGAATTTCAGGTTCACATGGGTTCCCCTCGAGCCCCAAGCCCCTCATAGGCCATGCAGAGGTGGGCACAGGTAGATGCTGTGCAAAAAGTGTGTTTATGTAGCTGAGGAACTATGAGCTTAGGAAGCCCCCAATCTGTCAGCAAATCTACCCAACCTTTGTACCAGAGACAAACATTGTCTTTATTAACCTTGCCAGAAAACAAATCTACCCTCTGCCCCAGAGAAAGACTCTGAGATTTGTATACACATGTCCCTGAAAACATGGTCTGGAATGCCATGGAGAATTGCCCCCAAACACCCAACAAATAAGGTATAGTCAGAGGCAGAACTCAAAAGAAATTCCAGATTTGGTCCATGTCTTAAGATTTTTATATATTTAATTAGTAAAACTGATAATCTTATATAGAATGATAAACAGCATAGCTCCTGGAGTTGCTGAGAGTCTGGCGAAGATGATGACTGCTCCATTATGTGCTAGTTTGGAAGGGACTGCCTCCTGGGTGCTGAATGGGGCACACAGCCCACTCTCCCTTTCTCGCCTGGTGCCACCAGAGGGCCTAGAGGGATGTTTTTTCCTTGTGATTTCCAGTTAGCCTGGAAATGGAGGTTAGCCCACTGAAAAGAAATGTGTTAGGGATTTTTTTTCCTTGTTAATGAAGAGGGAAGAAATAAGCTGCTTTGCTCTTCTCTACCTTTTTTGGACTTTATAAGATTAAAAATGGTTTTGGAAAAGGAATTCTTTCAAAGGTCCATGAAGGAATTATGAAATCCTGAGATTGAGCCAGATTCTTTTTTTTTTTCAATGAATGTGCCTTTGTAAGGTTAGATACGGTGCTCCCTATGACTTGAGGATCTAGAACACACCACCCAAGGGTTCCAGCACTTCAGATCCCACCCTCAGAGCATGTCCTTAGAGTTCAAAAAACAGAATCTTCTCAGTGACCTCATACCCTCATCAGGAGACATAGCCTTGCCAATGTCAGATCACATGGGAAAGTGTTTCCCAAGTTTCAATTCAAAAATAGATTCATTATTTTTGAGAAAATGAAGTAATTGTCACAATAAAGAATTCAGGGATTGCCTGGTTGGAGAGTTTGGTGACAGAGCAGATGTGAATTGGTAACTCAGGCAATGTCCAGTTTGTCTCGCTTGCTTCAGCGAGGATACAAGAGCCCCCCAGTAATGGGGTTGATTCCTTTAGTGAATCATATAATTAGCCCCAGCTCTTCTTTCTCCCTTGCTTCACACTGAATCTGCCACATAGTGACAGACTCAGTTCTCAGATCTGCCTACAATTTTTTTTTTTTTTCAAAGAAGAACTAGGGTGTAGCCAGAGGTACAGGAGAGTGAGAGGATTCACCAGAGACAGAGTGAGAAGCAGAACAGGCAGATCTACTGAAATACACTGCTGAGAGGAGCAGCAGGTGAGACAGGAGAGGTCTGCTGTGCCATATGTGCCAGGGAGCTGTCCCTGGCTGGGGATCGAACTCAGGCCATAGAGGTGATAGTGCTGAGACTTAACCCCTAGGCTACCAGGGAGTTCCCCTACAATCTTTTTCTTGAAGACATTATCGTTTTCATTTATGGTTTTATTTTTTTACATGTAAAATGTCTATCTGAAATTTTTTTAGTTGTTTTATCCCATGAGATAGAGTTCTAATCATATTTTTCTCATGCTCCCAAGATTTGGCAATGCTTCCTCACTATGTCCTTACCACTCCTCCCACATGGCCCCCACCCCCTGCACACACCTGTAGGCATATCAACACACATGCATGTACATGCATGCAGGCCCATGTACCCAGACACACACACATACATGTGCACAAACACACACGGGCACAGGCACACCCACATGCACAAAGGAGAGAGGATCTTTTTTTAGATGCATATTCTTTCCATTTGCCTAGAACTGTTTCCTTCAATCATCTCTAGGTGTCATTCAGGAGGAGCCCCTCAAGTCCGGCTTTTCGGCAATAACATGGGCATGGCTGGTCTAGGGAAGCTGGGATGCTTGGGGGTCTGTCCCCACCTGGTGCCAGGGTCCAGCATATGATGCCAGTGAGGGCTGGGCCCATCTTGAGATCAGCTCATCTGTCAGTGCCAATCCCTGCTCCCCACGCCTGGGCCCAGCTGAGCCCCTTCCCCTTTCAGGGCTGAAATTGTGTGAGCTGAACTAATGGGCTGAAGTAGTACTCTCCTTCCTCCACCCCCCAGCATTCCAATCCCCAGGAAGGAGAATTGCCCTCTGTGATTTCACGTAGAATCTGCAAGAGCTGTCTGAGAGACTAGACAATGGCGGTCTCTGTATCACTGTGGAGAAGGAGAACAAAATGCTGATGAATCAACAATTACATTTAGGATCTACGGTTGCCTTGGGCATCTCAAAGACCACTTAATAGGTGCCTTTATTCCAGAGCTTAATTTACCTTCCAAATATCTAAAAGGCTAGAGAATATATTACTTAATTAGAGAGGGATCAACCTTCCTTCTCTGTTCCCATAAAGCACTGGCGTGTTTGAGTGCTATTCATGTTTAACTAGGATTTTTTCCCATTCAGGTTGCAATGCTGGGAGATGTAAATAGCTACAGGTTGTCCTTCTCCCACACAGGTGAGCACATATTAGGACAGTTATTTCAAATATTGTATTCTGATCTTTCTTTAGAATATGCTTTGTTTGTTTGTTTTATTAAACAAATATCACTATGCTTAAATGTTTTAGTATCAGGCCTCAGCACAGTGCCTCACACAGAATTCTGAATAAATGATTTTATGACCTTATACAAGCTGGAATTCTGTTAATAAATATGGATACACAGAAAAACATTTGGTTAATATTCCCTTGGTAAAATAGAAATTCGACAATGCCTGCACCTCTTCACACAGTCTAGCAGAGTTCTCACTCATCAGCAGAAATGAACCATATGGCTGCTGCCCTAAGGCCCTGTGTTACGCCATGTCACTGCCTTGCTCATTCACAGCAGATTGTTTCCTTATCTGCCATGAGAAGTGGAATCTTAAATAACTGAAGCAAAATTATATTTGTCAAATGTGAAATGTTTGTAAGTCAGCAGTGCGGTTTTGTAAGTAGTAGTCTTGTTTATAATCCATTCAACTGAATCAAGCATTTGAATATTGAGTGTTCAAAATTCAGTAATCTGGTTGTAGTTTTCTAGATCATTTACACAAGGTAATAGTGCTTAATAAAGCTCAGGAATCACTTTCAGCTGTCTTCATCCTGTCAGTCCATCATCCTGAACAACTACAGAAGTGGGTTTGTCAAACCTCTTAGATATACATGTGGATCCTGAATCCCAGTCATCACTGACAATTGTAGTTTGAGAAGCTGAATGACACCACAGCTCAGGAGTGCTCACCCACAGGAGGTTAGCACACCCCTGGAGAACTGACAAGAAGCTCGAGCTCAGTTCATTTTGCTGCCCTTTAGTTTAACTAGACTGAGGCCAGGTCCCAGCTCGAGCCTAAGAGTGATTTGAACTTGTCTTTTGAATTGGGAGATACGACCACAAGAATTTGAACTATGTAATAGGTTTTTGACTGAGAAGAAGGGGAAAATTTTTTATTGTTAATTTTTGCACAGGAGAGAAAAATAAATATGAGAAGGACCTGGGTCTCGGATTCTAGTTCCTTAGTCAAGCCTAGAGCACAGGGCTTGCAAACTGTGATACCTCGTCAGATCAACTTGAGGGCCTGTTTTTGTACTGTCTGTAAGTTAGTAATTTTGTCACTTTGTAATAAAGAAAAACAACAACAAATAACTTGTGACAAAGGTGGTACATGCCCTGTATAGCTAAAATATCTGCTACCTGCCCCTTTCAGGGAAGGTTTGTTACCTCTTGCCAAAGAGGGCATGAAGTCAGTACAGGATCATGGCTGGGTTTCCACCTCTGTGAGAATCACCGCATGACTCTGGCTCAGTAAAAACCCTACAAAAAACCATACGAGCCTCTCTCATGGCGCAGGGGTTAAAGTTTCAGTGCTAGCAAGCTATCCCTTACCACTGTGGCCTGAGTTCTATCCCCAGTCAGGGAGCTAACCCACCGGGTGCAGTAGACCTCTCTTGTCTCGCCCGCTGCTCCCCTCAGCAGTGTATTTCAGTCAGTCTGCCTGTTCTGCTCCCCACTCTGTCTCTGATGAATCCTCTCACCCCTCTGGCCTACACCCCAGTTCTTATATGCATAAATAAAAATAAATCTTTAAAAACAAAAACAAAACACCATACTTGAAGACAGATGATGCCCGGGGTGCACAAAAAAAACATGCAATTTCTCCAGGACTTTCTCCAGGACACCAGTGGCTCTAGAGGAGAGGGTTTGCCTTCCTCTGACTTTCTGAGCAACCGGCATCACAAGGGTTAGAATTTAAGTTTGCAAGAGAGACAACTTGCAGGACTTGTTGAAAGAGTTTTTGAATAGGGGTAGGACTGAAGCCCAACATGAAGAGGAAGGTCAAAGCCAGTGAAACTTGAGCTGTTACTGTGATAGGCAGGCCAATAAAACCCCAGTGTCCTGGGCCCAATCTTTTTCTATGGTATCATCATCTTAGAAAGCAGACTAGCAATCGAAAACAAGTTAATTCTGGATTTTGCTTTTATCTCTTAAGTGACATTCAAAAGGATTTTTTATAATTTCCAGGCCCACTTGTTAATTCTCCTCTTCCTTTCTTCCTGGGTCCCCTGCATTTTCTCATACCCCATGACTAACTCAGCCTTCCCATTCCCTGCTTCCCTTTCTCAGTATTTTCTGACACAAAACTTCCATCCTAGTGGTGCTACTCATGTAAATAAACCTGATCTGGAAGATGGGTGAAAATTTTGATCAGGATGGGAGTGATTTGAATCAGAACACTAAGCAGGATGTACCAGACTTTTCTCCAGAACTCAGGGGAGGGAGAGCTATGAATACTTACGCGTTCATAATTTTGGGGTCCACTCATCATTGATGAGACTGGTTGTTTCCTCAGGCTACTTAGACCTGGGGAAACTTTGGTTATAAGAAATTGTGGAATTGAAGCTTATATTTCATTCCCCTGCTTTCTTTTTCCACAAATCTTCTGCAGCATTCAATTGCTCAGACATGAGGAAAAAAAATATACTTATGAAATGCCTCTCTATGTAGTAGTTTAGAAAGAAATATTTTAGATAATCCAATCAAAATGGTCAGAAAAGCTAAACATGGTGGCTTAGATGTGGCAATTCTCCAAAGAAGACATACACAATGAGATACCACCTCACACTTAGAATGGTCCATATTGAAAAGACCTGAAACAGCAAGTGCTGGTGAGTATATGGAGAAAAGGAAATCCTCCTACACTGCTGGTGGGAATGAAACTGGCATAGCCACTATGGAAAGCAGTAGTTGGAGGTGACACAAAAGAGTAAAAATGAATTTGCCTTACAACCCAGTAATTCCAATCCTAGGCCTCTACCTGAAAAAGTGAATAATATGATTCAGAAGAAAACTTGCACTGTCATTGGAACACTATTTACAATAGCCAAGCTAAGGAAACAACCTAAAAGCAAAGATGAGTGGATCAAGAAGGTGTGGTATCTGAGAGGACTCAAAGTTTGAAAATGTATTGACATGTAGCCTTCCATGTCCCTTTTCTCCCATCCATTTTGATTCTCACCTGCCTTCCAAATTGTTTTTCATCTTATACTTCATAGGCAATCTCAGCAATGTCCTATCAACCTGTTGGAAGAAGTACCAAATCTCCTGCCAAGACCAAGACCGAGAGCAACAGGAAGGGTGTGGGCAAGAAGGTGTTCAGAGCAGCTTGTGTGCCTTTTCTGAAGGGTGCATGCCGGGTGGTTCAGATGCTGCCATTTTAATGGCTGCTTAGATGTGGCCATCTTTTTTTTTTTTTTTAGATTTATTTATTTATTTTATACAAGAAGCGGGGTACAGGCCAGATGCATGGGAGGGTAAGAGGATTCACCAGAAACAAAGCGGGGAACAGAACAGGCAAACTGACGAAATACACTGCTGAGGGGAGCAGTGGGCGAGACAGGAGAGGTCTGCCGAGCCATGTGGGACCCTTGCCAGCTGCCGGGATTGAACTGGCGCTGCAGAGGCTGCGGACAGCTTCACAGTGCAGCGCTCAATCGCCTGCGCCACCAGGGAGGCCGAGATGTAGCCATCTTGACCAGAATAAAACCAGGCCATTCATTTTTCTTTTTCAAAATGAAAACTGCTTTATTATTTTCACCAGATGACAAAAATAACAAAGAATTATTAAAAGAATCAGTGCCAAAAAATATGGCATAACAACCATTCAACACAAAATACTTGAATATTTTTCCAAGAATTTGTTCACTGGATAGGTATAAACATCACTGGTTGGGTTTTCTGGAAAGCGTATTCCAAGATGGAATTTATTGTGCAGGATACTTCTTAAGAATCGTCCTTGTGGTCAACACTTGTGGAAAAAAGGAGAGGCAGAATTCGGTAGAGAGAAAATGAACCATGGTGCAGACCTGACAATAGCACTGTCTGATGTCACAGGAGCTCTGAGTAAAAGCAGCCTGTCAAAGCTGTTTTCTGTCGAGCTGAAATGACCTGGCCCTATTCTCCCACCTGGATCAGGAGGTGCCTGAGCAGGGAGCTGCTCAGGAAGGCTGGACATTGGAAGGTGTCCCCTCTGCAGCTGAGGGGACAAGTCTTTGCTTGAAGGGGATCTGAGTAGTACACCTTCATGCCCACATACAGGTAACTCCACTCTCATTCCCAGTGCCAGGCAACCACTAATCTATTTTCTGTCTGCTGAGAATCACCTTTTCTGGACATATCAAATAAGGGAATCACAAAGCCTTCTAGTTTTGACATTGCCTCTTATCTGTGATGAGAAATTTCAGACTCATCCTCAGCTCTGTGGAAACTGACTGGTCAGATCCAGATTCTCAGAGCTAGGAAACAGGAGAGCTCTGACTCAAGTCCAAATCTTGCGATTCCAGTTTCTTTCCACCCCTGTCTGTTTTCCTGATCTGGATTTATTTTCAATGCTGAGTGGAAAATTTGGTAATGGCCCTTTAAAAAAAAAAAACTTCAAAGATCACTGGTCTTCTGGGTCCAAGGCCGAGTTTGTGATTCTTCTCAGCCACCAGAGGGTGCCCCAAAGATCTCTCTTTGAATTGACTTCCGCTTGTCATGTAGGGCATCTTAAGAAAGAGAACGTGAATTGTGACCTGATTGTATTCCGGGTGGGGTTTTTCTCAAAATGCTTTTCCTCTCTGAGTATTGGCAATGGAGAATAAAAAACTAGAGACAATTGTTGGTGCATTTTGAGAGTTTTTTTAGGCTTCTCAGAACAGAATTTATTTTTAAGATATACACACACACACCAAAAAACCAAAAACACACAGACTTAATTAGGAAACTGAGTTCTTAAGTTTTGGCAATCCAGCATGATGTATATCAATCATTATATTAAGCTGATTTTACTGATTTTTGCAATTTCATGTAACAATATTGATTCTTGAAGAAGGGAAATGGAAGCATGTTTTTAAATTGTTTCTCAAATGAAATATCTGTATTGTTAGAATAAATTGGATAATTATTCAACATGATAACAAAGTTTATTTTTTTGTGAAATTATTTTATAGTGATATCTCCCCTGTTATTGGGACTGAAAATGGCTGAACTCACTTGCTAATTTTGACTTAAGAAGGAATTCATCAGTCTCCAGGATCCAGGGGGCTGATATGATTTTTGACCTTTTCCAGATGAATACCTCCTACACCCTGCTCTATTGTGGATGGATGGATGCATAGTTGAATAAATGGATGGATGTGGGCTGTTCAACAGCCAGAATGGGGGTTCGTGGAGCATATTTAGGGGAGCTTAATGATGAATTGTGCTGAGCTCCACACCTGCCAGTTGTCTAAGCCAGTAGAGTCATGTGTTGCTGG
Organism: Talpa occidentalis; assembly: GCF_014898055.3. NCBI lineage: Eukaryota > Metazoa > Chordata > Mammalia > Eulipotyphla > Talpidae > Talpa > Talpa occidentalis. The sequence continues at coordinate 117,808,043 of NW_023602073.1, read as the reverse complement.
CACTGTGTCCCTGTGCCTTCACGGACTGCATGACCACAGAGCACTAGCTGCAGCTGTGGAACTGGAGGCATAAGACATGGATTTTAGGACCGGCTCTTCTCTTACTTAGCTGTGTGTCATTTATCCTTTCTGTACCTCATTTTTTTAAATCTGTAAAATGGCAAAAACAATATTCACCTTAACCACTGTTTTCCCCACAAGGATGTTTCAAAAAATAAGTGGGAAGAATTCTAGACGAATGATGAACACATTGCCTTTGTAGGAAAAAAAGGAGGAAAGAGACTAAGGCAAAGATTCAAAGTCAGAAAGAGAGAAGAGAGAAACTTGGAGAGGGAGAGAAGAAAGCTATGGTTCTGTAGGCACAATTCTTCCTGTAATCACATTAAGCTATAAAAAACATATTTTTATATCTAGGTACCCGCCTTTGAAAAATAGAAAGCAATCCATTCCAGCTTCTGAGATGATTTGACCAGTATTATTCAAGCATCAGAACTTCAAAAACAGGGGTCTCTGTGGTGGTGCAGCGGGTTGAGCACCGCATTGTGAAGTTGTCCACAGCCTCTGCAGCGAGGGTTCGATTCCCGGGCGGCAGACCTCGCCTGCCTTGCCTGCTGCTCCTCTCAGCATTGTCTTCGGTTCGTCTGCCTGTTCTGTTCCCCGCTCTGTCTCTGGTGAATCCTCTCACCCTCCTGTGCCTCTGACCTGTACCCCAGGTCTTGTATAAATAAATAAAAAAAAAATTTAAAAAAAAGAACTTCAAAAACATTTTTATGTTTCTCCATTAGGATTCATTTGTTTTTCAAAGAGTAGTGTCTCAACCAAGTCCCAGGATTGGATAATCCAGTTAAATCTCTCATAAACTAGAATTTGGTGATTGAGAATGGATTCATTCAAGTGAGAAGATGTGCCTTTCACATCTATCCTTCACTTGACAACTAAGTCATTCTTGAAAATTCTGTCTTTAAGTGAAGACACGGAAAAGAGATGCTTAGAATTTTCAAAGTAGCAAACCTTCAAGTACTTTCAAAGAGTCTAATTCAAAGCAATTAATTAATATGCTAATGAGGAAGCACAGCATTCTGGTCACTTCAGTAGGGTCCCTGTACCATTTGGAAAATGGTATTTTTACCACAGGCTTCCATCCCCAAGTGGCAGATCATTGAAATTTGGGCTATCTGATAGTCTGGCTAGAAAGTGTCATGTCTATAGGAACTGATGAAACTTATGTTAAAGTAGTACTTTTAATGTGGTATAAATATACAAAGTTTACCATATTAATCACTTTTAAGTGTACAATTCATTGGCATTAAGTAACTCACAATTTGTGTAAACATTGCAACTGATCCATTTCTAGAACTTTTTATCAGCCCAAACAGAAACTACCCAGATCCTCCCCATTCCCTCAGCCTCTGGGAGCCAGAGAAACATAAAAAACAGACTCCATCTTGTCTTTAACTTTCCTGTTGAGACTTCTAGTAAAAATTAACCAGCCTGACAGCAATTTGGTAATCTCAAAGAAACAGGAGACTCCATTGATTATGACAACATCCACACCCCCCCCACCACCCCCCACCCCCCGCCACCCCTGCCTGCCCCCAACTGCAGGCCTCTGCTGGAGACTTCTGCCCATCAATTGCAGACAGACAGATGGACTTAAAATCAATCCAAAAAGTTTGCTAAAAAGTTAGTTCAACTCAGGTTGTTCCCCTGCCTGATCCTTTAAAAACCCTCACTCTGAAGTCACCCCTGGGGACTGCTCCTTGGTCTGCACTGGAGTCATGATCCTATTGTTGAATAAATGCTTTTCTGACTATATTATAGTCTGGTTATTTCTCTCCAGTCAACAATGAACATATTCATTTAGTGTCTTGGGGTTAAAAGTCATTTTACAAAAAAAGAAAGTGGGGGAGTTGAACAATGGCAAAACTTGGCGAGAGTCATCGCGGAAATCATCAATCTGCCTATCTTTTCCTAACACAGAACGATCTTCAGGATTGGCTAGTGTCTGAAATGTCCCTGCACATGGGAATTAAAGATGACACATAATCCAAGATGTTTTTGCTGAGCACAGAGAAAGTTCAAAATAAGGAAGTTCTGGAATCACCTGAGAACCCAGAGGAGGTGAGGCTGGTAGAGGCCTGCCTGAGGTCAGCAGTTGTGGCAAGGCCAAGATTGCAGCAAAAGGTCATGCTAGTCATCATCTGGACTCTCAACATTTTCCCAAAGTAAACATTTCATGACTATCCAAAGGGGCATTGTTCTAGAATTTGAAGCACCTACACAGTGACCTCTTAAATAAAATTTAATTTCTAAACTAAGCACAATTCATACTTTTGAAAAAGCATATATGCTTTATTCCCCCACATTAATGATGATGTTAGCAGTAATAATGGTCTGTCTTTAATTTGGACTTGGGAAGTCTCTTATGCTTTATTTACAGTCAGGCACACTCTACTGGCGCCTTTCCAGTATCCTGCTTCTTCTAAAAACACGTGGATTTCATTGTGAAGGAAAGACACACACACTTAAAGACTTTTTAAGCTCCCTTCCCCCCTGAGGCATTTTGCTAATGAGTACCAGAAGTACATGAAAGGAGAAAAAAGAAAAAGGAAAAAAAAAAAAAAAGAAAAAAGGAAGAAATGCTTTGTAAAGAAAAGGGCCTGTCTTTGGGCACTTCTGGCACAACTGCCTCTTATTAATCTCCACCTGGGTAAGAGAACAGCAGATAATGTTTATTGTGCGTAGTGCTTTCTATAGTGACAACTGATATTTGAACATTTACTATGAGCTGGGGCCTGTGCTACACTCTTTCTGTGAATAATCTCTTTTGCTCAGCACAGCTACCAGATAAGGTAGGAATAATTTTTGTGAATATTACATATACTAGGAAATTGAGACTTAAAGACTTTAAGCAACTTGGCCAGATCCATGCTGTAAATAAGAGGTTGAACCTGACCCCAAGGGCCTCAGTGAATTAAAGTATGCTGATTTAATTTGTGGACAACCTCTATATGACATCAATTTTTACTGCTATTTCACAGATGAAAAAACTGGAGTTTAGAGTAGTTAATTGACTGACTCAGCGGTGCAGCTACTACAGGATTTGCAGAATTGGGTTACAGGATTTGCAGAATTGGACCCTCAAGCCTTTGTTCTTTCCATTAAACACATGTCCATCAGCTGCTCCTGTTCCCAGAGGCTACTTCAAAAACCAAAAGGGAAATTGAATTGATGTACAGCAAGAGCTGTCTTGTGGCACTCCCTCCAAACTTCTGTATTTAGGAAGGCTCCAGGGTCTGATAGCACTTTGGCATCCTTTCTCTGTCTCTCCCTGCAGTCTCTTGAATGACATTTGACACAAATTACATTGTCAAAGTTCTGTTACTAAAGGGGGTGAAATAATACAAATTGTAGGGTTTGTTTGCATGCTATCTGGCACTGATAGGCACTTGGAACTAACAGATGTTTAGGCTGAAAATGAAAGATCAGAGGACATGTGACAACACATTTACAAGTATTTTATGGAATGCTGAAGAGCCCTTACCCTTAGGCATTTGTTTTTTCTTTCAGAAAAAAGTAACTGATGATCTGAACCCTATATTTTAAGACAGAGGGGTTTTTTTACACTCCATGAAGTTCTTGCAAATGTAAAGTTATGACTCAAACCTGGGACTCTTTCCAAACCAAAATGTGGTACCAAATTTGGATTGAGAGAAAAATCATCTATAAATATACATAAATTTAATTTTTATCCCTGCGATATTAAATTTTTATTCATATTATTGTTAGGATAAAAGAACTATTATAATCATCTGAAAGTGAATATTATTCTGAGTCAAGGCACCAAGGGTGACACCTTTAAGATTAGCAACTCCTCTAGCAAATGTAAACAATCAGTGCTAATTTATCTTTTTAAACTTACTTTTATGTTTGTTTATATGTTGATTGCGGTATAATTGACATGTAACATATTAGTTTCAGGTGTACAACACAATTTGAGATATGTGTATATTGTGAAATCACCACAATAACTCTAGATAACATCCATCACCACACGTAGTTACACATTTTTCATTCTTGGAATGAGAACATTAAAGATCTAGTCTCTTGGGCCTCCCCGGTGGCGCAGCGGTTGAGCTCTGGGTTGCGAAGCTGCCCGCAGCCTCTGCAGTGCCGGTTCGATCCCCGGCTGCTCCCCAGCCACCGAAGGAGGGTCCCACATGGTGCGCAGACCTCTCCTGCCGCCCGCTGCTCCCCTCAGCAGTGTACTTCGGTCCTTCTGCCTGCTCTGCTCCCCGCTCTGGCTCTGGTGAATTCTCTCACCCTCCCGCGCTTCTCACTGTACCCAGTGCTTGTATAAATAAATAAATAAAAATAAATCTTTAAAAAAAAAAGAAAAAAATCTATTCTCTTAGCAACTTTCAAACATACAATATAGTATTACTAACTGTAGTCACCATACTATATATCACACCTCCAGGAGTTCGGTATTTTTTTTTTATTTTAGATTTATTTATTTATTTATACAAGCACTGGGTATAGTCAGAAGTGCGGGAGGGTGAGAGAATTCACCAGAGCCAGAGCGGGGAACAGAACAGGCAAACTGACGAAATATACTGCTGAGGGGAGCAGCAGGCATGGCAGGAGACATCTGCGTGCCATGTGGGACCCTCACCCGGCGGCCAGGGATCGAACCAGTACTGCAGAGGCTGCGGGCAGCTTCTCAGCCCAGCGCTCAACCGCTGTGCCACCAGGGGAGGCCCGAGTTAGGTATTTTTTTTTTTTAAAGATTTATTTATTTATGCATACAAGAACTGGGGTACAGGCCAGAGGTGTGGGGGGGTGGTGAACGGATTCACCAGAGAAAGAGTGGGAAACAGAGCAGGCAGATTGACTGAAATACACTGCTGAGGGGAGCAGCGGGTGAGTCAGGAGAGGTCTGCTGTGCCATGTGGGTAGCTCCCTGCCCGGGGATTGAACTCGTGCTGCAGTGGCTGCGGATAGCTTCATAGGTTGCGTCTTAACCCCTTGCGCCACCAGGGAGGCCCAGGAGTTAGGTATTTTATAACTGGTAATTTGTACCGTTCAATTGTCTTCACCCATGTATCTGTAGTGTTAGAAACAAGACAGCAGACTCAGAATGGAGTTGCCTACACTAAGCTTCATGTGATGAAACCAAGACATAACTTAAATGCAGATTTGGCTTCCCCAGAAATGAAATGTTGAAACAACTAGGAGTCACCTAATTAGTACTAGTTATGTAATCTGCCTGTTACACACCTTTCATCCTCTAAAGTAACCTTGCAATAACCAATCCAATTTTGCTTAGTATAATTTCCTTGTTCCTGCTCCCTTCTGCCTATAAAAGTTCCAGTTTGTACAGCTCCTCAGAGCTCCTTTCTATCTGCTAGACTGAATGCTATCCAATTTGCAAACCATTGATTAAGGCCAATAAGATCTTTCGAATTCACTCAGTTGAACTGTGTTTTTAAACAGTTTATTTTCAGGTCCCCTTAGAGGGTCTGATTAAAGTATCTTAGATGCTGCTTTTAAAACCTTTAAAACACGGAGTGGGGAAACTTCATAGCTCAAGACGCTTTTGTTTCATTCTGAGGTTCAGAGGCCAATAACAGGATGTTGAGAAGCAAGTTGAATGCTTAATCTAGATTGCAAAAGATAGTTCTAGAACACAGACCTGCAGATTGGAAGTTCAGCTTCCTTTTCTTTCTTTCTCTGTTTACCAAAGGCAAGAAAAGATAGGCTACTAGAGAGAACTCAGTAGGGCAACTGAAGCTTTTCATTGGCGAGGCAGTGAGTGGACAACAGCTGAAAGTTTGTTCTTATCAGGACCTGCTGTAAGGAAACGCTCTCTGTTCATCACATGTCACCTAAGCCAGGCGTTTCCAATTGCCTTCCCCTGAAAGTTTCCAGTAGTCTCACTAGGTCCCTCTGGGGTGCAAGGGAAATGGAGACAACTAGAAATGGGTCAGAAAACTACCTCAGCCTGCTTGACTCTTTTGTTTGCCAGAGACTTCATCCTTTCCTGCCCCTCCCTTTCTTTTAAACTTGACTTTGCTCTCTTAAAATAAATCGTCACCCATAATGTTGTCTCTGTCTCCCCCTTTCTCGTTAACATTTCTGCTCTACTTGTGATCATGGTTTTCATTTTATTTTATTTTTCCTACAATGCAGGTGGAACGTAAGCATCTGCCAGGAAAATCTTTCCCAAATGGAATGAGGGCCAAAGACTGGCCTTTACAAAGAATATAAAAGGTCAGGGGTCAGGTTCAGGGCCAGGAAGTCAGAGCTTTGGGATGGAGAAAGTGAGAACAATGTGTGGAAAGCTGCAAATAACAGGGAGCTGAGACTCACGGGAGACCACACACACGCAGGGTAAGTCAGCACCCAGAGTTAAGTAAGGATGGCTATGGCGCTGAGGGTGGGGTGCCACAGACCAGGCAGCTGCAAGGAGGTCATTAACTCCAGCTGGGAAGGAAAAATGCACGTGGAGCTAGAGGCCAAGGCTCTGGATCCACCTCAAAGGTTCTTCGAGGTACTAAAGCCCTGCGGAGCAAGACACAGAGACACCTAACCCTGCCCCCAGAACTTGCCTTTCTCTTTAGTTTCCTTTTCTTTATTGTCTTACCCTATTCCTTTGACATTTGACCTTCATCTGTCTTCATCCTGACTTCATCTTTTGGTTTACTCTGTAAATCTTCCTCCCTGAGTCCCTGCCATCTTTATTTACCATGTTCTGAAGCCTTGGCACCCCCATCTCCAGTCCTGTTCATGTGCCCATGATCCAATTCTCTGGCCAACATGCCGGGGATGGTCCACTATCTTTTATCAGCTTGCTCTGAACAGTGAGCCCTTGTGGCAGAAGCTTGTAATGGGGGGCTGTTGGGCTGAATATGCTACCCACCTCCAATTCCCATCCCGTTCAAGGGATGGGATTTTCTGGCCTAAGCTCTGGGGGCTTGTAGTCCTTAAAACACAGAATACAGTCACTTTTCTGCCAGGGCATTGTTGGCCATTCATATTTACTCTTCCCAAGATGGCAGGGCTCGGTGGCTAACTTCTGGGGCCTCTGGGTGTGGTCAAGTTCACCTGGCCAGCAACCCCTACCCATGGCTTAGTATGAGCACTTTATTTCCTTGGACCTCTACTTCTTAACCTCATAGTTGGCGCCCTCACAGATTGGTCAGTTCTCTTTGATCCAAAACCCCTTGGCCCCTTCTTGTTTGCCTGACATAGGACTTTTGAAATATTTTTGGTTTATTTCCAGCATCAACTGTTTGCTATATTATTCTTTTATCACAAAAATATAAAAAGGTTTGGCAATTCTCACATTGAAATCTATGGAAGAAACGTTACTTTTAAGACACTGAGAAAAATCTTCCAGGAAGTATGAAGTATTAATTTTACCTGATATTTATCAAACCTCTGCTATAGAATGAAGACTGCCTTTTTTTTAAAAAAAATATTTATTTATGCATACAAGAACTGGGGTGCAGGCCAGAAGTGGGGGAGTTGAGTGGATTCACCAGAGAGAGTGGGGAGCAGAACAGGCAGATCTACTGAAATACACAGCTAAGGGGAGCAGTGGGCGAGATACGAGAGGTCTGCTGTGCCATGTGGGTGGCTGCAGTGGGTGCAGATAGCTTCATAGTGCAGAAACTTTTCCCTTTGTGCCACCAGGGAGGAACTGAAGACTGTCTTGATTGTGTTGCACAAATACTACTTTCTATCTTTTCCCCTTTCTTTTTCAATAAACTTGGATTCCCTTGTAGCTTATTTACCTTAATATTCCAACTTGGGAATGGATTGTGAGCTTGACAGGTAGGTTTCTTCTGAAAACAGGATGACTATATTGCAATTTACAACTTGTCTCTGAAAATAAAGGGTTATAAGACTAAGAAAATTTTTACATGTAATGTTTATATGAATATTGAGCCCAGGGTCATATGAATTGGTAAACTTTGCCCACCAAGAATGGTAACCAGTCTTGAAAAGAAACTTAGGATTCACTGAATTATTTTGATACTGACAAAAATTACCTCATAAATCTCTAATAAATTGTGTTTATGCTGTCTGCTGTTTTTCACTAATTACAGTTTAAAAGTTTGTGATTCAAAACTATAAGCTTTGATGTGTGATGATTAGAGCAAGCTGAGGAGGAGGATTTGGTGCTTCTTATAACGTAACAAAATGCTATAGAACTTGTGTTTTTAGAGAATTCTTTGGATACTTATCATTATCCATACTAATTTGTATTTGTGGACTACTTTATATTTTACATTATAGAGGGAATTGAGACCTCCTATACCATTTCCTTTCCAAAAATAACAATGAACTTGATACTTAACATTCCCATACAAATTATATATTTGTATTATATCCTAATTCATCTCTAAATAATATATATTGTCTTCCATGTTTTTAAAGTCTATCTTAATATAACACACTGTATAAATCCTTTTGCAACTTGCATTTTTTGCTCAATATTCTTTTGAGACTTAGTCTATTGATTCATGTAACTCCAGTTAATTAATTTAAATTTCCATACAGCACCTTTTTTGCACAGTTAAATCTCATATTATTTGTCCATATTTCCTACTGAAGAATGTTTAGATGTTTTGATGTTTTTCAACATTACATACAGTGTTGCAATGAATACCTCTAAACAGTCTTTCTTTGTAAGGATTATTTCGTGTAAATACCTATGAGTAGAATTTCTAGATCTTAGCTTTTTAATTTTACTGGACAACTCTTCTCTCAGGAAAGTTTTTTTTTTTTTTAATATTTGTATTTATTTATGCATAGAAGAACTGGGGTACAGGCCAGAGGTGTGGGGTGTGAGAGGATTCACCAGAGACAGAGTGGGGACCAGAACAGGCAGATCTACTGAAATACACTGCTGAGGGGAGCAGAGGGTGAGTCAGGAGAGGTCTGCTGTACCATGTGGGTAGCTCCCTGACTGGGGATCGAACTCATGCTGCAGTGGTTGCGGACAGCTTTACAGTGCTGCGTCTTAACCCCTTGTGCCACCAGGGAGGCCCAGGAAAGTTTTTGATTACAGGTCACAGCAAAACTAATAATTGTTTAAGCAATAAACAATTGCTTTATCTAATGTCAACCAAGGACCTATCCTTCCACTTTGATACTGACCTTAGTGTGCTCACTGTGACCCTCTTGCTTGTCATGTCTCAATCACAGGTGTCTTGCATGACTCTAAGCATCAGCCTCTCATCCCCAATATTCCAAAAAAGGAAAAAAAAGTGCCTGGAGAAAGTTTGTTTGTTTTAAGGGAAGAAAAGCCTCCTTGTGTTTCTAGGGTAGGCCACTTTTGACTTAGGATGAGGACCTGTTTTTTGTTTTTTTTAATTTTTTTAAAAAGATTTATTTATTGTTATTTATACAAGCACTGGGTACAGTCAGAAGCGTGGGAGGGTGAGAGAATTCACCAGAGCCAAAGCGGGGAGCAGAACAGGCAGAAGGACTGAAGTACACTGCTGAGGGGAGCAGCGGGCGGCAGGAGAGGTCTGTGCGCCATGTGGGACCCTCCTCTGGTGGCTGGGGAGCAGCCGGGGATCAAACCGGCGCTGCAGAGGCTGCGGGCAGTTTCGCAACCCAGTGCTCAACCGCTGCGCCACCGGGGAGGCCCAAGGACCTGTTTTTGATAAAAACATGAAGAATAGAGGACCCCCTCCACACACAGGAACCACCCATCCTCACTCAGGGGAGACTCTCAAGTCTTAGCCACCAGAAGTTTCTCATCAGACTTCCCTTCACATTCCATTAGGCTGAATTGCAACCACTTGGTGTCAAGGAAATGGGAAAGCAAGTATCTGTCAGGATTATGGGATGTTTTCAATTGGCTTATACCAGGTATGATTCATACACTGAGGCTGAAGATATTTAAAATAATGGGGCTTAGTAAACCCAAATAGAATGGAAGGTCTAATCTTTAGGCGATTAGTATATATAATACTTTTCAAAGCGGTTACACCAGTTGAATTCACAAGAATAGTGTTGAACATTTCTGTTGTGCTATGTCCTGACCAACTTAGTATTTTCAGTTTTTTGCTAAAATGATGGATATGAAATTGTGTTTGAGGGGTGAGGGTAACATGAGATTTTAAGTACTTTATCATGTTGGGCTTTTACTCTGCTTAGAATTTATTTCATTTGTATAATGAGGTCAGGATTCCATTTATCCCTCCTCCTCTCACAGAGTTACCTATTGTCTCAGTACCATTTACCAAGATAATTTGTTTTCTCTTAGTGTTTATAATGTAACCTCTGGCTTCTGCCACATATCAAGTTTCTACATACATGTCATTTGCTTTTTGGCATGGTATTCTGTTCCATTAATCTGTTTGTCTATGTCTATTACCACACAATTGACTTAGATATTTATAAAAAATCTTGACATCTTAGAACAGGTCTCCCCACTTTGTTATTCTATTTTAGAAGTGTGTTGGTTTTCTTAATTCTTTTTTCTTCCATTGGAATTTTAAGTGAGCTTGTCAAATAATACTTGAGATTTTTATTGGAACTGTATTAAATGTTTAAGTTAATTGAAAACAATTGCCATATTGTTTGATAATATTGGGTCTTATCTATTTATTTTGATAATATTGGGTCTTATCTATTTATTTCCACTCTAATTTTTATTTCCTTCCTTCTACTGGCTTTTGGTTTCATTTATTCTTCTTTTTGTTGTTTATTTCAGTTAAGTGGGGTAAAGGTCATCTGCTAAGAGTCCAAGGAGGGACTTGGGGGCTGGGTGTCAGGCAGCAGTGTCTGGAATGCGGTTGTTGCTCAATGAATGTATATTGAATGACTGCTGAATGAAAGTTTTTAAAAATTGGAGTAATCATTGTTGGTCATTTGCTAGGAAATAAACCATGAAAGAAGTAATAACACTTGGCCAGCTTTGTAGGTTCAAGTGAGGTTATGTAGCATGGACTTATTGTAGTAAAGCCAATTGGCAACCCAAGAATTCTAGGGAAGAAAGAAAATGGTGGACTTGGAAAGGAAAGAATAACCAAAGGGAAGCCTTCTAGGAGGTGAGTAAAGCGTAATGGCAATAGGCAATCATGGGACCAGTGTCGCTAAAGAGGGAAATGAAAGAAGTTTGGAAATGAAACCAACTTGGGAGAGAAGAGAGGGGTTGAAGGACTAAAGTTCCCTTTTCTGAAATTCCTCCCTCTATGGGCTCAATCCTATTATTATACAAACTTGATGTTATTTCTCTCACATTCAATCAAAACAAAACAAAGTCCTTCTCTTGACCTTGCCAGCTACTGTCCCATTTCTCTACTGTCTTTTGCAACAAAGTCTTTGAAAGAATACTTAAAACTCAATTCAAATTTCCCTCTTCCCACTCTCTTCTAAACCCACTCCAATGAAATTTCCTCCATTGATACTCAACTGAAACTCCTCTGGCCAAGGTCACTAATGACTTCCATTTTGCTAAATGCTATGATCAAATATGTTCTCATTTTACCAGACCTGTCAGCAGCAGTAGATACCAATGATCACTTCCTCCTGCTTGATACAATTACTTCATTTGGCTTCCAGGGCACTATAGAAGGGTACCTCTCTGGCTGTACCCACCACCCATTTTGTTTGCTGGTTTCTTCTCTTCTCCTTGACCTGTTAACTTTGTAGTGTACTAAACATGAATGCTGCTTTTTCTCTATCTATACTCGCTCCTTGGTATAACTACCCCATTCCAAGGCATTGAATGCAAGCTATTTCAAAGGTATATCTCCAGGCTAGAACTTACTTCTGAAATGGACTGATACATCTACCTTTTACTCAGTATAATAGATATCTTAATCTCAGCTCGTACAAAACAGAACATCTGATTGTCTCCCCTGCTCTGCCCTTGTCTCTCTTCCGCCCATAACCTTCCATTTCTCAGTTGATGTCAATGCCACCCTTTCATTTGTTTGAATCAAAAATCCTAGGGTAACCTTTACTTCTTTCTCTTGACTCTACACATCCAATCAATTAGCACTTCCTGTAGGTGTTTTCAAAATATATCTAGAATTCATCCATTTCTACTACATCCATTCTGGTCACTCTGAACCATTGCATATCATGTAGAAAACATAATAGAGTAACTAGAATAGTTTCAAGTTGCTTATACCTTTTCATTTCCCATCAGTTCCTCCCAACTCAATCTATTCTCACCACAGCAATCAATGTGATTCTTTAAAAAATATATTCAGTGGAACTCATATTTACCTCTCTCTGCCTCTCAGTTTCTCTTCTCTGCTCACTGGACTCGTTGTTACATTTTGGACACAGTTGATCTGCTCCCTCCTTGGGGCCTTTGCAGCAGCTGTTTCATGGTCTCAAGTTCTTTTTCCACGTCCCACAAGCTTAACTCCCTCCCCTCGTTCATGTCTTTTGCTCATATATTAGTGTTTGAGTTAAAATCAGACTGGTGGTACACTGGTAAAATTTTATCACCTGCCTTTTTGGGAAAAAGGAAACTGTCCTTTGTAGTATTTGCAAATTTCCATGGTTCAAATATTCAGTGAGTTCAAGTTATCAATTTTACTCCATGGAATTGGTGTTGCTGAACATGGAGTTGGAAAGAAATGTAACAGTCAGGTCTTGGTAGTTGTTGCAAGATAGATTCTGTACCCACTTATTGCAGCCTACCCACCAGCTCCCCAATCCCTCTTAGTATGCTTTATATTTTTTAGACCACATAATACCTTTTCATGTAACCCATTATTTATCATGTCTATTGTTTTTTTATCCATCTCTCTTGAGAACCCCACTGGGGTATACCTCTATTTTACTTATTGATATTAGAACAATGCCTGGCACAGAGTAGGTTTTTCAATACATTGTTACATGAATGAATGAATTTCCTAGTGACAATTATACAGTGTAGATATGGTAATAATGATCGACTGGGACAATGTACAGGGTGGAAACCTGTGGTCATATTTGAAGATCTGAGTAGCAGAGCAGGTGTGGCCATACTTATGAAGGGCTGGAGTGGAGTGAAGTGGAATCGGTACCTTTAGAACTGAGAATGTTGTGAGGTTGGGGAGTCTTTTCGTCATTTAACAACCAATCTCTTTTCTTGGTAGTAATATCTAGAAATATGGTTAGAACCTTGGGGCTTTCTGAGGTTGAATAGCAGTCTTTAATTTTGAAACTCTTTTACTTAAAGAACATTATTTCAGGATATGTCGTTATTATCAATTTGAATAGAAAGAATAATGTGCATTAAAGGGAACAAAGAATAAGTGTGCAATTACTAAAAAGAGAAAGAGGGGAAGGAGAAGAAAAAAATAAAAAGAGAATTCCTGATCATTTTGGGAAAGTCATACATATATGTTTATATACATATATATATTACATCATTCTTCATATTTGTACAATGTATATTTCCCCGTGAAATTCCCACCACCATGTCACCTGTGCACAATCACCATAGTCCCTTGTGCTCTTCCCACCCCATCCTGATCTTCCTTTCTCCTCCTCCACTTTGGGAAAGTCTTTGCTGTAACTTTTAGTAATCCACCCTAGAGGCTTCCTCAATGAATGTGTTAATGTGTCACATTCTTCACATACAGATACAGGGCTTTGAACATCTGGATTTCTCTCCTCTTACAAAAATTCACTCTTCAAACTGAGCGATTCCATTTACACTGAAACTTCTAATAAAATTTTCCTTAGATATCACAGAAATACATTTCTTCATATTTCACTGATACAGGATCACACTAATGATTGTGTCATTTTTTGAGTTCGAAGCCTGATCCTCAATTAATCACCAGCTTTTCTGAAACTCATTGTCACACTGTTCGTACATTTGGACATAATCAGCCTCTGCATACACACTTGATTTGAAAGCTACTTATTCTCTAGGCAGAAGTCTCAAGTCTTTGTGGGTGCATTTCCTCTGCGAAGTTGTTTTCATTGATCCAGTTTCTTCAAAGGACATCTTTCATAAGTGACATAAACTTTAGGTGCCACATAATATTCTCCTCTGATGTGTTGTTGAGCTTGTTGTTTGGATTGAGGGTAGTCAGGATGGAAAATATTGATGTCATGCTTACTTAATTTTATCTACTTAAAATTTAAAGAAAAAAATCATATTCAATGTGAATTTCCAGAATCAGTAATGAAAGGAAGGCCAGAATACAGATGATAATTATATATGCTGGTCGTTGGCACTCATATAACTATAACCTTTATTGGTATCTCCAAAAGTGCAGTATATTGAAGATCTCCTAGAGAATCATTTTCTGCAGCTGTTTATTTTGGCCCTGAGAGGGCTCTGGCATGTGGAGTGTGGGCTGTGGCCGGGTGGCTGCCGTCAGCATTGTGGCTGCTGTGAATTCCCTCCCTGACTTGGAATCCTCCACACTGAGGCTGGCGCATGCAGCACCCACTCGGTCTGTCCAAGAGGCAAGCTGGTTCTCCGAGTAGGTTATCTTCTGCCCTTTGCTCTGATACCCGCCAGAGGCTTTATGTTCCTTACCACCTACCTCACGTGCCCCTACTAGTCCTGATTGGTAGTTCCTATCAAACTTCCTGTTTCCAGGTAGGTAATCTACTGGTTTGAGCCATGATGATCAAGTTTCAGTTCTGCCTGATAATTCCATGTGGCCCTTGGCCAGTCACTATCCCAGGACGTGTCTTTGTCACAAGAGGGACCAAGTAACAGATCCCACTGCATCAGGCCAAGCTAATTCCCCATGCCCTTTCCCTTAGTTTCTTTGCTTTAGTGAGAAATTCATCCCACAAATATTAATTTGATCATCTCATTCTGGCATCTGTCCTCATGAAGTTTATGTGGGAGTCAGGAAATTAATAGTTAACAAACAAAAATGAAATTGTTAGAGAATGCTGGATGCGCTAAAGAAAATACAGTGGGTAGAGGAAGTAACTGGGGGAGGGAGGACTCAGTGTAAACATGGTGATCAGGATTTCAATTAGAGTACAGAGCTCTCCACACTTCAATGCAATGTCCTTGATGGAAACAGTCCAATAAGAATATAGAGATGGTGAGATGTAAGTCAAATTAAGATGAGCCAAGGCACACCCGGTTCCTAAGGAAAAACATAGGTAGTCTATGTTTCAGGTAGGTAGTCTAGTGGCTTTATACCTCATCTTTCCCTCCAGGTGAGATGAATGCAACCACACACCCAAACACAAAGGCAAAACTCACATTACAGCATGTGCATGAGGTCTGCGTGCCCAAGGCTGTCCTGCTCACAGCCCCTTGGCTATTCTCTAACAGGAGAGGTCGTGCTCTATGTCACCTGACTCTGTTCACTCAGAAACAGGAGTCAAAAGTACATGCCTGAGCCCAAGTCAGTCTGTCCAGAGGCTGATAGGTGACCTGTGAGCTGACCCAAGGGGATCAGCTCTCTCCCAACGAGGATGTTGATCAGATGGTAAACTTAGCTATCAGAAACTCTCATGCTCTTTCTGGAATTAGAACTAGGCATATAGAAGTGAGGGGGCCTCCCTGGTGGCACAGGGTTAAAGACAGCACTATTAAGCTAGCACCAGCCACTGCAGCATGAGTTCGATCATGGCCGGCCTCATGGGATGCTCCCCTCAGCAGTGTATTTCAGTAGTTCTGCCTGTACTGCTCCCCAATCTCTCTGGTGAATCCTCTCACTCCCTGAACCTCTGGCTTACACCCCAGTTCTTGTGTGCATAAATAAATAAATCTTAAAAAAAAAAAAAGTAAGTCCATAGCAGGAGAAGAATCTGCAAAAAAGCAGAGACTAGGAGAAAGGCTGAGTCACATGAATGCTGGACCATGGAGGGAAGGCCATCCTTCCTAGGCAGGGACAAGCTATTGCCTGCAGCACACTCCTTGTCTGTCCCCAGCCTTGCAGTGACTGTAGGTGACTCCAGCTGCCAATATCTGTATGTCTAGTCTACAGGCCTATTTCTGAAACCGACAGCCAGCTGGAAGTGCCAGGAAATTAACATCTCTCAGGAGAAGCTCTCAATTGATGGCTCAGGAGGTGTGATATAATGGCTATCCCAGCTCCCCAGCACCCTTTGCTGGGATAATTCTGAGTTTGTGTTTTGTACCATTGACTCAAGTCTCCAAGCAAGATGAAGCTTCAGTCCCATCCCACCCATTCCCATAACCACACATTCTTTATTGTTTACTCTATTCTCTTCCCTACTCCTTGACAAGGATTTCCTGTCCCTCCCAAATGAAGTATTTGCACATAAATTCTTGTTTTGACTCTGCTTCCCTTGGGAGATAAGAAAATGACTTAGACCCCAAAATGACTTGGATCTTGAACATCAATTTCAAACCATTCCTGATGGCTGTGTTTTATGTCTTGGGAGGTGATTGGCATTTCCTTTTACCAGGTAGATCCTAACTCAGCAAGTTTCCATCACTAAATGACCAAAAGAGCTGAAATCTTCAAGACAGGAAACAGGTGTTTGGGGAAGGAAGAAATCAGTAGTTTCTTAGAGATAGAATCATATCCTCCTTTAGTAAGTATTTTTTGTAAATATTTGTTTCATGCTAGGATGTTCTGTCAGAGCAAAGCAAGGCTTCTAGTCAAAATATTTAATTAGGGCTTCAAAACTTCCTATATTTGTGAATGTCCTATGATTGACTGCCATGTGAGTATTGACTGCATTAAAGAAAAGAGGTGACAATTCCAGTACATCCTGCTAGTGACACTGTTTTGAAAAAGTTAATTATGATATTGGGGGAATCCATCGGGAATAACACATAGTTAGTTGTGGTTGTGAAATATTTATCTCTAATAAATGCCCTTTCAGCTACCTGTTGAAGACCCAAGTGAATTGTAAGCATGTCTGGATCCCTTCCACAGCACAGAGGAGCAGACGGGGCCTTGGGAGCACTAATCAAATTTCTCTCAACACAGATGCCTGCTGTTTGCTTGGGGTTAACCTGTGTGACTCCCCCCATAGTCTAATCAAGGAGTGGAACACAGGACCCCTCTACTTTCAGTTTCCTCTCAACCAGCGGCACCCACTTTGGAATTTTGTCTGAAGAGAAAGCCAGAATTTACTTACCTGTTTACTTCTCTTTCCTCTATCTGTTTTTTCCTTCTCTCTCTCTACTGTACTAGATGGAGTAGGCCTTTCATTTCCTCTTAGTATATTTGATGACACGGCCTTCTTCCCTAGAACTGCAAGTCTCACTGCCTAGTTATCTTGTAATTTTAGTAAAAACTGCACCTTTGAATTAGCCAGATTTAACTGTCAACAGGGAGCCCCTGCGGCAACCAAGACCAAAGAATAGCAATTAACATGTTAGAACGGTATCCCTATAGTCACTCAGTTAATCATCAAGACACCTAGAATTCAGGTTCTGGGCTGACATTAGACACACAAGTAGGAGAAAAACTCTGTCTCTGCCCTCAGTGAGCTCTGTAGGTTAGTTGAGAAGGCAGACATGAAACTGAATCACTACAATTGAATATGGGTAGTTCTAGAGCGCAGGCAACACCCAGGAAGGAGCTGTGATCGACTCTGCAGGCCTGAGTGGTTCTGGGCAGGCTCAGAGGAGATAGGTTAGAGGAACTAACCACACAGAGAAAGGAGAGTACAAGCCCCCTACGAGCCTGAGCGTGTGAGCCGAGAATGAAAGGAAGTGATGTGCTTGCGGAGCAAGTGGTTGGGTGGGGAAGAAGGAGAAAAAGGGGTCAGAGAGTCTGTCTCTAGTACTAATCATGTGGGGTAGGCTGTGGGGACCCATTGGAGTGGCTTGTCCGTACATGCTGTGTAGCCCAGATCTGAACTCTCTGAAAAGCATATTTGGGAAAAGGGTTGTGCCACACCCATTTTATATCTCCCTGGTACTATTACAAAGGTTGCAAAGACATATCAGATGATCAAAGGTTTGGGGTGATGGAGAAGATGCACATTACAGCAAGAAGCCTATTTAGAGATAAATACAGATCTCAATGCCATGATTTGCAAGTCTTAATGCCATAAATCTCTGAAAACTGATTTAAAATGTTTGTACCCACCCATAAATACTTGCTCTGTGATATCACCATTTGGTTCTGCTTTCTGGAGCCATTTCTGGCTGCAGGGATGCGTGTGCTCGAAGAGAAGTTCCCAGTTAACATGGCTGTGCTAGGATCTGCACTGATGGATAGAACATGGCCCAATTTGGCAGCACGACTGGGAATGAAGTAGTAACATGGTAACAACAAAACAGTTTTCTAGAAACAATTGCCCCAAGAGCCCGCTGCCAAGAGAGGTAAAAGAGCCAAAGGCTTTTTTTAGGTGCCTGAGAAATAAAGTCTCTATTGCTTTAGAATATCATTTTAAAGCAGAATGTTTTTCTCACAGATAGCATCTGTTGACAGAGATAAAGCATTTATTTCAACCTGCTGTCTCGTACAATCTCAGCAGGTGAGTCTTTCTCAGCAAAAAAATCTCACGCTGGGGATTAGTCAAAGATACAGTTAAAGAATTTGTTTAGAGCATAAATGTTTAGGTCTGAAATCACAAGCTTAGAAATAAACTTTGTAATAATGAAGAATTTTTAAAAGGTTTTAAGCAAAGCTTGCAAATCCAGTCAATTCTTATTATAACTGGTATTTCTATTCTATAAAGTCAGCACTAACACCGAATTAGCAAATACCAAAGCATTGCTCCTGGGAGACAGAGTTAGGTTCTTAATGGTCTAGTTATCAGTTATTCACAATCAATACATACCTGTTTTGTGTATGTTTCTGTTTAAAGACACCAAATTTAATATATATTGTTGATACAAAACATTGAACTCCCAGCTGGCAGCACTAGAGCTCACATCTGCTTATGTAATGCAGTATTTTCTCTGCAAGGCACATCACAGATTTCGGGCACTTGAACACTAGGCAGCACTCAGCGCACTGCTTGGGGACCATTTAAACAGTGAAATCATCAATAAAACCCACAAAAATATGAAAAAAGTAGCACTAAACAGACTGCAAAAAGGACACTTGTGTATTACAGGACACATGCAGCCAGAACATCCCCTAGTTCAACCTCAGCTGGGAACAGGTTTGTTGAGTGACTCAATGTCCCACCATATCTGTGAATGATTATAAAGGTTCTGTGAATATTGGTTTTGCAGTTACAAATAAATTTCAGCCTGCAGGTAATTTAAAAATATGGAATTCAGGAATAGTAGGTGATCAACTGCTTTAGGTTTATGTTTTAAGAGAAATTCTGGTAGTTGTGTCAGGAAAAACCTAATGAAAATACTGCTTTTGGCAGATAATATTCTATGTTATGTTGGCTGCATAAGAGGAAAGAAGGGAGAAAACAAACTGCTTGGACGGTTCCCCTATGGTCCTGCAAACAATTTTAACTAGACTCAATGCCCAACAAGGAAAACTATTAAAGTTAACAATAACATTTTTTTAAGGTAATCCTGCAATTTTAATTTTGGGAAGCTACCCAAAAGAATCAACTTAAAATATGGGAAAAATATCTACTGAAAATGTTTGCACAGCCTTATTTAAAATAGGGGGAAAAAATGGACATGACTAAATAATTGACAAGAGTCATGGTCAAGTAAATTATTGCATATATATATAGGTAGCCAGTTTAAATGATTATTAAGAATATTAGACAGGCAAACTCACACCATTTAAAATGTCTACTGTAAAGAAAACAGCAAATAATAAGTATTGGCAAAGATGTGGAGAAATGGAAACTTTTATGCATTGGTGGGGGTGTGCAAAGTTACAGCCACTATGAAAATCAGTATGGAGTTTTCTATAATACTAAAAATAGAATTATATGATCCAGCAATACCACTTCTAGGTATATTCCCAAGACAATTAAAAGTAGGGTCTTGAAGGGATATTTGTAGACCCGTGTTCATAGCAGAATTATTCACAATAGCTATGGTAGAGACAACCCAAGTGTTCATCAAGAGATAAATGGATTTTAAAAATATGGTTTATATATATGTATATATATATATATATACTGAATTATTATTCAACTTTAAAAAGGAAGGAAATTCTGACACATGCTACAATCTGGAGGACATTATACTTAGTAAAATAAGCCAGTCACAAAAAGACAAATATTTTTGATTCTACTTCAAGAACTATTTAGAGCAATCAAATTTACAGACGCAGAAATTAGAAAGGTGGTTCTCAAGGACTGGAGAAAGGGGGGAATGGGAGATTGTCATTAACTGTCCTATATGATGAAAAGAGTTCGAGAGGTGGTTGTCCAGCAATGAGAGTGGTCTTAAAACTTATGGAACCATATACTTCCAAGTAGTTAAGGTGGCACAATCTGAAAAAGAATATCATACAGAAATATAAGAGAAATATTGGGGAGCTACTATAAAGTATAAAAGCTAGTATTAAAAATTATTAATAAAGATTAATAACAACTAGTAGGAATCAATGAAAAATTAATATGAAAGATCCAAATATGTAATATGATTATGAGTATGGTGGGAAAATAGTTATTTTCCACCTTTTAAAAAAATATATTTTTATTAACTTTAAAAAAATTGTTACTAAAATACTAAAATACATTGTTTTACATCTTTGCTAGTGTTTTGACAGCATAGGATTCCCCCCTCAGCTGTATCACTGTGGCACTCCCATCACTGGAACATAGTCCTCCACCATAGTCCATTTGCAACAGAGGGATTGCCATAAAAAGGGAGGGATTCCAGATTCCCTACCCCACCTAATAAGGGGTGATGCTGAGTGACCAAGTGAAGATATAGAACAGTTGGAGAGACAGGGAGAGAAGCTTGTGGAAAAGAGACTTGTGAAGGAGGGCACACCTGCTTTTCAGAGTTGAACTTGCACCAGGGACTTGGGGGATGTGGAGGAGACACATGGGACAAGATACATAGAGACAGTTGAAAGAGACATGTGAGAGACATGGGGAGGCTGACAAATGGCTGCCTTTTTCTTGATTTATACTTTTTTTGTTTGTTTGTTTTAAGATTTGTTTATTTATTTATGCATTGAAGAACTGGGCTAAAGGACAGAGATGTGGGAGGGTGAGAGGATTCACCAGAGACAGAGTGAGGAGCAGAACAGGTGGATCTTCTGAAATACACTGCTGAGGGGAGCAGCAGGCGAGACAGGAGAGACATATGCTGGGCCATATGTGGGTTAGTTTCCTGGCTGGGCACCGAACTCAGGCTGCAACAATGATAGTGCTGAGATTTAACCCCTATGCCACCAGGGAGGCCCCTGATTCATTCTTTCATTTTTCTCCTTTCTTGCTAGACTTGCCTGGCCCCTTCTGTGCCTTCGCTATGGTTCCTTACCAGAAGGTGCCTGAGACTTGTTAGGGCCTCAGTGGCCAACCCTGTTTGGACATTTGCCCCTGAGGGGATGAGTAACTTTGGGTGTTTCGTTGGGAGTCTATATCTTTATCTATTTCCCTCTCTATGTACAATCATTCTATTTAAGATCTTACCACGAGGAGTCTGTTTTGTCTTTGTGTGGTAGATGGCAGAATTCCTTTAGAGTGTCAAGTTTTAGAGTCCCAGGTTACCCCTCAGTCTGCCTGCTACCATCCCTCTTTTTCTCCCTCCCCCTATAAATGTCAAACATCTATGCCTGGCTTTTGAGGGTTGATTTTAAAGTCTGTTTTTGTCTGACTGGTTTTTCTCTATTTCACATATAAGTGACACCATCCAGTATTTATCTTTCTTCCTCTGGCTTATTTCACTGAGCATAATCCCTTCTAGCTCCATCCATGTGCTGCAGATGGCACAAGTTTATCTTTTTTGATTCTGAGTAGTATTCCATTGTGTATATATACATCATCTTGATCCATTCTTCTGTTTTTGGTAGTTTCCATATCTTGGCTATTGTAAACAGTGCTGCTATAAACATAGGAGTGCAGATTTCCTTTTGAATTAGTGACTTTGTATAAATAAATTATTAAAAGTGATTTAATAATAAAAATATAATTTGGTTAAAAAGTAAAAGAAAAATGTCCTGAAAGTTGATAACTTCAAGGAAACAGGGTTACTAGATGCTGTTTAGTCACTAGCTTTAAAATACTCCCGCTGCTCCACTTTTATATAAGGTGACCCAGTGTTTACATTCTGAGCAGGAACATGTATGGCTGGGCAGTTTGTCACATGTTGGTATGAAAAACAGAGGGAGCAACATAGAAGATGACTTTCCTTCCTCTACGATAGCATTTTAAAAGACAGTGATTGTATTTTGCTCAATGTTTTTCCTATGTGTATTAAGTCTAGATTTGCTTTTTACTAAAATTGATGCCAAAATTGTTTATAGTTTTATTTTTTAAAAACTTTTAGTTCTTGGGCCTCCCTGGTAGAGCAAGAGTTTAAGTCTCTGCACTATGAAGCTATCAGCAACAACTGCAGCATGAGTTTGATCCTTAGCCAGGGAGCTAACCCACATGGTGCAACAGACATCTCCTGTCTCACCCACTGCTCCCCTCAGCAGTGAATTTCAGTCAATCCACCTGTTCTGTCCCTGGTGAATCTTCTCACCCCACCCCCACCCCCACCACTTCTGGCCTACAATCCCAGCTCTTGTATGTACATACAAATAAAATAAATCTTTAAAAAAAACAAAAAAACTTTTAGTACTTATAGTAAAATCAATAAAAAGTATAGTTTTGCTTAAAATACTTATATGAGTGAAAAAATTTGTACGGTAACAATGAATGGATTTCTAATTGTTTCAGCTGAAGTTACTCAAAAGCCTTTGGGGAGAACTCTAGGAATTTTTTTTTTTTCTTTTAAAAGGCAAATGAATGAATGAATGAATGAATAAATGAACCAGTGGAGTGAGAGACATTTGCCAATTTTCTTCCAAAGAAATGCAATGCCACATGAAAAGTAAAGATGACAGATCACAATTACTATAGCTATAGCAAGATAAAAAAATGAAAATGATTGATTTCAAATAAGCCAGCTCTTTTTGCCTACAGCTGATGCTATAAGGGATATAGTCTCAAGAGATTACTGGAGTTGAGGAGGTTATAATTCATCCAATCACCATTCAAAAAAAGTCCTTGTTCTGTTCAGTTTTATGAGACCTAATGTTTTTAGCATTCTAATTGTGTTTGTTCGCTCCAGTGATGAAACAGATTTTATCCCCAGACTGCTTTCCATCTGGTTGTTTTGTAATCATAAACAAGCTACGTTAGAAGTAATTTTTTAAAAGCCATAACTCCATTTTTCTATTCTGTTTTATGTATGCAAGCACTTGAATTAAATTATTTTCTGACTTTTTTTGTGCACATTTTTTTAATTTGGGGTGTGTGTGTGTTGTCTATCTGTATATATTTCTGCATGAACCAGAATACATGTACACATATCTATGAATATATGTACACATGTATCTGCATGTATCTGTTTCTATGCATAAAATACCAATGTATTTAGATATATGCAGATATACAAGTATCTCCCTCTAGTTTTTCTCTTTTATCTTCTTTTTGCAAATTTCTGTTATATTCCCCTAGATCGTTCATTTTAAGACTTGACCTGTGACCTCAGGTATGGGGGATGAGGCTAGGCTGACATCACCATCCCTGAGAAACAGAGCTTGTTTTGATTATTCTATTAGCAAGGAAAGTTGGGTAAATGTGTCCTAGAGAACTAAGTGGGCGTGCTGGATGCACTGATACTGCATGGAACCACGGTGTTGGTCCCAGGGAAACCAGGAAGGGAAGAGCCCTCTGCACTGGGTCTGCTCTATGGGCTGAGAGAGAGAACACCTCAGGAATGAGCCAGGTCCCAGAGGTCTCCCTGCTGGGCCTGCTGTCTGCACAATAAAATAAACTCATTATATTTGTTCTTTAAAATCAGTGCTGCCTCCATTTAGAAAGCTGCATTGTTGCAGTGAGGTGGTGCAATAAGGAGGCGTGGGGGTGGAATATTTGCTTGCAGCCTTCTTTCTGCTCCTTATTATAAAACTGCCCTTGTTACAGGGCAGGGAGCGGGGTATCTTAGAACCCCAAATCTGCCTGCTCTAAATAAGTTCTGCCATCTGCCGCATCAACACAAAACATATAAGACTTTAATAGAAAGGAACTTTAATACAATTAGTAAACAATATAGAAAAGACAAAGAATATAGTTTCTAAATCAAGCACCCACAGTTACCTGTCCCCTCGTGGGTAAAAGTCCACCCAAAGGGGATTGGCCCAGGGCAAGTCCCCAAAGCCTGCCACAAGTCTAAAGCATCTTCCAGTGGGGACCCACAGAAAAGGATCAGAAAGAACCAGACAAGTCTGGGAGGAAAAGGGCAAAATCAAAACGAAGACAAAACCCCCCATTGTCACCTTGTTATAGGGCAGCCCCGATACAAAACAAGGTGCCTGACTGGGGGTCCTCACCCACGCACTTAAAAGGACTTATCAATACTCTACTGCAGGCACACACGAAAGGTTAATAAAAGGTTTATTTACAAGGGAAGGGCAAATGAGGAAATGTACAACTCAGGGAGAAAAGTGGGAGACAAAGTTTTAAATGCGTCCTACCCGATCCGCTGATCTGGAATCCCAAATGGCACTCTGAGAGCTGGCCGCAAGCCAGGAGCCGTGAAGCCAGGAGGCAAGCGAGAGAGCGTGAGAGCCCCCAAGGCCCACGTGTCTGGTTTTTATACCCAACCTGGCTGCTTAACTCCACCCTCAGGTCCCAGCTACCTTCCCTTTGGTGGTGACGGGATTTGTCTTTCCCAATGTCCTGATGGCTTTGGTCTGGAGTGGGGGTGGGGTCCACAAAGCCTGCATGGAATTAGCTTAGAACATCCTTTCCCCCTAACAACCTCTCCATGGGTCTCACCAACATCTGTGTCACCCAGTCCACGTGTGGCAAAAGACAAGCGCAGTTTCTTCACATGTCTCTGCTCCATGTGCCTCCTCCAGGGCTCCTTCTGTTACGGAGTAGCCCTGATATAAAAAGCCTGTATGGAATTAGCTTTAGGACATACTTTTCCCCCTAACACTTCTGGCTCTCCATCCTGCTTCCTTCCTTCCTCAGTCTCCTCTGCAGCTTCTTCTCTCCCTGCTCAGCTCCACCTTCCTTTGGATGGGGCAGGGAACCTGGAATTTCCCCTTTTCCGGGGCACCACCCTGTTACACACTGAAAGTTCTTCAGTAGGGCAGAATGCCCTAGAGGCCAAGGATTGTCTTGTCTGTCTGGGAGCAGCCCAAGTCAGTGACTCACACTGCCAGTTGGGGAACCCACAAAGATGTCTCTCTTCACTGTCAGTGATGGTCAGGTGCTGTCTGGTCACAACCCACCTCAACCTCCTCCCCACCAGCTGCAAACCAAGAACCACTGCCTCCCAGAATCTTGAGCTCTTTGCTACTTAGGAAACTTCATACTTCAATGCACCTAGGTAAGGATCTGCCTGGAGGACAGTTGTGGCAAGTAGAGGTCTAAAGAGGCTGGGGAGGGCATTCTAGTTCCTGTATGTACCTGCTAGTCACTAAGATATGAGGCAGGGGGAGACCAGGGTGCAGACTGCAAAAAAGAGATGAAGGAGAGAAAAGAAAACTTTCTTTTCCTCTTGAGGGGGACCAAAATAGGTGACCCCCAAACATGCCACTTTGGCCTGTGGATTGTTTTGAGCTAAAGGCAGACCTAGCAGACTCAGGAATCAGGAAAGTTTTTTACCTCTTAACTCTCCCACCCCAGCCCCCAAATTTAGATAGAAGGTGTCTGGCACAAAGGAAATCATCCCACGTCCCTATGTTCTTCTAGGCTGGCAAATAATTGAACAAGCACTAGACAGCTCAATAAGAAAAAGAAATCCCAAAGATGAGTAATAATGGTATGGATATATCCTACATACAAGGGAGAAACCCAGTGTGACTGAATGACTTGCCCACATAGATTTAAATTCATTTTATACCAAGTAAAACAAGGTAAAAGACAGGGTGGGGGGTGGAGTGGAAGTTCAGGAGGGTGTTTACTAGGGAAATATAGCAAACAATAGGTATACAGATTTATCAATAGATCTCAGAGGAAAAGCGATAAGGAGATTAGGTCTTCTTGGGAGCGGCCCTTACAGAGAGAAATTGACATATAAATATCAAAAGCAACTTCCACCCAGCCTTCAGGGCCCCTCCATGAAATAAACCTCTGATGGCAGGATTTTCCTCTCCTCCAGGGGCCTCTACCAGAAAGAAAGCTATTACCACAGAAAGACTTATATGCAGTGGCATAGCAAACATCTGTTTACCAAATATTTACTCTTTTCAATTTCTGGTTAATGTCTTTCTCCCCTTTGAGGTCCCAGACATCTACATCCTTCTCTTTAGCTGAAGTGGCTTATAAGCCTCAACTGATTGTCTTGTCTTAAGATCTCATATTTGGGGTCCCCAAATGTACAAAATTAAATGTATTTTTCTCCTATTCGCCCTTTATTATAGGAGGTAGTTCATCCCAGTTACCTTCCCTATAGTCTTATAGAACACACTGTGAAACATATATCCTATCCTTATGTTGGAGTTTGGATGCTATGTTAGTGGCCACTAGAAAAAATTGCAAAGGAAAGGCTTATTTCTAAATGCATATGCCCAAGTTGCCCTTAATTTAGAATACTCTTTGAGTCTTCCCTCCTGTTTGCTTCTGAAAGTGGCTTAGGTGTTGAAATACCTTCAACTTCCTTCAAATTTTCAATTTCCTGCATCTCCCTGGTGGCGCAGGGGTTAAAACCACAGTGCTACCAAGCTATCGCCAGCCACTGAAGCACAAGTTCGGTCCTTGGCGAGGGAGGTGACCCACATGGTGCAGCAGACCTCTCCTGTCTCGCCTGCTGCTCCCCACTCTGTCTGGTGAATCCGCTTACCTCCCTCACCTCTAGCCTACACCCCAGTTCTTGTATGCATAAATAAACAAATCTTAAAATATTTTCAAATTCCTCATACTTCCATTTCCTTTTCTTTATCAGCTAACTCATAAATACATGCAAGAATCTCTTAGCCAAAGGCAAACATTCATCTGAACATTTGCTATTGCTGTCAAGTGTCCCATTGCTACTTCCCTTTCATACAACTTCTAAAAGAACAGCTTACATTGACCATCTCTACTCACCCATCATTTATTCAGAGCACAGCAATCTTCTGAGCCCATCACTGTTGGAACTGCTTTCACTGTTCACCAAAGCCATTCTCATTTTTAATCCAATGCACTCTGTCATTCTTTATGTTTCTGGACCTTTTTGTTACACTGATACAACAATGTACATCATATATTGGTAGAGATTTTTTTTTTCCAAAAGGGACACTTATTATTTTTATAATAGCCTTGTACACTCTGCTGCCTTCTTGCCAGATGCCCTGGGAGTAGGTGCTTTCAGACTGGATTTTTCTTATCCTTCTGAGGTTTTTGAGGTGCTGCATTCTGGCTTGCAGCTTTCTAGGCACATACATTCTGGGCTGGAGACTTCTTGCCTGAGGTGATCATCTTCTTTGCTGGAACTGTTAGGGGAAAATGATGTCCTGAGTTAAATCCATACAGGCTTTGTGGACCCCACCCCCACTCCAGACTAAAGCCATTAAGACATTGGGAAAGACAAATTCCGTCACTACCAAAGGGACAGTGGCTGGGACCTGAGGGTGGAGTTGGGCAGCCAGGTTGGATATAAAAACCAAACACGTGGGCCTTGGGCTGGCTCGCTATCGCTCGCCTCCTGGCTACACAGCTCCTGGTTTGCAGCCAGCTCTGAGAGCGCCATTTTGGGATTCCTGATCGGCAGATCAGGTAGGACTCATTTAAAACTTTGCCTCCCACTTTTCTCCCTGAGTTGTACATTTCCTCATTTCCCCTTCCCTTGTAAATAAACCTTTTATGAACCTTTCGTGTGTGCCTGCAGTAGAGCATTTATAAGTCCTTTCAAGCGCGCGGGTGAGGACCCACAGTCAGGCACCCCGTTTTGTATCGGGATTGCTCTACAACAGAACCTTTGCAACAGCTCCTACAGTTGCACCTGTTAGTGTACAGAATGAATAGCACCTCATACCCCAACTTGTACATTCTAAAGGGGTTCTTGCCATCTGCCACATAAAGACAAATCATACTCTTAGTGTGAAATAACTTTAATAGGATTAATGCGCATAGAAGAAAAGATAATAGCTTAACAATAAAACACTCAAAGTTACCCATCCCCTCATTGGTAAATGCCCAGCCAAACAGGGTTGGTTCGAAGCAGGGCTGCTAAGGCCAGAAAACTTGCCACAGTCTAAGGCACCTCTGGCAGTGAACCACAGGAAAGGGGCAGATGAGGCCAGGCAAGTCTGGGACAAAAGGCACAAAATCAAAGCATAAATCAAGGTAAAGACTGATTGTCAGCATTACCACATGTCTCTCATTCACATTTCTTCTAAGAATCTCTACATGTTTCTCCTCCAAGTCCCAAAGCCAAAAAGAAAATGTACACCTTTTCTCATGTCTGTCTGCTCCGCATGTCTCTCCTAAGTATTTTCCATCTTCTCCCTGCTGCTCAGCTCCACCCCTCACAGGGAAGGGCAGGGAACCTGGAACTCCCCTTTCTATGGAGAGTCCTTCCTGAAACACTCTTAGAACAGGTCCCTTTTTGGGAGAAGTTTTCAGAAGAGCTGCCTTTCGCGACTTCCTAACCACAAGCTTAATTATTCTGCCCCTTCTTTTCTTTGCCTTCATGGTTTTATAACACTCCAAATCTGTAATTTTGGCTTGTCTTTTCTTTACTCACCTTGTAGCTGCCCATTTTGTATTCATATTTGCCTTTGTAAGCACATGACCAAGGGTTATCCAGGGACCCCAACCTGTTAAGGGGGGAACATCCTAAAGGTTGACCATTCACATGCACAAAGGCAAAGAAAACATAAACTTAGTGTGAAAGATCTTTAATTTATTGCTGTGGGGAGAGAGAGAGAGAGAGAGAGGAAAAAGGGATTCCAAGTAATAGATTCCCAATAAAACTCCAAAAATTACCTATCCCCTTGAAGGACAAATACTGAGCCAGACAGGTTTTGCCCAAAGCAGGGCAGCTGAGGCCCAAGAGCTTGTCACAAACCTAAGGCACCTTCTGACAGGAAACCACAAGCAAGGAACTAGGTAAATCCGAGAAAGCTGGGTCAGAAGGAAACACCTCACATTCAAAATGTACCATATAATTCACCATAAGGTCAAGATAATAGCTGCCTTTGTCAAGTCCCAGGAGTGCCCCCCCCATGTCTCTCCTCCAAGTTCCTCTCCACAAATGTGTCCTCCAAGTATCACCTCCTCCCTCACCCACTTCTAATATATATCCACCTTGCTCCTTCCCAGCTGTCCCCATTCAGCATGGCCTGCTGGGAATTGTAGTTCTAGGTGGCTGCAGGTAGGTGTGGATGGGGAAAACAGTACCTGCTCACTGCATTGCACTGCACTTCTACCATTCACAAGATGCTGTCTGCAACACTTCTCACCAGGCTTGTCAGATATACTTCTGGCAAGCACTGGTTGGGAACTTGAAGATAAAGTCAGGAGGTTGCATGCATTTGAAAGGCAAAACCTATTGCCTTACCTATGTGCAAGGTCCATCAACCAAACCCCTGCTCTGACCACTAACATCTACAATGGCAACCAGTTTTCTGGCATGAGACCAAGAGGAGATGCTGGCCACCCAGCCAAACTTCACACAATCTTGGTGCATCCTTGGGCAGAGCTGTTTTGCTCACTGCTGTGTCCACAACATCTTGAATAGTGGTTGGCGTGGAGAAAGTGCTCAGTAAGTATTACTGATAGTTGAACGAATTAACCAATGAGTTCTTTCCAAAGATTCACGAAAGCGTTCACTCCTGGCTTCAGTGACTTGGTATCCACCTGGTTCTCTTTTCTGGCCATGGTTTTCAGCCTCTTTCATGGACATCTTTGCTTTCAACTTCTTGTGTCTGGCTATTCCCCAGGGCTTCATCCTGTCCTTCTCAGTTTTCTCTGTCTACATACTGTCTGAGTCACCTCATCAAATTTATGAAAGCTACCTCTTATGTTGAAGATTCCCAAATTATATCTTTTTTTTTTTTAAAGAGATTTATTTATACAAGGACTGGGGTATAAGCCAGAGGTGCGGGAGGGTGAGAGAATTCATCAGAGACAGAGCTGGGGAGCAGAATAAGTGATGGATCGAGGACACTGCTGAGGGGAGCAGTGGGCGAGACAGGAAAGGTCTGCGGTGCCATGTGGTTTGCTGCCTGGCCGGCTGGAATTGAAGCCGTGTTGCAGAGGCTTTACAGCACGGCGCTCACCCCACTGAGCCACCGGGGAAGCCCCCCAAATTATATCTTGATCTCTTTTGACTTTCAGGCTCAAATATCCAAATGTCTGTGGGTCATCTTCCTTTGCATCCAAAATTTCTAGTACTGAACCCTCAATCTCCTCACCAGATCTGCTTGTCCTCTTGATTGCTCATTTGGTAGCACCCCTGTCCACTTTGTCATCAAAACTAGTGTAAGTGCAATATTTCACTCTAGTGCCTGGAGTTACAATAGATCTCTCTTATTATATCTGTTCAACTGAAAGGATGCTTGAGTTTAGGGAAATTGTTTATACAATGGATTAAAAATTCTCTTGAGGAAGGACTTGTCCTAAGGGAGGGGTGGATGAATAGATCAGGCTGGCTTAGAATTGCTGAGTCTAGCAAACCTGATTCTTTTCTTCCTTATAACAGATGAGGGTTTATCTGTCCTACACAGATAAAGAAACTCAGGATCTAATATCGTTCCCTTTATCACAGAGTCCTACATACAGTCTTTGACTTATGCCAACTTCCCTTTTAAACATTTTAAAAAATTACCTCCTTGTCCTTATTTGCCTATTCACCCTCCCATCCATCCCCCGTCTTCTCTCTGGTCTACTCTGCACTGCAGGAAAGTCCAGTTTCCCTTGTCAACTAAATTCCCAGTAGGTTTGGCCGTGTGAGGCACATTTGAAAGTCTGGAAGATGGGAGGAGGAAGAAGCCAGCGTCTCCTCTCAATCTCATGCCGGGAAACTGGTCGCCATTGTAGATGTTAGGGGTCAGAGCAGGGGTTTGGTTGATGGACCTTGCACACAGGTAAGGCGACAGGTTTTGCCTTTCAAATGCATTCATTCAACTATCAGTATTACTGAGCACTTTCACCATGCCAAGCCATCTCTTTCTGCCTTTGTAGCGTCTCCCCATGATAGCTCTTCTCTGCTGTCCCAGCTTGAGCCAGTCCTCCCCACTATCGCTCTGGCTGCCATCAGATGGCCGCGGCTTCTGGCTCTGGTAGTTCTTCCTCTTCCCTTTGTCCTCCAGTCTAGAACTGTTATAGGGCAGCCCCAATACAAAACGGGGTGCCTGACTGTGGGTCCTCACCCGGGCGCTTAAAAGGACTTATCAATGCTCTACTGCAGGCACACATGAAAGGTTAATAAAAGGTTTATTTAGAAGGGAAGGGGAAATGAGGAAATGTACAGCTCAGGGAGAAAAGTGGGAGGCAAAGTTTTAAATGCATCCTACCTGATCCGCCGATCAGGAATCCCAAAATGGCACTCTGAGAGCTGGCCGCGAGCCAGGAGCCGTGAAGCCAGGAGGCGATTGAGAGACCCCAAGGCCCACGTGTTTGGTTTTTATATCCAACCTGGCTGCTTAACTCCACCCTCAGGTCCCAGCCACCTTCCCTTTGGTGGTGATGGGATTTGTCTTTCCCAGTGTCTTGATGGCTTCGGTCTGGAGTGGGGGTGGAGTCCACACAGCCTGTATGGGATTAGCTCAGGTCATCCTTTCCCCCTAACAATTCCCCCCTTTCACTTTTTGAACATCTTTTCCCCCTAACAGGGCGACAGTGATTTCCTACTTTTGCTAACCTCCAGACTGCTTTATTGTCCTCTGAATTTTCATCAGTTTCATCACTATATAATTATCTCTATAATCTATATAGTCATCACAACAATGGAGGAAAGGATAGGAAACCTAAAGGAGGCATCACAAAACTGGAACCTAACTCACACAAGGAGGTGGGGGCAGAAGGGATTAGCGTTAGCTATTAACCCAAATGTGCCTCACACGGCCAAACCTACTGGGAATTTAGTTGACAAGGGAAACTGGACTTTCCTGCAGTGCAGAGTAGACCAGAGAAAAGACGGGGGATGGATCGGAGGGTGAATAGGCAAATAAGGACAAGGAGGTAATTTTTTAAAATGTTTAAAAGGGAAGTTGGCATAAGTCAAAGACTGTATGTAGGACTCTGTGATAGAAACCAAGACCCGCAGGTATCCATGCCCAGATCAGGAGGCTCAACATCCAGGAACTATCAGAATGCTGTAGGGAGTGTGAGGAGCACAGACCTGAAAGTGAAGATATGGAAATTAAGGAACAAACCATCCACCCACAAAGATGAGCCCCTCCCTGAAGATGATAAAACCTAACCCTGTCCCCACAAAGAGGCAGCAGTCCTCCTGCCCACCTGTGACTATGCAGGTGCTTCTTCTTTTCACTATCTCTCTTCCTCTGCAGGGCAGCAGCCTCCTGCCTGCCTGTGACCTGCACCAGGCCGGCCTTCTCTGCACTGACCTCCCTCAGCGGAGGCAGCTTTCAAAGCCACCCACCTGCAGCCATGCAGACCTCGCTCAACAAACTGTCCCTTTCAGGGCAGCTCTTTCTGCCCCTTATGTCTCTGCAAGTGTCCTTTACTCTTCTGTCCCTTTGTCTAATAAACTTGCTCTTTTAAAATATAAATAACATCTCTGTCTCATGGGGAAACTCGCCTGGGGAACTCAATGTGTGCTGCTGAAATGGGAGCTCTGGTGACAACTTTCCCAGAGTGAACCCAAGGACCCTGCACTCCAAACTCACAGACTCCAAAAACGACATCAACTGTATTAGTTTTCCCTTGCTTGGAAAGACCTAAAGTTTTCGATAGTTTCTGCTTTTCTGACTATAGCCTAACACTTTCCTCTGATACTTACCTTCACTCTCTAACTCCTGATGCAGACCTTGATCATCCTGTTGAAGTGCCCCGACAGCTGAGCTTTGCATCCTGTAAGAGTTCTTGGGGCTGCCTGTGCAATTAGGGCCAGCTCTGCCCCCGACTTCTGGACACTGCCCAAACTGGAGGGAACTAAGCCTTGGTCTAAATTCCTCCCCTCATGTCCTGAGCAAGGGAGCTACTGGGAAGCAGGAAGAACTGAGTGGCCTTTTTTGTGAGTCCTTAAAAAGAAACAATGTGCTGAGCTTGCTCTCTCTGCTTTTTTGCAGGAGTTGCTGTAGAGGGCATTCTCCTCCCCACCCCCTCCACGCTGGGGAGCCCCTGACCTCAGACCTGGCATACTCTGCCAGCTCTTGTAGCTGCAATTCTACCTCAAACAATCAACCAGTAACTGGACATTCCCTCTCCCTCTACCCGGCTGGTTGTCCCTCTTCCTTGAAGCTGTTTACAATAATTCTTTTTTCTTTTTTGCTGCACCAAAGACCTTTCCATTTGCATTTGTGGTGGTGGCTGGCTGGGCACAGAACCAGGGAGACAGGTTTTGAACTGGTGACAGTTTTGAGACCCTTTGTTTGGAAACAGTCCCTCATCCATATTTCTCTGTCATTGTCTCCTGCCTCATCTTCCTGCCTCCTTTCTCCTTCAAGTTCCCTTCCTCAAAGCTACCATAGTGATGCGTCTGGAGTGCAAGTCTGCTCTTGCCCCTGCCTTGCTGCAAACCCGTCCAAGATTCCAGGTGCACCCAGGAAAAGTTCTAGATCTCTGCAGTCAAATAGCCACTAGCAATAAGTGTTTCCTGAGCACTTGCAAGGAGGCCAGTCAGAACTGGACGCACTACAGTGCAAAATACTTGGCAGACTTTGAACATTTAATACCAAAACATTTAAAACTCAGCTTGTAAAATATATCACCAATTACTTTTAAACTAGCCTCATGTTGAAATGATAAAAATTTGGATATATTTGGTTTAATAAGATATAGTGTTAAAGTTAATTATAACTGTTTTTTGCTTTTTTAAAAATTTATATTTTTTAAAGATTTATTTTATTTATTTATGCATACAGGAGCTGGGGTGTAGGCCAGAGGAATGCGGGCTAGGGGGGTAAGAAGATTCACCAGAGACAAATTGGGGAGCAGAACAGGCGGATCAACTGAAATACACTGCTGAGGGGAGCAGTGGGTGTGACAGGAGAGGTCTGCTGCACCATATGGGTCATCTCTGGCCGGGAATGCATCTCGTGCTGCGTAGCTGCTGATAGCTTCATAGTGCTGAAACTTAACCCCTTGCACCATCAGGGAGGCCCTTTGTTGTTTTTCAGTGTGGTTATTACAAAATCTTAAAAACATATGTGGCTCACATTTTATTTTCTCCGGGCAGCCCCCCTTAGATCACTGAAATGGCGTATAAGGCCCCATGGTCTCACCTTGCTTTCCTCTCTAGCCTCACTACTTGCCACGCCTTGTTTTTTGCTTTAAACTCTAGTTGGATCCTGGGGTGTAGTCTTTTTGACCCCCCTCCCCTAAACCTCACCCCCAGGTCAGCTAGTGTCACACTATGACCACTAGGGGTCATGCTTTCCCCCATCTGTAGCCTCACCCCACCAGGAAGAGGAAAGGAAGGCAGAGGAGGGTCTAGGAGAAGCAACTGTTGTGCCGGGTTAGAGGGTGAAACTTTTCAAGAGATGATTGAACATGTTGGACATTAAAAACTCTTTCTCCTGATAGACCCCTCCCATTGGCCTCTGGTTCCTACTATGGATGGCTGTTGATGCTCTTGAATCTCATACTCACCTGGGCCTGGTGGAGCATGAGAAAGCAGATCCTTTTCTCCACTTGGAGCAGGGTTGCATACTCAAATGCTGGTCTTCCACAACTCGTCAGCTTCAAGCCATACACAATAGCACCTGCTGCTAATAATGGCCTGCCCAGAGTGTAGTCATGACAGTGGTTCACATTTGGGAGCCTGCAATGACAGTTACATGAAAGATAGGTTTTGAGGTTCTGAAATGTTGATCCTAGTGACACAGGCACAGCTAATGCATAGGATGCTCTACCTTGACTCTGGCCTTTGTTCATGTGCTCCCTCTTTCACTCTTCCCTCTCTCTGCTGACTCCAATTTTCTAAAAATACATTTAAATGTACTTCTGGGTGTGCTTTTCTGATCCCTGCTTACAACTCTAAGGTTGGATGTATCATATCTTTTTTTTTTTTTAATTTTTTTTTTAATAGAGGCATGTTTTATTTATTTATTTATTCATTTGTTTGTTTTGTTTATACATGCACTGGGTACAGTCAGAAGTACGGGAGGATGAGAGAATTCACCAGAGCCAGAGCGGGGAGCAGAGCAGGCAGAAGGACCGAAGTACACTGCTGAGGGGAGCAGCGGGCGGCAGGAGAGGTCTGCGCGCCATGTGGGACCCTCCTCCGGTGGCCGGGGAGCAGCCGGGGATCGAACCGGTGCCGCAGAGGCCGCGGGCAGCTTCGCAACCCAGCGCTCAACCGCTGCGCCACTGGGGAGGCCCTGTATCATATCTTTTTATTTGCTGATCTGTTACTATTTCTCTCCCACTTCATTTAACTTTGAAAGTTTTTTTTTTTTTTAAGATTTTTTTTTTTTTTAATTTAAACAAGTGCTGGGGTACAGGCCAGATGCGTGGGAGGGTGAGAGGATTTGCCAGAGACAGAGCAGGGAACAGAACAGGCAGACTGACGAAATACACTGCTGAGGGGAGCAGCAGGCAAGACAGGAGAGGTCTGCCACGCCCTGTGGGATTCTCACTGGCCAGCCAGGATCGAACCTGCGCTGTAGAGGCTGCGAACAGCTTCACAGTGCAGTGCTCAACCCACTGAACCACCGGGGAGGCCCTGAACTTTGAGAGTTTTAAGGGTAGCAACCATATTTTGCTCATCTTTGATTCCAGTGCTTGGTCATAGCAGATGATTAGTAAAAAAATAAATGAATGAATTAGATATGTGGATGAGTGGATAGATGGATAGATGGATACATGAGTGATGAATGCTTTTCTGAGGTTCCCCACAGTATGTAACACAATGACTTACACGTATTTTTGGATCAAAAAGTAATCATTTGATTGACTGAATGTTGGGTTCCAAGATATGCTCATTAAAACTAAGCTACTGATCCAAAATAGAAACCAGATTGCTGGTCTTGCTGCCAGTACTCTTGGATGTTAGGACTATCTCCAGATTTGAACTAAATTTGGGGCCAGCTTAGAGGTACCCAGACAATGTGGAGAAGGCAGATCCATAGAGTGACAGCTGCCAAAGTTGTAGCAGGACAAACAGCTTATCAGCCAAGAGCTCTTTGTCTCAGATGTCAACTCACAAATTTCTCAATTAGTGATTAAATTTGCTATAATCATTTTATCTTGAACTTAATACTACTGTACCTGAAGTTATACTGACTCAAGAGTAGGGAGTCTGAGTTGCTGTTAGCATCTAACAACTATTTGCCAAGTTGTGTTGAGTAAGTCATTTACTCTGTGAGTCTATTTGTTCATCAGAAAACTGGGGGGAAATGGTACTCACTCTGTCTTTTCACCTGGTTGGGGTGAGAATTGAATTGAATAGAGTATGATAAGAGCTTTGTAAACTGTAATGTGTTATACATATGTTGGGGTTTTATGCAAATATATGTAAATATATGCAAATATATCTAGCATTGTGTCTAAGTTCCTGAGGGATTTAGAAGGAAATAGTGGAGTAAGATAGTAATTTGATAGAAATATTTGCAAATTCAGTTATGCCTTATATCAGGCTACCTGTCCAAATAGTTCTTTCACCCCTATTAACTTTAAATGCTTGGATGAAATTTCAAAATACCTTAGTTACACACCAAACTCACTGTTAATAGAGCTCAACCTTTCTTTTTGCCATGTTGGCAGTCTAAGTTATATCCTCTGACGCATTTTAGTTGTCTCTTTAATATAAGCAAGTCATCAGCCTGTAATGAAGCAGACACACAAACTCATATGTATGTGGGTACACTATGTGTATATGTGTACATATATATTGATATGGTTCTATTTCTCTAGAGAACCCCGACTGATAAAATCCATATCTGCAATAAATTAATGACTCATTCTAATAATTATTTTCAATGAAAACAAATCTATTACAGAGACAGATAATTGCTAGCAACTTTCATTAGTGTTCCTCTGGCTTTCAAGAATAAGTTAAAACCCTCTCTCCACCACACATCATTATTGAATTCCAAATGTGATTCACATGCATACATTCAGCAGTTATTTTTAAATGCCCACTCTATGCCAAGCACTGCTTCAGGTACTGGGGTACAGCAGTGACCAAGGTGAACTCGCTGTTCTCATGATGTTAGGTGTTCTTACTGAGGGGAAAAAAGGAATAACTTGGATGTACAAACTGAAAATACTTAAACAGAAAAGGAATAAAAAGTCATGAAAGGGATAAAGAGTGACAGTGGGAGGATATTTTTAGAAGGGAAGATTTTTTTCTGATAGGGATCTATTTGAACACAGTCGTGGATAGGGGCAGCAGGTGTGAAAGAGGTGTAGTGCTGACAATACTCTAGTGACCTTTAGTCTTTTATTGCCTTTAGAGAACCTCAGTTTTTGCTAAGCAAATGGATGATGTTTGGACTGACTACATTTCCCAGCTTTCCTTGCAATTACATGTGCCATGGACTCAATTTAGGCCATTTACATGTGTACAGAGGTGGTGAGTGCAACTTTTGCATCATCTCCTTAAAAACACCTGCTTCCTACAAACTGGGTAATGGTGACAACTGGAGCAACATCAGAGACCACATGTGTGAAGACAGAGTGTCCCATCTTCCCTGCACATTTACAGGAGAAATAAAATTCTATTCTAAGTGAAATAACTCTATTTTGTTATGGTAGCTAGATTGTAACACAGCTAGGTCAAAGGACAAGATGTGTGGATATTTAGGAAGGTACTTTTGAAGGAAGATGGTATTCTGGTATCACAGTGTCTCAGATGCTATCGAGTAGAAGCTCGCTAGGAATGTTCAAGAACCTGCACAGAGGTTTAGTGAAGTTGAAGTGGAGTATCAGATGAGAGCAGAAAAAAAACAGAGGAAAGATCATGTAATATCTTGGAACCTTCATTAGGGCTTAGGATTTTGTTCTTGTATACTATTTTGGGAACAATATGTGACTTTTGTTTTAAAAAGACCATTCTGGCTATTGTGTTGCTCATAGAACAGGGAGTCATGGGTAGAAATGCAGAGTCAACAGTTGGAGATTATGACAATAGTCCAGTAAAGACATCATGGGTAGCTTGGATTAGGGTGCTAATGGTGGATGTCCTAAAGTTGATTTCTAAAGTCTGGATGTTTGGTTGTATGATTGTAAATGAGAGAAAGAGAAAAGTCAGAGTGATTAGATAGAAGAGTGGATTGGCATGTGTAGGGTAAAGAAAATGTCAGGCTTTTCTGCCCTTCCGCCATCAGGATAGATGATGGATCCTTGTCCTGAATGCATGCCTGATGGCGGGCACCTGGAATAGGGTGTGGGCATAGGTAGATGGGATTCAGCTGAGCTAAGACTGTGCTTTTTTTTAAGGGCAGCGTCACGGGGGGACGCCAGCAGAAGCAGCAGCAGCAGCAGCAGAAGCAGCAGCAGCAGCAGCAGTAGAAGCCGAAGCCGAAGCCGAAGCCGAAGCCGAGAAGCAGCAGAATGAACGCTAGAGAGCCCAGATAGAGTGAAGACTTGCTGGGGGCTGGGAGGCCTACTAGCCTCCCAGCCCCCCAGCCAGCACCCTTGCCTGCCATATGCCTGGTGAACCCCAAATAAAAAACCTGCAAAACTACTGAGGACTCTGACTCCTCCTTTACCCGGTCTGCATGGGATCAGAAAACCTGCACTGTGCCCAGTCTGGCCCTTACAGCATGGAAATTAGATAATCATGGGCAGATGTCCAGGATTGAGGTAGGAAATGAGACTTCTATTTTCTTTGCTGAATAACTTCATATGACCACCTTCTCTTTGCATAATTGCAATAAATTTTATCTCAGCCTCTACCAATCAGACTCTCTAGAACAAACAAGAACACCCTGTCTCTTCTCTATTTGATCTTTTTTTTTTTTTTTTTTTTTTTTTTTTACCATATCTTTCTGTCTTTATTCAGAGAGTTAGTTTGCCCATTCATCAACTTGGGAAGATGTTCATTGTCAGCAGAAGATAGTGATCTCTGAGTAACAGACCTCAATTATCTTTTCTCTCGAAAGCACTTAGGGAAAGAGGAAATGAGAATAAGGATATGGAATCAATGGTGAAGAAATGCACTGTAATTGGAGAAAGGATGGGAAGTTGAAAAACCGATGAAGGTCAGAAGGAAAAAGAAATCCCAAGTCTGAGACTATGAGAAAAAGCGAAACTTAAGAAGTGGAAGCAGAGCGCAGGTATCAATGATTCAATGACCTAAGTAAACCACGGCCAGGGGAAATGCAGACAGCTGGGGAGGAGCAAACAGATGGCCCTTGTTTCTCTTTCATTCTAAAGTGCAGTCTTTTGGTACCCTGTAAATTGCTAGAATTACGTAATCTTGAGGAAGTAGCCCCAAGAGAATTGTCATACTTTTCAAGACCTGCTTATAAATTAAATTTGGGATCAGTTGTTCTTATAAGAAAACATGGTGAATGTTATCATAAGCCTCTGTCCAAGGCTGCATAAATGACTTAATGTAGGAAATCTTTCTTGACAGCCAAGGGAAAAATTATTCAAGATAGTTTCAAGCTACCTAGTGTAGCTTGTATCTAGGTACACTTTGGGTGACTAGGTAGTGTCACCCAAAGCCGAATTCCAGGATTGGCTTTTTTGTTTGTTTGTTTACCAAGAGGATGTTTTCAGAATAGTCATTGAAACTGGAACAGGGATAACCCTGACATCACTCCAGAGATTGTAAAAAATATCCAACACTATACTAAGCACTCTAAAGCAAAAAAAAGAGAGGAAAGATGTTTTGAATCAGGTGAGTGACAGGATGAGAAAGCATGATTATGCAAGAGATACATTCTTAATGAAGATATCTAATTATTATTCATAGCTAACATTAAAATTTAACATATTAATATGATTGGAATCTCAGCATTGTTTACATACAAGTTTCTGCTTAAGCAGGCTTCTAGGGTACATTAGGAAATATGGTCAAAATGTACAAATTCATGAGTTCTAAAACCATACCAAACTTGAATCAATGTCTATATCTGATCATTTTTTAAAAACCAAGAATACAGAAGCCAAAGCAGTTGCTTCAAAATCTAAGTACAGCTGGTAGTGACTTCATGTCATTGTCATCTTCTCCACCACCAAGTTCATCATCACTATCTTTCTCTGCCTCCTCCTCATCATCATCACTGCCCACCATCAGTACAAATTTATAAAATGTTTACATTGTTTAAGGCATTGGACTAGAGAAAGGGAAATCAAATAACTATAAGGCATAGTTACTTCTCTCAAAGGACTTAGGATGCAGTTGGAGAAGACAGAAATTAACAGATAAATACAGGAACAAATTTTGCACAAGACATGTACAGCAAGATTATGCTCAAGAAACAACTCCCACATTTTGGAAGATTATAACGAAGGTTATTTCTCAAATCTCCTACATGGCCATCACAAATTGGCATAGGAGCTATTCTTATTGTTGTCATTCAGAAGTCCAGGCTAATAGAAGATTCTGTACTGACACTTACTTTTACAATCATTTGATCAGGATAATGATAAGGTGATGAGCTACTTCCTCCTAGATGTTACAGTTGTCACTTCTGCTCACGTCACTGTTTCTAAAACAAGTGCATGTCCATACTTCAGGGGACAGGAAAGGATCATTCTACAACATACTAGGAGGACTATACATACATGGTGGACAACACAAATGCTTACTACAAAATTTGCATGTTAAGAGTCAAATAAGTTATATGGACTCCATTTTTTTGCTGTAGTTTATAGAAGGGAGTGAATACAATACAATGTAATCTGTGAAATTAATTAATCATTTCCTGTGTATATGTTTATAGGGCACCTCCTAATACTATTACTCTTCTAATGGTCATACGGCATTAAACAAACTGACAAAAATTCCTGTCTGCTAAAGATTATCTAATAGGGGAAAACTTGAGCTAAGCTTATAGGATGAATAGAATATGGACAATTATAGAAAAAGAGCATTCTGAACATGGAAATAGAGTATTTCAGTGATCCTCCTATTCTGCTCCCCATTCTGTCTCTGGTGAATCCTCTCACCTGCCACACCTCTCACCTGTACCCCAGTTCTTCTACACACAAAATAAATAAATAAAATTTAAAAGGGATATATATATATATATATATATATATATATTTTAGGAATGAAAAGCTACAAATACAAATGATTAAAAAAAAAAAGATAATGACTACTGTCCACAAAACAGAAACTAAAAAATGTTGAAGGGGATGAGGAAAATTGTAACTCTTGTACATTATTGGTAGGAATATAAAATGTCCTAACTGCTATGAAAATTGGTATGGTAGTTTTTGTAAAAAATTTTAAAAAGAGTTACCATGTGATCTAGCAATTCCATTTTTAAGTATACCCAAAAGGATGGAACAGGGACTCCAAATTTCCTTGTAAACCCATGTTCATAGCAGCATTATTCACAATAGCAAAGCAGTAGAAGTAACACAGGGGATCATCAATGGCTAAATAGATGAACAAAGTAGGATACAATGATACAATGGTCTATTATTCAGCCTTAAAAAGGCAGAAAATTCTGGCACATGAAAAACCATTGATGAGCAATGGGACATAATGTTAGGAGAAATGAGTCAGTCCCCCTCCAAATATACATATATATACACACGTATACATACATACGTATATATATACACTGTATGATTCCACTTATGCATGGTACCTAGAGTAGTTTAATTCATGGAGACAGAAAGTAGGAAGGTGGTTGCCAGGACCTGGAGGGAGAAAAGAAGAGTAGATTGCTTAATATGTACAGAGTTTTAGTTTTGCAAGATGAAAAGAATTCTGGGGAAGGACTGTGGCATAGTTGTACAACAATGTGAATGCACTTAATTCCACTGATCTCTATACTTCAAAATGATTGAGATTGCATATTTTATGTTACATGTATTTTTATGCAATTAAAAATCATTTTTAAAATTAGGGCCTCCCCGGTGGCGCAGCGGTTGAGCGCTGGGTTGTGAAGCTGCCCGCGGCCTCTGCGACGCCGGTTCCATCCCCGGCTGCTCCCCGGCCACCGGAGGAGTGTCCCACATGGCGCGCAGACCTCTCCTGCCGCCCGCTGCTCCCCTCAGCAGTGTACTTCAGTCCTTCTGCCTGCTCTGCTCCCCGCTCTGGCTCTGGTGAATTCTCTCACCCTCCCACGCTTCTGACTGTACCCAGTGCTTGTATAAAACAAAACAAACAGACAGACAAACAAATAAATAAATAAAACATGCTTCTATTAAAAAAAATAATAAAAAAATAAAATTAAACAAACAATAAAAAGAAAATTTTAAACTGCCAAGCTTTATAAAATCAGCAACCATTAATGTTTTTCTTTAGTTTAAGGCATCTCATTTCACATTTTGCCTAGAGAGTGATTCCCTAATATGATGCTTACACATCTCCCACTGTCTAAACCGTGGTGGTTCTGCCTGCTGCTACATTCCAAGAGTTCTTGTCCTAATTAAAATTTCACTCTAATAAGATTTTCTGGCATCTAAAGTGTGATCTATCAATTGTTGACATATTTTGGGATGTGGCCAGGCATAACCCAGTTAACTCCTATGGGAGAGGCAGCCTGGGAGGGACCAGGAAAACAAGCATCATGGAACAGGTGCCAAGATAAAAAGCAATCTGCAGAATAGGTAGGAGAGCAGAGCTATTCCACAGGTCAGGAAATAGCCTCAGGGTGGTCTATCATCAAAAGTTGTTCAGCGTCCCTATGTGGAATTCTGGCAGGTCGTGATATTCTGGGATCCAACAAAAACTTAGACAGCAGGAGATATTGGGGAAGGTTGTTAGCAGTTCATGGTTAGGATTCCTGTGGCGGGGGTAGAAATTGATAATATGGCAAAACCTGGAGTGACTAGAGAATTCAGCAGGTTGAAAAAGCAAAATCTCAATGCTCAGAATTCTGCCACAAAGAAAGTCCAGAAGCTCTCTGGATATACTTTGAGAGGTACTTGAAGAGACACATGTGTTAGAGACACATGGGGAAGCTGCTCTTGGTCCATGACAGAGACAATGGCAGCTGTTGTCTTGATGTGGTACATTTTGACTTTGGAGTTTTCCCTTCTGTCTCAGCTCTCTGGGAGCTGCTTAATGCCAGAATGTATTTAAACTTGTGGCAAGATTTCAGGCCCTCGGCCCCACTTCAGGCCAAGACTGTTTGGGCATTTGCCCATGAGAGGATGGGTAATTCTCAGAGTTGTTTTTTTTAAAGATTTATTTATTTTTAATTATTTATGCATACAAGAACTGGGATACAGGCCAGAGGTATGGGGGGAAGGGAGGGTGAGAGGATACACCGGAGACAGGGTGAGGAGCAGAACAGACATATCTACCGAAATCAGAGGGGAGCAGCACACGAGACAGGAGAGGTCTGCTGCACCATGTGGGTTAGCTCCCTAGCCCCAATGGAACCCAGGCCGCAGTGGCTGGCAATAGCTTGGTAGCACTGAGATTTAACCCCTGCGCCACCAGGGAAACACAATTTTCAAAGTTTTTATTAGGTCTCTTCTCTCTCTCTCTCTCCACATACACCCCAATTCTATTAAAAATCTATTACACTAACAGTCTGCTTCTTTTGCCTTTGTGTAGACAGAAGACTAGACTCCTTTTAGAGTGTGCATCTCTTAACAATTTGGGGTCTCTGAGTGCCCCTTGGTCATGTGCTACTACAAAACAGCTCAGTCTTTCATGAACTTTGATGAAGTACCTGACTTGAAGGTTGTAATCAGAGTCACTGAATTAGTCAGTGTGGAGGAAACAAAGGAGGAAAACAAAGACTGGGGAGCTAAAGTTATTTTCTTCAGACCTTTTGTACAGACAGTGCAGTCCTGGGGTAGAATCTAACTGTGAAGGATATGAAGGAGAATAGAAGATCCAGGC
This sequence comes from Talpa occidentalis, assembly GCF_014898055.3. Lineage (NCBI taxonomy): Eukaryota > Metazoa > Chordata > Mammalia > Eulipotyphla > Talpidae > Talpa > Talpa occidentalis. The sequence goes on along the minus strand of NW_023602073.1, from coordinate 117,763,963 downwards.
CCAACCCAGTGGGAGCTCACAACAGCAACCATTGCTTTGTTTCAAGAAGCTCTCCTCTCTACCACTGAGGCTAGGAAATCTCTGGAGACCAGCTTAAATAGCTTAGACTTGCCTTTATCCATAAAAACAAAAAGTCAAGTAAATTTGCAGTTTGCATGGTGACAGGCTATAGAAGTCATCTTAAAAAGCTAAGCTGAGGGAGGTGGGGGAAGAAAGGAGAAGTTTAGTGAGGGTGTTTATTGGGGACATTACAGCAAATACAGGTGTGCAGATTTAGTTCTTCAATAAAAAGAGATAAGGCGAGGGCCTCCCCGGTGGCGCAGCGGTTGAGCGCTGGGTTGCGAAGCTGCCCGCAGCCTCTGCAGCGCCAGTTCGATCCCCGGCTGCTCCCCGGTCACTGGAGGAGGGTCCCACATGGCGCGCAGACCTCTCCTGCCGCCCGCTGCTCCCCTCAGCAGTGTACTTCGGTCCTTCTGCCTGCTCTGCTCCCCGCTCTGGCTCTGGTGAATTCTCTCACCCTCCCGCGCTTCTGACTGTACCCAGTACTTGTATAAATAAATAAATAAAATCTTAAAAAAAAAAAAAAAAAAAAAAAAAAAAGAGATAAGGCGATAAGTCTTCCTGGGAGCAACCCTTGCAGAGGGGTATACATGTAAATATCAAAAGCAGCTTCCACCCAACCTTCCGAGCTCCTCCATGAAATAAACTTCTTACAAAAAAAGACATAATCTGGGGTGGCAGATTCTTACTCCCTTATACTATATTACAAAACAAACATTCATTTCCAGGAACTGTGATATGGACATAATTGGGGACGATTCTGCTTCCTTGGAACTTTTTTTTTCTGACAGGGGGAGAAAGGCAGAAAATACTGGGGTGTCATCAGGAGGGGCCAAGGAACACCAAAGCATCAGTGCAATTATCCCATTTCATCAGCTCCAAGATGGGTCCATGATACGCTTTAAAGACCTGTAGTCCTTCTGTCCTTGTTGCTCAGCTCAGTCGAGGGAATTTAAATTTTATCTGTTTGTGGAGGAATGAATTTCTTATACACAGATAGTATGTGTTTCAGAAGATGAAGGCAAGGGCATCTTCTCAGGACCAGTAGACAATGCTTCTAAGTCAGTGGTTTTCAGAGTGTAAGTCTCAACCCTACATTACTGACCCTAATGAGTCCTGAGATCTGCTGAGTGGAGAGGACTGGGGAGATGGAGCACAGAGATTGGAGGAGGAGGAGGGGAAGGGAGGGAGGGAAAAGTAGAGAATAGAGAAATGAAATAAAGAGACAATAAAACAGTGCATCACACATTCTTTTTTTTTAAGATTTATTTATTTATGCATACAAGAGCTGGGGTACAGGCCAGAGGTGTCGGGGTGAGAGGATTCACCAGAAACAGAGTGGGGAACAGAACAGGCAGGCTGACTGAAATACACTGCTGAGGGGAGCAGCAGGCGAGCCAGGAGAGATCTGCTGCGCAGTGTGGGTTGCTCCCTGGCAGGCCAGAGGATCGAACTCATGCTGCAGAGGCTGCGGACAGCTTCATAGGTTGTGTCTTAACCTCTTGCGCCACCAGGGAGGCCCGCATCACACATTCTAAGGATGTAAGTTCTTTCAGTTTTATCTACCCGTATACACTGGCTTATGGTGGAAGATATATTTTCCCAATGAAGAGGTCCAAACTTTAAAGGCTTTAGCAACAGACAGGGATGTCTGCATGGAGAGATTTCCCCTGCCTGAGTCACCCTTAATCACTACCTAGAAAAGTGAATCTTCAAGTCTCAGCTGAAGGACTCTAAAGGACTTTTGGGACCCAAAGAGGCAAAAAGGATGGGAATGTGGAGCAAGGAGATGGGGACAGAAAAACTAGAGATGGAAGTTTAAGGGGAAAAAAGGAAGTGAAATGAAATTGAGAACATTAATCCTGTTGGACAAGAACAGAAAGATTGCACTCAGGCAAGATGTCCACAAGAAAAATAAGCCTGGATTCAAATGCTTTCATGGGTAAAAGAACAAAGGAGAAAAAATTTAAAAACTCAAACTGTTACAAGGCAGGGAGAGGGGCACCCCAGAACCCCTAAACCTACCTGCTCTAAATAGGTTCTGCCATCTGCCGCATCAAGACAAAACATGTAAGACCTTTAATGGAAAGGAACTTTAATACAATTAGTAAAGGATACAGAAAAGACAAAAAATATAGCTTCTAAATCAAGCACCCATAGTTACCCGTCCCCTCTGGGTAAAAGTCCACCCAAACAGGATTGGCCCGAAGCAAGGCCCGAAAGCCTGCCCAAGTCTAAAGCTCTTTCTGGCAGAGACCCATAGAAAAGGGTCAGAAATAGCCAGACAAATCTGGAAGGAAAAGAGCAAAATCAAAATCAAGATAAAAGCTGCCATTGTCACCTCCCCACGGGTCTCTCACCCAAGTCTGTTCCAATCAGTCCAGGACAAAGAAGCAAGTGCAGCTTCTTCACATGTCTCTCTGCTCCACGTGCCTCCTCCAGGTCTCCTTCTTGCTCTCCATCCTGCTTCCTTCCTTCTCCAGTCTCCTCTGCAGCTTCTCCTCCTCCTTGCTCAGCTCCACCCTCCCTTGGGCAGGGCAGGGAACCTGTAACTTCCCCTTTCCTTAGGGCCACTGTTACAAAACCTCCCTGCACTGTTTCCTCTTCCTGCGGTGGTGGCGTCCGAGCCCCCAGAATCCAGGGGCTGCAGAGCACGTGCACCACAGCTGGATGTCTGGGCTTGCGGGTGCCTGGGGTTTGTGAGCTCCAGCTATTCCTGGGCTATGAAATCTGAGTGGGAGGAAGTGAAAATGCCAGGGGGCCTAGAGTGGAGGTGGGAAGTGGAAAGACTACAGTGCACAGTCCCCCGGGAAAGTTCCCTCTGTTATTTTTTTTTTTTTTAAGATTTATTTACTTATGCATACAAGAGCTGGGTGCAGGCCAGAGATGTGGGGGTGGGGGCAGTAAGAGGATTCACCAGAGACAGAGCGGGGAGCAGAACAGGCAGATTGACTGAAATACACTGCTGAGGGGAGCCATAGGTGAGACAGGAGAAGTCTGCTGCGCCATCTGGATTAGCTCCCTGGCCAGGGATCAAAATCATGTTGCAGGGCTGGCCATAGCTTGATAGTGCTGAGACTTAACCCCTCGTGCCACCAGGAAGACCTTGTTTTTTTATTCTTTATGTCCTCAAGAACCTGGGCCAGGCTGGGAGTTCAGGTGATACTTAGAACATTCTAAAGGAGAGCAGCCATTAGAAAACTCTGGGAAAGATACTTCTCGTGGATGTCTACAGACCAAATTGGGAAGTCTGGAGTCCTGCTTTTAAGAAGAGAATGTCAAGGTAGGGGCCTTTGGAGGGGACTGTTGAGTGACAAGGGGGACTTTGCTAACTCTCACCTGTCCCTCCCATCTGAGCCATGTTCACTGGATAAGAAGGAGTCATCTGCTTCTGCACTGGAAGACACTTTAGATGAAGTAAAATTAAGCATAAGTTTCTCTTTTAGGATTCATAAACAGGCATTATGACCTCCCCAAGGGGAATATGGTATGAAGTCAGGGGTGGGATTCAGAAGTGTGGGTTCTGAAGCATTTCCTTAGTGGCCTGTTAAGTAAAACACCCCTCTGTGTGATCAAGGTATTGTTAATCTTGTTATCTCAGAGTAGTCCAGGGAATTGTGGTTCTGTTATAGGGCAGCCCCGATACAAAACGGGGTGCCTGATTGTGGGTCCTCACCCGCGCACTTTAAAGGACTTATCAATGCTCTGCTGCAGGCACACGCGAAAGGTTCATAAAAGGTTTATTTACAAGGGAAGGGGAAATGAGGAAATGTACAGCTCAGGGAGAAAAGTGGGAGGCAAAGTTTTAAATGCGTCCTACCCGATCCACCAATCAGGAATCCCAAATGGCACTCTGAGAGCTGGCCGCGACCCAGGAGCCATGAAGCCAGGAGGCGAGCGACAGAGCGAGAGACCCCAAGGTCCACGTGTTTGGTTCTTATACCCAACCTGGCTGCTTAACCCCACCCTCAGGTCCCAGCCACCTTTCCTTTGGAGGTGACGGGATTTGTCTTTCCCAGTGTCTTGATGACTTTGGTCTGGAGTGAGGGTGGGGTCCACAAAGCCCGTATGGGATTAGCTCAGAACATCCTTTCCCCCTAACAGTTCATCAACCCCAAATCAGGAATATAAATGAGATGAGGGCTTCGGAGGGGACCCATATAAGAAAAGTTCATGTCAACTTGGCTCAGTATTCCATATTTTCTAAACATTTTTGCCTTTTTTTTTTTTCTTTTTGGAGGGAGGGCAGTACACCAGGGGTCATATCTCAAGAAAGCACCTTCAGAAAGTCTGATCAAATCTGTGTAAAGTCTTCAGGTGTCTGGCATTAGCCTGGCTCTGCCAAGAAGACACCTGGGCACGTGCTCTCATCCACCATGAGGCCCTGCTCAGCACTGTTTTTCTAATCTACCACACCTCAGGTACTTCTCTAATGAGAAAGGAGTGTCACTTGCACCCTGCTGATGGCCTCAGGGGATTTGTGGATTTTGTTGCTATTTGATTAATCCTGGACTTAAAGCAAAAGGCAAGATGAGGGGGAATGGGAAGTGGCACCTTCTGCATTATGCTCAGTGAAAAAAATCAGAAGGAAAAAGAAAAATTCCAGATGGTTTCACTTATAGGAGGAATATAGGGGATCATGGAAAAAAATGATAATAACAACAAAAAACTCCACAACAAAACAAAACAAAAATAAACAGACAACTATAAATTAGAGACATTCGATAGGGGAGGAGGAGGGAGAGGGATCAGAATGAGGGCAGGAAGAGCACAAGGGATTATGGTGATGGTGCACAGATGAATTGGTGGTGGAAATTCTATGGGGACTAAACCTGAGAAAAGATAGCAAACATTGTAAGAATAAAAAAATTAATTAAATTATTATTTTTAAAGTGGCTCCTTTTGAAGAGAATGAGCCAATAATGGCCTGGGGTGCAGGGTGGCTGGAGGAGCTGCAAACTCTACAGAAGCTGCTCAAAGGACAGTTCAGTTCATTTTTGCTATCTTTAAGTTGCAACACATTTCTAATTCATGTCACACAAGTCAAAGTGTGACAGTTGTCAAGAATGAACTTGGGCTGTGCCTTGAAGCAAACACTGTTAATGTGTTTCTGATTATATTAGCAAAGCTACTCTCTCCTGCATATTAACTCTTCCTAGTTTGATTGTCAAAAGCATATGTGGATATTGAATGCTTGTGTTAACGTGTGTGTATCCTAGCTCTAATATGGGTTAATAAGAACACAAATATCAATCAAATAATCTTAAATATATATCACTGTCCTAAAACTAAAGCACAAAATATTTAGGTTAGCTCTGAAAATTCACTAAGAGAGTTACTAAATACTGAAAAACATTATTAAGGGAAGTTGTGGAATCTTTCCCTGGAGGTTTTTAACCTGAGACCAGGTCTATTCCATAGAAGGAGGTTCCAGGATCCTGACTGACAGAAGATAGCTTAGTCTGGCTGTCCATGTCTTCTAGCTAATGCACAGGTGCTCCAGTCGCTGTGTTCACTGAGGAGCCTTATCCCAGCTGACATTTTGATTCCTTTAATGCCTTTCTGGTAGTAGAGTTAGAAATTCCATTTCAGATCAAATTAGGCAGATATGAACTTCTTACCCACTCCACTGTGTCTTTTTACCACTGTGGCGATTATAAAGTAAGGCATTATCATTGTCGTTCTTACCACTACTTTAATTATTATTATTACCAACCGTTTTTAAGCACTGAATATGTTATAGCCACTGTGCTCACTCTTTGCACACATCACCTCATTTTCCGCTCATAACAGCATCTGAAGGTGAGTGTTAGTGTTCCCATATCGCGGAGGCATCAGCTGAGTTATGGAGAGACAGCATAGCATGATGACCATACAGCAAGATTCAGACCCAAGTCTGTCTGACTCCACTGCACATGATTTTAGGTATGTTAAGAGCATGTCAGATTGTACAGATTGTTGGTTTCTTGTGTGGAATCTCATTGGGCAGCTGTGCTCTTCTGTTGTTGCTCAACAACACTAGGTTATCTTCTGCATTTACTTTTATTTCCATAGACATTTCAAGTTTCACAAAGAATGACTTATTTTCCAGAAGGAGAAAGACAAATCCTGTATGACTTCATTCATTTGTGTAATATAAAGGGAAAAAAACCCCAAAATCTTAGGTTTGGACAACAGAATGGTGGTTACTCAAGGGGAAGGAACAGGGAGGAATTGGGTAGAAGCGACCAGCTGGTTGGTGGTGCTTGGTGGCTGAACACTTGGTGGCGAGCATGGGGAGAAAATGTCATCTTGGAACCTGTACAGTAACTAATGTTACTTCAAATAAACAAAGGAATGTCTTACATAAATTCCTAAAATTTTAAATGGGTTGAGAAAAACTTTCGTATGTTTTATATGTTGGGTTTCTCATTAGGAAAATAAAAGCTATGCTGCTAAAAATGTAACACAGTGAGGATTTGTCTTGAGAGGGGGTAAACACCTGAGGATTATTGAAAAGCAAGCCTGGTGAGTTGGAGAATAATCAATACAGTTATAAAAAGAAAACAAGGCATAATTGATAAAATAATGTCAATTTTCTTATGTGACATTGTGACATATACGCTGATTGTGTATACCCTGTATTTCCATCAGAAACAACTGTGGTCCCATCACTGATGTCCATCACAGAGTCTACAAGTGACCTAGTAACATCTCACCTATTCAATGACCCATGTCCAAGCAAGGGCCAAAATGATGACCTAAAATGAAATGCACTGATCTTGCAGCTGGTACACTATGGAGCAGGCAGATGGTGATATTGCAGGAAATGCTTGCTCTGTCAGCAAGACCAAAAAATGTGCTGCTTTACTATTTTCTTTATCAAGTAGGGAATGGGAGAAGAAATTCTTTATTGGTGTAACAGATACATTTTTCTTAAATAAGATGTAGGTCAGTGATAAGCATGACCTTCATAAATCTTTTTGTGCGTATCATAAATGGGAAAAAGCATTTAGTTGCATGATGTTAAAAAGATACAGCACACATTCTTTTGCTAAGAACTATGAATTTATTACAGTTTTGATTGTGTTTCTGCCAGATTCTGGGTCATAGTCAGTTGATACCTGCAGCTAAGCCAAAATTGGGTTTATTTTCTGTCCCTGTTTTTCTTACAAACTCTTGTCAGATCTCAGGCCCCAGTGTTATCCATGATTCCATTATCCTGCTAGTTTTTGTTCTTAATCTTGTCAGTGCTCTTTCTCATCTACCATTTTGTCCAGAAACCCACCCACTCTATGATTCCTTGCTCCTCAGTGCTGCCTCCATCCTCATGGCATGAGCTGGACTGGACCAAAGCATCCTGTATGACAACAGGAATATCTTTTTGATCTCCCGCCTTTAGTTTCTTCCCTAACCAAACCATCCTGCACATCAGCAAGCATCCTTTTCATCACTTGCCCAACAAAATTAAATCAGGTATTCAGTACAGTATTCAGCATATTCCTCACTTCATTGCCTTATATGCTTCCATGCCTCAACTGTGCCGTCAATCACTTTCCTGTCCCTTCCTTTCACCTCTGAAGCATCTACAGACTATTCAACCTAGCACTTTCAACCAAGTGATGCCTCTTCATCCCTTTCCAACTTTGCTCAAGATTGTCCTCTGTCATGACTTTTTCCCAGAGTATATGTGGTTTCCATAGTTTTATTCCCACAATTCTCTTCAACATCTTTTTATCTTTTAGGCACTGAACTATACAATGAAAGTAAAGGTCAAAATTAAAAATTTACATGCAGTTTGTTTGTATTTCAAGCTTCTTTTGTTTAAGAATCAGTCTCTGTGTTTGGTGCTGCACCTAGGCCTTGGGCAGTCCCTGCACTCTACGATTTCCTTTATTCCCATTTCAGTTCAGGATCATCTTTAAAAATCTCACATTTTGCTTTAACATGTTAGAGACAGAGAATCTCTTGCTGGATTTAATCAACATGCTGAATAACTTGATCTCTTTTGTAAAGAGATTTCCCTGCAAGGAAATCATTGATTCTAAAAGCTGAATTTAAAAATAATTTTTTCATTTTTTTCTTACATTTCATCTAAATGTTATATGATAAAGAACCAGAGATTTTTAGAAAACAATTTCTATCTGCAGAGACAAATTGTAGAATTAACTTGGAGTTAAGATGAATGTTAAGCTATTTAACTTGGATATCTTTATTTTTTAAGTACTAGAATTTGTTTGCTGGATTCATATATATATCAACTTCTATTACCCTTACAATAATTATTTGAGGTAGAGTTTATTATTCTCAGATTATAGACAATGAAACTGATGAATCGGCTATCATTGCTGATAAGCTATGAGTTCAATGTCACCAAACCGTAAGTGGTAGAGCAGGCTTGGTGCTTGCAACAGCAAGACTGTTGGTGCCTGTTTTCTGGCAGCTGAAACTAACTCTGGGTGTCTTGTTGTAGAAAGTCTATTGAGAAAAGAAGCCATGGGTGGAGCACAGCTACCTTGCCATGTGCGCTATGCCTGTTATTTCTCTATTAGAGGATTGATAATAAATGCACTAGGCTCAGTTGAAAACAAATAATCATTTCCCTTTTGTTTCATATCAGCCAAAGCTTTGAAAGTCACACTCGCACAGTGATGGCTCAAATATGCATCCTGACAGATGGATGTTTCTGGAGCTGTCATGAGGCTTATGGAGAAAATCCAGTCTACGTGTGGGTTAAGTCAGTGATGAACAATCCCCAGTCTTCTGCATTGTGTTACTAAGCAGCTCCAGGACGCCTCAGCATTAGTGTTCCCTGGTAGTGTGGGATGCAGAACGTGTGCAGGGAGCACAGTCAGACTGTGGTTTCACGCGAGAGCTCAGGTTGCCGCCTATGAATATGCATGATGAGGTTGGATTGCTCTTGCCACTTGAGCTCTCCCCCCACAAACCCATTTCCTACCTATCATTTGAAGACAGTCCTTGAGGAGGTTTGAAGAAGTGAGTTTCTCTAACTGTGGAGCATTTTACTTTTTTTCCTCCTTAAAAATGATGACAAACTGTACCCTGATTTATTTTTATTCACTGAGTCATTTGCTAGTCTTATTTTATAAATAATATTTTCTACATCTTACTCAGAGGCAGATGAGAAAGTTCAAGGAAGCTCCTTTGAGAAGAGGGGACAGGTCCTTCAGCCTGGATTTGCAGGCGAGCACCATGGCTAGAGCTCCCCAAAAGCCACACTGCCCGGAGGAAATAAACAGATGGCACGTGGTCCTTGCAAAGCATCATTTAAAGTGACTTTTCTTTGTTTTGGAAGGGACTGTTATTCTACTCTTATTGTGAACTCCATGTACTCCTGAGAGTGCAAAAAACAAGCAGGAAAGCCTTTCTGAATATTCATAAAACAGGTCACTGGATCTAAAGGTAGTGGGCCAGTTGGGAGCTCACACATGCAGAGACTAGCTAATCATTATTCCACATTGTCTTTCTGAAAGGAAATGGGGGAGGGGATGGGGAGCTCTAGCTCCTCTGAAGCCAAGAGGCAGTGCTCCAAAAACCCACATGGTGAACAGCATGTGCTGGGAAATGCCAGCATGTGTCGCTCCTCAACTTGGCAGAGACTCAACTCCTGTTTGACATACTTTACGAAGCAGACAGGGAGTATAGGGGTGTTTTCTCTGGACAAAAGTAATGGGTGAGGAAACAGGCAAATGTAGGTTGCTATGCAGTTGTTTTGCTGTTGATACGGGAGCAATGCCAGGCAGCGCACAGACTCTGGGAACATTTTCATTATTCCATGGAGGTCTCAGCCTTTCTGTAAGAGAACTCACACTACTGTCTTTCCCTTTAATGACAATAGTTTGGGAGAAAATGTACCTTCTTTGTAGATGTGCTCTTCTTGCTTCTCCAGCCTGGCAGTCTCTTGCTGAGATACTTACATGATCTTGCTTGTCATAGATTACTAGTTTCTAATGAGCTGTCTATTTTGTTTTTCTTTTTCTAAAGATTTATTTACACATACAAGAACTGGGGTATAGGCCAGAGGTGCAGGGGATGAGAGGATTCACCAGAGACAGAGTGGGGAGCAGAACAATCAGATCTACTGAAATACACTGCTGAAGGGAGCAGTGGGTGAGACAGGAGAGGTCTGCTGCGCTATGTGGGTAGCTCCCTGGCAGGCTGGGGATTGAACTCGTGCTGCAGAGGCTGAGGACAACTTCATAGTGCACCACCAGAGAGGCCCCTGAGCTGTCTATTTTATTGGTTTGTTTTTAATGTTACACATTCTCTTCCTATATAACGTTCATACCTAAGCAATTACTTGGAACTGTTCTTTGGCGTTTAAATTTCATGATTTAAGAGCTGTTGGCTTTCACTCATTTTTAAATGGTGAAATAACAGGGTCAAAGTGAGGTTAGTGGGATTTAGAGTCTTCTGAAAAACCGTGGGCAAAAGAAGGAAGGAAAGAAGTACAGGGAAAAAAGAGAAGTGGAAGGAAGAAAGGACTAGAAAAGAAAAGGAGGAAAAATTTCTTCATGGAAAAGTTTTGGATAGGTGAAGTTATTGACTAAATCCAAGTTTATCTGAGCCAAACCTATTTATATGCTCTTCCTGGGTCTTACTTTATTGGTTCAATAGATGTCTTTCTAAAGTGCACTCAGGCAGATGAACAAAACAGTATTTTGAGGAAGAGGAACTACCATTTAGTAACAGACTCTTGATTGTAATTGGAGAAAATGAATCCTTATTTTGTTTTTTTTCACTGCAGAGGTCATATTCTGTCTCTGTTTCCATTAGAAAACTTGGATAGGGTACCTATGTCTTTCATTAACACAAATTTATTTCAGGGCAAGTGTATGGGTTATGTCTTCCCCACATTCGGGTATCTTTACTTGTTCTATTTGCTGTATCACACTTTAATCCAAGGCTTTGGAAACATGCTGTATTTCGCAGTCAAGCCCTTTTGCTTCCCAGTGAAGTCTTTGCAGCCCTGACCTGGATCGTTCTCAAAGCCCTTCTCTCATGAGGCTGCATAGTACTTCGCCTCTTGTGAAGAGGCTCAATACTAAGCAGAGGCCCCTGGACATTAGAGCCAGGGAGTGGAAAGGAGCACAGAGTTTAGTTGGTAAGAAACTGAAGCACTGTGAGTCTTTCTCTGCCCCTAATCACTTGGTGGCTTTGAACACATAGCTTACCTGCGCTTAAGTTTTGGTTTTATTGTTGATCATACTATATCAATAAATTCTATCCCAAAAAATTACTGAGGATGAAATAAGTTGATGTAAATGAATCTACTAACAAACTCTGGTACTTAAAAGATAAACATGTCCTAGTTGAGAAGCTAAATAATTTTCATCCATGAGGCGACACCCTATTAAGCAACTTAATAAGTACTTGTAGAGAGAAATCAATGTTGCCAAAAATATCTTAGTTTATATATTCTGACATTTTATTTTTATGGGGTTGGATTCTATGAGTGAATTTGTTCATTGAAGTCTCTCTATATTTTTAATTTTAATAGATGTTGCTGGATTACTTTCCAAAAAATAGTTCAAGCAGCTCTTTTTCTCACATTTCCACCTCTAATAGATTTTATTTTTTTTTTAAGTTTTGCCAATTTCACAACTATAAAGTAATATCCCAGTGTTGAATTTTAATTTTCTGAGTATTAATTGTTTGAGTTACTTTAGATGTGTGTGTTGGTGATTTAGATTTGTTGTTCTACGAATTAATTTTTATAATCTTTCTTTTGACACATAAGTTTGCATTTATTTAAATATATATAAAAACAAAATGTATAGTTTTCTTTAACTAAAATTCACAATTCCAGGTATATATATCCTATATAAACACTTAAATATGCAAATGAAACAATGTATATAAGCATTCCATTAGAGCAAGTTATAGTAACAAAAAGTTAAGTTTAATGAAAAGAAAGTAGTTAATAAATTATGGTCCTTATTGTGGAAGAGACTGAAGTAAATCTATATATACTACATAAAAGATTTCATGAAATTATTAAATAACAAAAGCCAATTTTGGAATATGTATTGCAAAGTGCTATCCAAAATTATATATGTATGTATGCAAATTGTGGTGAAACTTGCTTTCTCTTTTTCCTTAATCTCAGGAGCAATCTGAAACTGTCAAACTGTATTTGACTCATGCTGCAACAAGCAAACAGCAATGCTAAAAGCTAGGTCAAATTCCGAAAGATGCATGGAGTTTTTATAATGTGGGAAATATATAAGTTCAAGGCTGGAATGAAAGAAAAAAATAAATAAAAGTCAGGGAGTCAGTTCCCTGAGGGTTCAATTAGTTCTATCATGATTAACAAGATGAATGCTTTATTGTCTATCAATCCTATTCTATATTATGACTTTTTATATTATTTAGAACATATCTCATAAACCCTGATATGGGGAACTAAAGACAGTTCACACTACAGATGTGTAAATGCTGTTTTTGTAGTGAAAACACTTAATAGGGTTCTTAGCTATCTTTACAGATCCTCTGATGGTGTTTCCTAACTTTGGATATAATTTGTGGCAAAAGTACATAACAAAATCTAATTTTACTTGAGATCATTATCTCAACCTGATGGGTTGGCAAGTAAGTTCCTTATTTTGTTACTTGGATCATTAATATTGTTCATCATTTAGCTTTCTTATCAGTATATGTAAATTAGCTTGTCTAGGTACAACTGATTTGCTTCATAGGGAATAATGTTTATTCCAATTTAAAGGAAGGTTACCTTTTCAAAATTTACATTTACCCCTTTCAAAAAGATAATTTAACTATGTAGTTTCCACAACTTTGATGTGTATACATATGGCTACAAGGAACTTCTTGATGGTATATAAGCCCATAAAATGCTCTTGCATTTTATCAAGATTTTGCTAGCCAGGGCTGAAGTGCAGGGACAGGGATGGGGAAAGGTGACAGGACATTGGGAGGGTTCACTTTGTTATAGGACAGGGAGAGGGGTAGCCCAAGCCCCGCAAACCTTCCTATTCTAAATGGGTTCTGCCATCCGCCGCACCAACACAAAACATAGGAGACTTTAATGGGAAGGAACTTTAATAAAACTAGGAAACAATACAGGTAAGGCAAAGAGTCTAGTTTCTAAATGAAGCACCCAAAGTTACCCGTCCCCTCGTGGGTAAAAGTCCATCCATATGGGATTGGCCCAGAACAAGGCCCTAAAGCCTGCCACAAGTCTAAAGCATCTTCCTGTGGGGACCCACAGAAAAGGGTCAGAAACAACCAGACAAGCCCAGAAGGAAAAGAGCAAAATCAACATCAAGATAAAAGCTGCCATTGTCACCTCCCCACGGGTCTCACCCACATCTGTGTCACCCAGTCCACGACCAAAAGACAAGCGCAGTTTCTTCACGTGTCTCTAGGCTCCATGTGCCTCCTCCAGGTCTCCTTCTGGCTCCATCCTGCTTCCTTCCTTCCCCAGTCTCTTCTGCAGCTTCTCCTCTTCCTGCTCAGCTCCACCCTTCCTTGGGTGGGGCAGGGAAACTCCCCCTTTCCTGGGGACCACCCTGTTACAACTTTATCCTGCGAACTTCTATAATGTTTGGATTTTCCAAAAATGAAATTTTTTTCACTTTGTATATTTTAAAAATGAAGAGAGAAAGTAACTAATAATTGTCAAAAATTAATATTTTTTATATATATCTCAGAATTCTATGAGAGGTTACAACTTTTTGGAGCATGAGAATCCCTCTTTGTTGTTGAATAATTTTCTGGAGTCATATGCTAGTTTTCATATTTTTAGTATTTATTTAGAAAAAGCAATAATTATCAAAAGGCACTTCAAATTCATTAATATTTGAAATCTGAAATATCTTGTTCAAAGGGTTTCTCTATAGTATCTCAACTCCCTTGCCCCTTATGAGCTTGCAAATCTCCAACCCAGAATGAGTTTACCTTTGTGGTATCCCTGTGAGCACCCACATTATTGAAATCCCCTGGAAAAGTCTGCCATGGGTGCTCTTCCAGCTCCATGTCACTCAGCACCAGTCCCTCAAAATACAGCAATGCCCTGGTGTTTCTCTGGCTCTCTTCTTCCAGTCACTGTAGTAATTATTTCATCCATTCACCATTCCTCTCAAACATTAGTATCAAAATAATTCGCTTTGCTGGAATTGTTTTAATTTCAGTCTTCCAGGATAGTCCTCTGAAGACTGAGGGCTCATTTATCTCCCAGGACTCAGTGTGCTACTAGAGTGGCATTCAGCACATGTTTAGGGAATGAGAGGATGAATGATACTTTATAATGACAAGCAGATGAGGAGGAATATGCCGAGGGTGCAGCTTTGAGGCACCAGAACTTGATGACATGGGGTTGGAATGGCACCCATGGCAGAGTCACTGTATTTCTCCAGGACATCTCCATAGTGTGAGTGCTGACAGGGCAGGGAAAACACAAAGATGGACTTGTTCAAGAGTGAGGATTTGTGAGGCTAATGAGGAAGTTGGGATCCTAGAGAGAGGCTTAAAGTGACGGATCTTGGAATCTGTTGGGTAGGGAAGAACAAAGAAAGGAGACTAATCAGGAAGGAATAGGATTGAACTCTGGAAGGCAAGTCCTGATGAAGTGTAGCTAACTGAGACCAAGATGAAGAGGAGATATGGTTGAGAGAAAAATTCTTACCTATATGTTTCAGAGGTGGAGCTGTTCTAGGGGATGAGGTTGATGGTGTGGCCAAGCTTGCAGGTACCTGAATAAAAAGAGGGGTCATTAGCTTTAAGAGGTCAAGAAAAAATAGGGGTCTTCCGGGCAAGGATATATCACTATGCAGATACTCTACATGGAGAGTAAGTCTGTTTTCTGGGTAGAATGCCACAGTTTTCAAGGACAGGAGGGACTGTGAGGCTGTCAACCATACTTATTGATGGGATGGAAGGAAATAAAGGAATTAAATGTATGGAGATATAGGTGGTGTTGAGGGATACCTCAAGTTGGAGAGAAGGCAGTTAAATAAAAATCAGTGACTACGAAGAGTAGTGAAAATTTTGTGTAATTCCTAGCTGTTTAAAGTAATCAGTATAAATTAAACCAGAATTCCGGGAAATGAAATACATGTTTCATTAGTTGATATTACTCTGAGATAAAAATTGAAATCATGTTGGAATTTTCTGAGCCTCTCAGAAGAACTAACATCTCAAAGGAGCTTAATTCTAGAAGGAAAATGATAGTAGCTTTGCCAATTTCACTTCTTTTCAGGCATGGTTAGAACATGTTGGCCTGACTTTTAGTCTCATAGGGATTCCACTTTCAGAACACCAAGGGTCCTTGACAAATAAAGCTCTTGAAAATTTCACTGCTGAAATGTTCTGTCTGCAAATCAGGATAATGAGGGAAATACCTATGTTTCATTTCCGATACTCTGATTATTGGTGAATTTGGACTTTAATGTAAAGAAAATGGCTATTACTCCTCCTCTCTAGAAAATGAAATTAAAATCAACTTCCTTGCCAGAGCATCTGTGTTCTATGGTTACATTTCAGGCAATTCACTGAGTACCTGTTTCCTGCAGGATCTGAGCCCTAACCTCGGAGAGAGCAGTTCTAGGAGCTGTGACATACACTTGAAAAGCTGTGAGGTGACAAACAATGCAACACCCAGTGCCCCCCAATTAGCTTAGTGCTGACAATGGGCAAAAGCTGAGAGGAACACTGTGAGGCAGGGTTCTCAGGAAAGTCTTCCCAGGCATTGCATAAATGTACAAGGAAGAAGAAAGAATTCACACCAGGGTGGGAAATTATTTATGGCATTGCAAGGGTGAAAGGGGATCTTTTCAAGGACCTGGTTTGTGTTACTTGGTCCTAGTGTTTGGACATATAGAATCACCATTGCCATTCAACTATTAAAATGTGCCAGAAGACCTGGGATCCCATCAGAGCATGTGGGAGAAAGGCTGACACAAATCCAATTATGCCTTTGGTACAAGTGTCATGTCAGATTGATGTCTAGAAAAGGACTAAGATTTGGAAAGATGCCTAATGAGTTCTGGCATTGTTTTTGTGTTTCATTTTATGCAAACCACACTCAACATGACATTAGTTGCTTCCTCAAAAGTCAACTAGATAAAGGTCTGTAAGAGGAACTAGCTGGCTAACTTGAATCCTAATGGAAACCTTATAAAACCTGGATCTGACTCATGCAGTGCTTTGTAGTTCAACTTCAAACATGTTGGTTGTTCCTTTAGCAGAAATGATATTTCTTCCCTGCTATAAATTGTGGAAGCTCAAATGAATGTTTTGTGCTTTTTTTAAGTGTTATCTAATAGCCTGGGGCATATTATCAGATAAAACAAGCAGCCAAAATCTAATAAGAACAGGCAGGGTGTGGGAGGGTGTGCATCCTTTGGGTATGAAAAGAAGACAGAAACTTCCCTCATTTTCTCATAGAGACCATTTGACCTAGGTTCTTATAAAAGCAATAGAAGAAATGAGCCCAGAGTGGGAATGGGTGTGTGTGGGTGATGCTGTTACTTAGCAACAGAAAAGCTTCCGGCTGATATTCTGAATTGAACAAAGGAAAACAGCCAGGATATCATGGAATAAATGAATGGGGGGGAAATGAAAGGGAGGAAGGCAGATGTGGTGGCGAGGAAGGGCTAAGAAGATAATGAAAAATAAAAGAGTAGAAGAGAGGCATGAAAAGGGATGTAGGTGGTTCTTAAAAACCAGATGACTGTGAATAAGAAAAATCTGGAAAAAGTAACTAAAAGAAAGGTGGAAATTGGCAGAAGAATAAGAGAACATTTGCAGTGGAAGCTGCCAGGCAAATGGTGAAATGAAATGCCCCAGTGTGGTGAGCTCTGAGATTAAAATGAAACACTCAGGTCTCCCTGGAGGCACTGGGGTTGAAGTCTTGTCAAGCTGTCACCAGCCACTGCAGCATGAGTTCGATCCCCAGTCAGGGAGTTACCCACATGGCATAGCAGACCTCTCCTGTCCCACCCACTGCTCCCCTCAGCAGTGTATTTCAGTGAATCCACCTGTTTTGCTCCCCACTCTTGTCTCTGGTGAATCCTCTTACTCCCAGCACCTCTGGCTTATACCCAGTTCTTATATGGATTAAATAAATAGAGAAAAATAAATCTTTAAAAATAAATAAATAAATAAATAAATAAATAAATAAATAAATAAATAAATAAATAAATAAAATAAAACTCCCTGGTGTTTGAGGTCACCCAGATTGGACCTGAGGCAAGGTTGTCCAGAACACACTCCAAACCACTCAAGTGAGATTAGTCCACTCAGAAAATGAATCAGGAGGTGTGATAGCTCTGGAATTCTTTTTTAATGACATTTTATAACAGGTAATTAAAACTTAGAATTATCCTAAAATTGCCTTTAGATTTTTAGGCAATATATCTGGGCTGACCCAAACCGGTAACTCCAAGAGAACAGGATAGACTTTAGATCAGGCAAGGAAACTTGTAATTCATCTTGGATTCTTCCAAACAGTTTTATCCAGGGTCATAGCCCACAGTGGGTCAGAAAGTATTTCCTGCACATGGATATGCCTTGAAACTTTCCTGGTGCTTTTGTCATGGGAGTTATAGGCCATCTTGTTGGCATGGATGTGTTTATTTGTCTAAGTGACAAAAACACTTGAATTCTATATTTGTCCTTTAAAACATAACCATGCTTCCTAGCCTACCAATACTTTTGTTTTATCTTTCACATGTGTAAGAAAAAAACTAAGAATTTTCTCCCAATATATGTATTAGTTTCATGAACTATATACCTGTATATAAATGTATTCAATAACACATGGTTCCTCTGGGCATAATTATTTATTAAGAAAGATGAGGAAAAGACAAAATTTAAAAATATGTATTAAATTTTATTTAAGGGTTTTGTTTTGTTTATTAATGAAAGTTTTAATTCTCCATCTTCACCTTTCCAGCAAGCCCACATTTTACCTTCCTATCACAGGACATAGTGCAATAGGATGTAGTAGGGGCTCATTAGGTATCCGGGGTAAACAGATGTGGAATGGCATCTTCCTGTCCCTGCATGGGCTGTCACATCATATTTTGCAGGGATGTTTGGAATTACTTATCAACTTTCATACAGTTCTATATGTAACTTCTAATTTTCTACATATGTAATAAGCCTGAGTTTTAAAATTAGCCCCCTTAAAATTTTTTTCTTATCTATAAGACATAGTTTGTGATTTCTACTTAGGCCTGGTTGAATTGCAACCCACTTTTTGATCTGCTTCTTCTCCAAATCTCACTCAAATGACAGTGAAAGGAGAGAATGTGAAAATTATGAGAGGGTTTGTATATAATTTATCTGTTACTGCATAGAAACTGCCCCAAGATTTAGTGGCTTAACAATGATTTAAACTGGTTGACAATTCTTGGGTCAGTGCTGTGTGCAGGACTCAGCGGGGACAGCTCATCTCTGCTCCATGTGGTGTCACCTGGGCTGCCCTGCAGGTGCATTCGCTGGGTGGTCAGCTGGGGCTGGAAAAGAGGGCCCCTCAGTTCTCCACCTGGCTTCTCCGGCAGGCTCACTTATGTGTCTTCACATCCCATCAAAATCCCAAAACAGGCAAGAGCTGAAGACACTAAACCTTCTCGAGGCTTCATTGGCAGTCACAAGTCTTTGCTTTTCCCCCTTTCATCTGGAACTAGTTTCATTTTTTAAATTACATCATTTTTTATTGAGGTAACATTGACTTACTACATTGTATATGATATAGAGGTGTAGGTTCACACCTTTACAAATCACCACTTGTGCGATATTTTACTGGTCAAGACAAGTTAGTCACAAAGTGTTAGGGACTGAATTGTTTCCTCCCAAACTCCTACGTTGAAACTCCAAGCCCCAGTGTCACTATATTTGGAGATAGGCCTTTAAGAAAGCAGTTAAGTCTAAATGAGGTCATAAAGGTGAGCCCCTTGCCCAAAAGGACAATTGCTCTTAAAAGAAAAGACATCAGGGACTCCTGCGCATACAGAAAAGGCCACATAAGAGGGTGACTGCCTGCAAAGAAGTCACTAGAAATGGTGACCAGAAACACCTCACCAGAAATGGATCCTGCCGACACTTTGATCCGGAACCTCCAACCTCCAGAACCGTGAGATACTAAATTTCTGTTGGTTAAGCCACATAGTCTGTAGCATTTTGTTATGGCAGCCTTAGTAGACTATTACACCAGGCCAGTGCACACGTAATGGGTAGAAAATGCACTCCACCTCTTGATAAAAGAGCTATAAACAATTTTGTGACTACTTTTTATCTCCCACACTTGAGAACATTGTCTTGTTTTAGAAAGGGTAGGTATATCAAAAGATATACTGAAAGAAATGCACTCACTATTCCCCTCACCCCACCACACCCCCTGCCCTTTATTTCATTTAAACTACTTTGTCAGTGAAATTGGCATTAACATTTTTTATTTAGGTAAATTAGAAGCAATCATTTAGTGGGCATAGATCTAATTAAGTATAACTAGAAAATGATATCAAAGTCATAGAATTTCACTAAAAAGTAACAGGTTTATTATACCAAGGCAGATTTATCTATGGAGAGTAAATATAACAAAAAAAAATCAATGCATTTATTCCCAAGATTGATCATTAGTAAATACTGTGTTATATTTCTTCTTCTTTGACTGCTGTGTGAGAAAAATATTCCTCATCCTCAAAAATGTACAATGTAGTAGATATTATACCATATGGACCTTCCTCTTTCCTAATGGAAACCTCAATTTTATTCAGGTATTCAATCCATCCTCATACACACACACACACACACACATACACACACAAATACACATATATACATCTCTATATAGATATATATCTCCTTATATATATATTCAAACTATTCTCACTGATTAGGTGGAGTGATTGGTTCAGGAACCCAATCCTTTTATTTTTTTTAAGTTTATTTATTTATTTATTTATTTATTTATTTATTTATTTATTTATTTATGCTTACAAGAGCTGAGGTGCAGGCCAGAGATGCAGGGGATAAGAAAATTCACCAGAGAGAGTGGGGGGCAGAACAGTCAGATGTACTGAAATGCACTGCTGAGGGGAGCAGCGGGGGAGACAGGAGAGGTTTGCTGTACCATGTAGGTCACCTCCCTGGTTGAGGATTGAATTTGTGCTGCGGTGGCTGCAGCTAGCTTCATAGTGCTGACTCTTAACCCCTTGTGCCACCAGGGAGGCCCCGGAATCCAATCTTGAAAGCTATTCTATATACGTTGTTTCCATGGTGACTGTTATTGATGTAGAGACTGCAAATCACTCTGAATGGGAAATTTATAGAGTTATGGATATTGAGATTACAGATATTATTACATATGAACTGCTCACCTACTCCCTGTATCCTTGCTCTAGATGGAGAGAGAAATGCCCAGAAAATATTCCTTGTACCCGAGGCTTGAGAATTCATGGTTATAGGCTGGACCCAACTTCTTTTTTTTCCCCCTAAGACTTATTTATTTATGCATACAAGAGCTGGGGTGCAGGCCAGAGATGTTGGGGCAGGGGATGGGTAAGAGGATTCACCAGAGACAGAGTGGGGAGCAGAACAGGCAGATCTTCTGAAATATACTGCTGAGGGGAGCAGCAGGCAAGACAGGAGAGGTCTGCTGCCCCATGTGGGTTGCTCCCTGGCCGGTGGGGAATTGAATTCGTGCTGTAGTGGCTGGCGATAGCTTGATAGCACTGTCTTTAACCCCTGGGCCACCAGGGAGGCCCTGGACTCATCTTCTTAAAAAGTACTTTGTGGTTCATCTCCATACGCTTGGGTTAAAAAAAAAATTCTGTTGTTGAAAATGGCTCCTGATTTCAAAAGAATGTTGTGATGGAAGGGCACAAGTAGTGACACCAAACTGCCAAAGTCAAGGTGGTCTTGCTAACCATAATAACAACAATAGAGTTGGCTTGGTATTCAAAATGATATAATCTTCAAACATCTCTGCAGTTCTTTCATGTGCAGTGGAGTTACAGAAATAAAAATAGATGGCTACCATTAGGGGTTTGATTCATTCATCTGATGAAAAAGATTTCAGGATTAGTGGTTTTAATTCATTTGTATAATAGAAAATATTCCAGGATTAGTGGTAGTAGCACTGGTGTTATGTTCATGAATTCTGCAGTCTGGGAGGTGAGTTCTGGCACTTGCCTCCAACCTTCACAGGGATTTTGTAAGCACTTAATTCCCTGCTTTGAGACGCCTTCTACAGCTGACCAGAGTGGAACAGCACACAGGTCAGTAACTGAAGCACGCCCATGGGACTTTGAACCATTGCCATGATTGTTTCCTCAGTTTCTGGGTATGTTATTGGGGTAGACCACCTCAACAAATGGCAGAATTCCAAAACTGACTCCTGATCTGTTGTGTGGATTTATCGTAGTAGGAATGACTTAGTGAGATTCAGGAGCTCAAATTCCCAGCCCAAATATGCAATATTCTCTTATTTTTCAGTTAAAAAATACCCTCTCTGTGTGTGTATGTGTGTGTGTGTGTGTGTATGTGTTTTACTGTTTCCCTGGGGAAATCACAGAGATGATGCCACAGTGTTCCTATTACATCCCCTCATCTCTTGCCACTTGACCTGTGTAGAAATGGGTGAGTTGAGAATCACAGAGGATTACTGTAGGCTAAGTATAGTGTAATTCCAAGTGCATATGATCTTCCAAATGGAGTCACCTTATCACAGCAAATCACTACACCCCGAAGCATATTTACTGCAGCTTTTATCTGGACAATCTTTTTTCTCTGTTCCCATAAACAGAGGTTAATTTTACCTAAAATAGCACAAATACATTTTCATCTTCAGGTTATGTTAACTCTATTCTTTGTGCCATGGTTGGTTTATAACTCATCCCCAGAGCTGCACTGGAGAGAATGTGCTGATGAGCTCAGAGGTATTTTAGTTTAAGTGGCTGGTATGGTACATTAAGACCTTGTATGACCAAGATGGGAATAAAGTCTATGGTTATACAGTAAGGTTTCTTGGGACCTGTATTTTGTGAAATGTGAGCATATTCTCTCCAGGAAAGAAATTTATGATTGATGGTGCACTTTGGATTTACAAGCAAGGATCACCTTTCGTGTGCCCTCACCCAGTGAGGCCGGGATTGAACCGGCGCTGCAGAGGCTTTCGCAACCCAGCGCTTCTGCGCCAGTGATGGTGCACTTTGGATTTTAAAAGGATCACCTTTCGATAGTGGCCTGAAAAGCTGATAGTTTTGGGTAGGGCCTAGAGGAAGATGATCCAGGTATTCCAGGCTATAGTTTTTCTATATGACATTTTAGGACCCAGTAAGATCAGTGGTATTCAAAAATCAAAGAAAGTCTGTGGTGTGGAAAGACTGAATACTAGATTTATACAAGAAATATCAAGGTTTTCAAAGAGTAGTCATTCTTTTTTGGAGAAGTAGGACTTGACTTGCTATAGGACCCTGGTAGAAACCAGATGACTATGAAATACAAGCTACCTCTCATGAACTGAGTGTAATCTGATCTACCAGCTACTCAGCTAAAGAGTCAAACGCATCCAGGTAGAAATAGTATATAAGTGAGTGCAACTGAGCAGGACCTAGAAGCTCAAGTTTCACAGGCTGAGTCCTTCGTACTAAGCCAACTCATGCCACACTGCCTCCTCTCCACCACCAACATAAGCTGCTTCATGATAGTTCTCTATTATTAGTTAACTGAAGAAAAAAATAAGGAAACCATAGTTTACTGATGCTTTGGCATAACAGGTTGGCATCTCACGTGGATTACTGTATCTCACTTAGTACCCCTGAACAGGTGAACGGAGAGAAGGGACATTTTCCCTGTGGTATAACTAACATCTTTGCTTCTTCCTGGAAAGAGAGGAAAGTTTATACAGAGTGATACCAGGTTTAGTCAGGTTGTCACAGATCCGAAATGAATGAGACCAGATGACTGGCAATCAGAAGGCTTGGGCAGAAGTATATGGATGGATTTCGTAGAATGGGCTCATAGTGTGAAGACATTTGGGGTCCATATAAATAGCCACCATATTAGTTGTTGATCAAATAGTAACTGCCCTTTCATGTGAACAAAACTTCAATTTTATACATGTCCCATTCTACTCCATGTGATTTTATACTCCAGGGAAGGCTGATTGTATCTCTACCACTGCCAATGAATCACTAAACCTAGTCGGTCATGGTTATTACATTCTCATTACCAGTGGTTGGCTTAGAAAATGCCATGTGATCCAATTTTGGCCAATGGGGACAATGGAGTCTATAAGGTTAGAGTTGTAATTGTATAATTACAATGCATTTATCTTTATTTTTTAAATTTTTTTAAGGTTTATTTATTTTATTTATTTATACAAGCACTGGGTACAGTCAGAAGCACGGGAGGGTGAGAGAATTCACCAGAGCCAGAGCGGGGAGCAGAGCAGGCAGAAGGACCGAAGTATACTGCTGAGGGGAGCAGCGGGCAGCAGGAGAGGTCTGCACGCCTATCTTTAAAAAGAAAATGAGAGGCAGTCCCTTCTTCTGCGTCACTTTGTGTTAGAAGGTAGTTTTACAAATAAGGACAGAGAGGGGAGCCCTTCTCTTTGCAGTGTTTGTAGCAACACCTGGTTTCCTGGGACAGAACTGCTGGCCACACCTATAACAATACCAGTGTGTAGTGTCAGTGTTTTAGCTGTGCAAGCTCCGACAGCTGACTTTAGTGGCAACAGCAGCATGTCTTCAAAGGACTGATGTGACTTTAACTACATGGCTTCTAGGCCTAATTGCTCTCCCGGATAGTCTTTGAGCTAAGCTTTCAATAAATCCTGTTTCTGCCACATTCAAGCAGTTTTCATTTCTATTGTTTGCAGCAAGTCTCCATGACTATGTAGATCTTCTCTATCATATCACCTGTGAAATACTGGTCCAAAAGAAAAATAATGTATTTTTCTAGCAGTAACATTGTTTTCAGAATTGTTTCTTTGAAAGTTTTATTTTTTTTTTTTTGACGTTATTGAAAGTTAGGAAAGACAAATGTTGTTCCATCTACCAGTATTATTGTCTGGGTCAATCTCCAACTGGTACAAATAATTAACAATGAAAAATTCTCTCTTTGAAAGCATGGAAATTTTTTAAATGTGTTAATAATTGAGAGAATGAAAGCTAAATATGAGGTTTGGAAAATGAAAATAAAGACAATGCTTTCCACACTGGTTGTGGTGCAAGCCCTTACCCTTACTTATTACTGTGCCAGATGAATATATAGGCAGAACTCTTACTCTCCCAGCGAATTTCAATTTCTGTCATGGGACAATCGTTGTTCATGAACTGAATGTAGTAATTTCAGCTATTTTTCTAACCAGTCTGGCTAAACGTCTACTTTCTTTCTGCCTCATCTCAACAATTGGGTTACATAATTCCCACCTTCACAATTTGCTGCTGCCTATTTTTGAGGTCCAAACCTAATCAGAGGTGAGAGTAATTTAGAGTGATTTTTGGGACTAAGGATACCCCAGCATCCAAAAGAGACAAAATTCAAGCTCTAGTGGAGTTTCTTCTCTAATGATTTGTTGCCCTGCCTACCGGCAAAATATCTCTGCTGCTCCCACCTATCAGGTCTAGACTTTGCTATTTGCACTGTGTGACCCAGCTCACTGCAGAGTGAGTGCCAAATTGGGCAATTTAGTGGGATTTCAAAAAGTTAGGATTGTTGAACTTTCTATTTTGAGACAGTAATATTTTTATTATTTCAGCTGTATACTTTTATGCTGTCATGTAATTGGTGTAATTATAAAGTAGTCAGGGAGGGACATTCCCTTCTTGATAAGGAGGGATGGACTTTATAGTCCTAGCTCTTAGAGTTTAATATTCTTCATGGGGATTATTTAAAGGATCATACTATTTGCTGGGCTTGGGGAGCAAAGACCAATGCCTTCCTTTCAATGCTTTGTCCCATATGTAAGTGCATTACTTTTCCTTGGATGTTATTTAGCTTCATGGAAAGGCTTAATCCCCAAATTAAGATTTACTAAAGGTGACACTATAACAAAATGCCAATAAGTACTAAGAGTTGGACCATAAGAATAAATAATTTAATATACATTGCATAACTTACTAATCTTCAGCTTTTAACCCATTTATGGGGCCTTGCCTTTGTCATTGAAGTCCTGTTTCTGCCAGTCCACATCCTCTAAATAATTGGCCTCGCCGCTGCAAAGATCAGAAAGGGATGGAAGCTTCCGTGTACATTTGGTCCTTCCCCTTAGTTCTGGGTTTCCACTTGGGGACCTCCTCCAGATAAAATTAGCCCTGATAATAAATATGCATTTCATGGAGAAAGGGAAGACACCCACAAAGGCATAGTCTAACTCCCTTCTCATGCCCAGTCCTACCCTCAGTAGACTCTACCATTCGTCACTCTGCCTACAAGGCAAAGAGACAAAACTTTATGTTAAAATTGCTTAAGAAAATTTTATCATTCTTTGAATAAGATAACTGAAAAGACCTTCAGACACAGCTGGACAGAGAGGTTCAAATAT
Organism: Talpa occidentalis; assembly: GCF_014898055.3. Lineage (NCBI taxonomy): Eukaryota > Metazoa > Chordata > Mammalia > Eulipotyphla > Talpidae > Talpa > Talpa occidentalis. The sequence continues at coordinate 117,738,390 of NW_023602073.1, read as the reverse complement.
GTCATTTGTCTTATCATTGACAAACTTTTGCTCTCTGTTTCTTTTTTCTTTCAGTTTTTCTTTCTTTTAAACTGTCTCTTTCTCTATAGACTTCTTTATTTTCCTCCCTACTGAGTCCATCTTTGAGGATTCTCCATATTTTGGCAAAACTGACCTCTAACACCCTTGAATTTACATTAAACTACACCAATCTCAATGAAGAGAAAAAGATGTAACTGCTCTGAAATTTCAAGAGATGACTTTGATTGCGCCAGTATGGCTCCCTGAACCAAGCCTGTAGATAATGGATGGAGTCCTATGTTTCATCAACCTCTGCAAGGAGAGATGGTGTCCTGGGGTTGATAGTCCTACTGGGGATCAAATAGGTATTTCTCAAAAGGAAAAGCTCCAGAACATTAAAAAAGTAACATTCTTAAATACAATATGGCATTCCCAATATTTGTTCTAGAGATATATGTATACAAGATCAGTAGATTGTTAAAGTTATAGTTAGACAAGAGAAATTCGATATCAGACGAAGATGAATTGGGAATTATAGTTGTAAAGCTGCTTCAGTCATAAACAATCAGAGCCACTGTATTACCAAAAGTGTAGAAAATTGTCTCTGAAGTATTAGATAAGCCTAAAACCCATGTAAGACAAAATGCCAGAAATGATTCAGGCATTTCAGTGAACTGTACTAACTTAAAAGGAGGAACCAGAATGTAAAGCTAAACCACAAATAACTGACTCTGTTGAAGGTGGGAAGATAAAGAAGAGACTCTTACAAGCAAAACACGGCATGCATGGATAAGAATGCATTAGTACTGTAATTAATCTTTATTTATTACTACATGCTTGAATGGTGAATTGTGCTCATGAAACTTCAAAAGCAAAACACAAAAATGAGTCTTTTTGGTAGCCACATGTTACAGTTGTCTCAATCTACACACTCTAAGGCTGAGTTGGTCTAGTAACGGAGAAAGGCACTCAATGCTCATTGCATTTTAGTGCCTATAGTCACTTCTTCATTTCCCATTGACAGGAAATCTAAAGCAACTAAGAACTCCTTAATTTTTTTTCTTTCACATTCTGTAATGGAAAGAGCTTCCTATCTTTTCTCATTCTTCCTAATGGAATCACAGTTTTGACACAATTGATCTCCTAGGAAATGACCTATTAACAACTGCAAGATTAAAGGTTTGAAAACAAAACAAGTTAATGTCCGTATTGTTAAATTAATTAAAAAGTTGATCCTGGAACTGAGATGGTTCGCATATCTTAACAGCCTATATGAGCAAATCAAAACCTAAGCATATAAATGCCTCAAAGTTAAGAAATCAAAATCTGGGCCTCCCTGGTGGTGCAAGGGGTTAAGACACTACCTATGAAGCAATCCGTGGCCACTGCAGCATGAGTTCGATCCCCGGACAGGGAGATACCCACATGATCCAGCAGATCTCTCCTGACTTGCCTGCTGCTCCCCTTAGCAGTGTATTTCAGTCAGTCTGCCTGTTCTGTTCCCCACTCTGTGGTGAATCCTCTCACCCCCCCCCATGCCTCTGGCCTGTACCCCAGTTCTTGTATGCATGCATAAATAAATATTAAGAAAAAAAGATCAAAACCTAAGGATAACTAAACTCAAGTAGTCAAGGAGGCTTTAACAAATAAGGCAAATGCTTAAGCTATAACCAATCAGATAGTTTCCTTGCTTTGCTTCTTCCTTGTCTCTTGCTCCTGCCTACCTGTAGATTGCTCCTATCCACTCCCAATTTAACACTATGCAATTTGAATCAATCTTTTGCTCAAATATGCTCTTAACATTTTTAATATGCCTCAGTTTATCTTTTGACAATATGAACTATGGTTTTCCTTACCAAACAAGAACCATCAAAGGTATTGTATGTGAAGCTACAAATAGCACACAGCAGTACGAAGTTGCAAAACCTAGAACTTAACATGTTATAGTTTGAACTTTAATTTTGGAGAACTAATAATATTTTGAAGAAACTCTGTAAGCCATAAACCTAAGTTGGCTTTCCCTGAAAGCAGAGACTGAGATAGAGACTGGACTGCTGATCATGTGTTAGGGAGGTAATTCCAGCAAAACGGTGTAAAGGAACACGAAGGGTGAAACAAGGGATGAATAAAAGTCAATATCCAGGTCTGTGCTGAAGGAGCACAGACTCAGAGATTAACTAATTTGTATTTTCCTTGAACAAGAATAATGGCTAGAACTGTAAAAAGTGAGTTTCTTCCAGAATTTTCCATCTGAAGAACTGAGGATGAAGCCTGGCTCCTGTATTGGTTGATGGCTGCTGACATTTGCCCTGGGGTGCACTGACATACCTCACTTAAGAGACATGTTTACACATGTGCTCAGGGGCTCAGGGAATATAAAATGTCCAAGGCAAAGAGTGAATAGTTCTGTATCTGCTTGAGGTGGAACCTTATTGATAGCAGGTGAACTTGAGCTGTCAGGGAACTCACCACTGTAGCTCTGGCTGAAGCAGAGATGGGCCAAAGGAATGGAAATGGAGCACCAAAGTATCTGTTACATAAAGGAAACCTATGTAAAGTTTAAATGTGGTCCATGCCTCGCCTTTGGTCCATTGGTTTAAGATCATGCCCTTTCTAACTGACTTCTCAGTGATTCTAGGAATATAGAACTGTAAAAAGAGGGAGAATTCTGCTTTTTGTTTATGTATTACTTCCACATATTTAGTGGTGCTATGTTAGAGACACATCAAGGAGCAAGATAAACCAAGACCTATCTCATTGAGCTTGCATTCTGGTTGAGAGACAGTCAACAATGAGTAAGGCAATTTCAGATTGTGTTACTGAGTGATGGGGTTCTCTACTTGATATGCAAAGATCAGGTAATGCCATCAAGCATTTGAGAAGAGAGATCAGCTTTACTATGAATCAATTGGCAAGGAGGTAGGAGATAAATTCAAATTGGTCTCTACTGTTGGGAATGGAAACGAGGTCATGTAAGTTTTAGGAACTGTGGTTGAGAACAGCAGAATTAAATTTTTTTAGCTGAAAAGTGAGTTGGGGTAAAGAAACATGTACTTGGCTCAAGTTCATTGGCAAGTACAAGGCAGTTCATATATGAAGTATGAAGAAGTTGTTGTCAGATATCTAGTTTTGAGTTTCTGTTGGTGGACCCCAAATTCTCAGTCTCCAGCTGCCTTGGAGCTTGGATCACGGCTGTTTGCTCCTTCTTGCTCAGGCTGTGTCAGATTAGTTGCATCTGTAAATAGGAGCCTCAAAGAGAACGTTAGATTTTCTTTCACTCTTCTTTATGCTCTTAGGATTTGAGACCAATTTAATCATTTACACTTAGTCTCTATTCAGTATATGTGCTAGTGGGAAATGAAATAGGTAAGTAAATAGTGAGAGGAACTTGGCTGATGGTGGCCATGGAAGCATTCTCAACATAAGTAACGGCTGAGGAAGACCTAATTGTGAAGGAGAAAGCAAATGAAGATCTGAGGAGAGTATTCTAGTCAAAAGGAATAGTGTATGTAAGAGCCCTGAGGGTAGAATAAGCTCTTTTGATGCAAAACTACATGGTTAATGGTGACACTGAGAATGACAAAAGTAGTAAGAGATGAAAGTGAGACAGATTGACAGAGGTCAGATCAGGCATTGCCCTGCAGGCTGTGACAAGATATCACTTTAGTCTTAGTGAGACTGGAAAATTTGAATCAGAGGAGGGATGTGATCTGATTTTCTGCTCTAAAAAGCTGTGTGAAGACTGTGTATGTGCAGCTTGGTTTCTGGAGTTGTAGCATAAAACAAACCCGAATATTTGTATTTTCCACAAATGAAGAAATTTCTCAGTCATGTTTTGTATAAAACACATTATCAAGGACCTCCCTGGTGGTACAAGGGGTTAAGTCTCAGCACTATGAAACTATCCGCAGCTACTGCAGTATGAGTTTGATCCCTGAGCCAGGGAGCTACCCACATGGCGTGGCAGACCTCTCCTGGTTCACCTGCTGCTCTCCTCAGCAGTGTATTTCAGTCAACCCTTCTTTTCTGTTCCCCACTCTGTCTCTGGTGAATCTTCTCACCCTCCCTCACCTCTGGCCTATACCCCAGCTCTTGTATGCATAAATAAATAAATCTTTAAAAAAACCAACCCCCCCCCACATTATCAATGTCCAAACAAAGACTTGCCCACAAGTGTATTTAGCAGCATTATTCACTATAGCCAAAAAACTGGAAACAGTGCAAATGTCCATTAAGTGATGAGTAGAAGAGCAAAACATGTTTATGTTCCAGCATATACCCGTGTATGGAAGACTGTTGTACAATAAAAACAAATAATGATACATGCTATAATAACATCAAAAACATAATAAGTGAAATAATTCAAGCACAGAAGACTAATATTGCATGATTCTATTTATACAAAATGTCCAGTGGAAGCAGATCTATACATAGAGAAAGCAGATTAGTAAATGTCTGGAGCTGAGTTTGGGAACAGAGATTAACTGCAAAAGACTTTCCTTCAGAAAGCCCTTCTCAAGGATAGCCTCAGAATTTCTACCTTACAGTTGTGCAACCAGACCTCCTTTCTTTACTACTACATTTATGGGAAATAAAAATGTTATAAAATCATATTTTTAAAAAGTGCTTATTGCATATAATTGTATTTTTACTTGTTTTACATTATGAACAAGAATATTCTCAAAGGAATATTTTATTGATATCAATATAAATAAAATACTTTTGTAGGCTGACCCAGTAAAAGGAGAATACTTTATCACATTATTTCTATAGAAAAAAAATTGATATCTGAAGTTTAAGCTGTTTATTTTTGGTTTATTAATTAGAGACTACCATTATTTAACTGGATTTTTGTTCTTTATTGGGTTAGTGTTGGCTTATAACACTGTGCACTGTATAGGGGAGTAGAGTCACATCACCTGGGATGTACATCACCACACCACACCCAACGAGGCACCCACATGGCGTTACCCTAGGTCACTGGGCCCCTCCCTTCTTTGTACTCACCACCTGCCCCTCTAGCAGCCTTAATTCTGCAGTCATATTTCTAAGTGCTATTAACCTTAATAACATTAACTTTATGTACTATATTGTAATCATTCCATTGGCCAAAATTCCTATCTTGTTTTATTGCATTTTCCCCCATTATATTCTTAAAAGCAAAAGGAAAATTATAGTGATATCTAAGCAAAACTAAATTTCCCAGTCAATAAAACAGATGACAGGATCTACTTTTTTTTTTTTTTTTGGTCTTCCTGTCACATGAAATATCAATATATAATGCTGGGAAAATTGCCATAGTAATAGTCTTTACTATCAGGGTTCATTTCTTGGTTACATTTTATATATATATATATATATATATATATATGTATATATGTATACATATATACACACACATATATATATATAAATCAGATTCTAAATTCCTTTAAAATTCAGCTTAAAAGACACAATGCCTTGATGTATGAAATTATGAAGTCAGGGGTTGCTAGTGTATCTTGTCTTTAGGGAGGTGAATATATACAGCACAGCTATGGCAGCCTGGATTCCAGGGTGTAAATACACTGTTCAGCCCTATTCAGAGAAATGTAGGCAGAAAAAATACTGAAACTTTCATTTCCTGGATGGTGCTTGTCACTTAGAAGATTTCTTTGCAGCGTCAAGTATCATTAAGCTTTCCATACTACTTATAAAGCGATGATAATGACTAAGATTAAAAATAAAAGGTCCATTTAAATTAGAGTGAAATTTTCTAACATAACCTAGGGGGACAGTACCTGAACAGGAAAGAATTTTGTTTCATGTTTTCATTTTTAACTGCTAATTTAAAAATGGGCTGCTATAGAAAAGGGTGTGAGTTTGTTTTTACTTCAGTCTCCATTTCCTGTGTAAATCCTTTGGGAAGGGTGTTAAGTATAGATATGAAATCATTGTGGGAAAGCAAACAAAGAGAAAAATATTATCATGAAAAATTAAACATTAATTTTCCACATAACTTTTTGAAAGGAATGTCTGTTTGGCAAGGAGAAGAAGGACTAGAACAAAGTACTGGATCCTATAGGCCCAGAATCCTCGATGGAGCTGTGTGAAAAAAGGGCCTAGATTTTTGAAAAATCCTCTTCTGAGAAGAGCAGGCCACAGTCCAAAAGAGTGCTTCTTCACCCCACAGGTTGAAGTTTGCAAGAAACAGTTGATTAAGTGTAGAGGTTCGTCAGAGCTGGTCATGCTTTTGAATCCAACCTTTTAATTAACCAAATGCTTAGCAAAATTTAGGTAGCTGGAGTAGACAGTTCCACCCAGGTGCTAATCACTAATTTCAGTAAGGAAAAACATTGGAGTTTGGGAGTGGATCTTGGGTCTGTCACCTTGTGTTGACAAGACCACTGGGATCTTTTTGGAGCCACACTGCGAATGCTCCAGGTGGCTGCTCTGATTTTCCAAAAGTACTGCAGGAACTGGGGAAAGGGGAGAGGTTGGTTGCATCCTACCATGGAGATTGTTATGCCAAATGAGTCCTTGCAAAATAGTCAATAAAGGGTTAAAAAGTGAAGTCTTCATATAAAAATGTTTGTGGTTCATGTCCTTTCATAGAAACATTTAAAGGAGGAAAATAAAAACAAAACCCTGCCACTTGCATGAAAAAAGATTCTCCCCCAAATTTCGATTTGGATTCTTCCCAAACGCTGTCTGATTAAATTGTTGCAATCTTAAGTGGTAAAAATACAGTGTACTCTATTGCAGTGTAGCTATCAGATGTTTCTAATTATAGTATCAGAAGCCTCAAAATCATCTTGTCTGTAATCTTCTGAAAAACACACCTTTCTGATTTAGTATTGAGCCCTCCTGAAAGGCCTGCAGGAGTCCCAGAAATTATTTAAGTAGCAACTGCAGGGTTACCTTCGCCTTAATTTTCATGCCTAATAAAAACTTGTACCTTTTCAAAACTGGGTCATACTTCCCTGTTTGGCATTGTTCTCGTTCCCTAGTCTTGCTGTGCTTTTCATTGTCACTCTAGAAATTTGAACAGACATAAACTTCTAGATACAAGCTCTAGATACATTTTCATATTGCAGCTGTGAAGTCAAAATATTGTTTCATTACTAAATGATAATCAAAAGCAAAGATTTAGAGCAAGAGGAAAGTGGGGTATGTGTTTTGGGAGCAGGAGGACTTAACTTCAGGGTATAATATTCTCTGAAGCTTCACTTAGGTATACTTGAAGCACAAATTCAGGAAATGTGAAAAACTTAGCAGTGGAGAAAACACTTATGTTCCTTGCGCTGTTTGAATGCCAAATCACTTCTGTTTGCTTATTATATGCAGAAGGCACCTTTTCTTTAAAACTTCTTTGTGGAATTACATTGCAGACTTCTGGAAGTGAAGCACATGATTCACACCCAGAAGGCCTCTGTTTCTGAATTCCAGCGTCTAGTATAAGCATAGCACATAAGGTGCTTCTATAACACAACTGATGAATAAAAGGAATTAACAAATTAGTAACCATGTGTTTACCAAGTGCTGTAACTATGAAACATAAGGACTCATTTATTCAGTTTATGCTATTTTTCTTGAATGAACAACTGCTTGGTTTTTTGAAAGCTACCGCACCATTTTTTCTTGTTTCTTTTTGTTTGCGAATAAGAATTTTGAAATGAATGTTAATGTACATAAGATATGTGTTAAAACATATGAGGGTATTTAAGTGCATTATAGTATTAATCATAGTAAAATAGCAAAGTGAAATAGATCTAGATTTAAAGTTACTAGGTTAAATTCTCCTAATCTCTCATCTGAAATTGTCTTAACACTCTACCCCTGATATTTACAAATACAAATTCAGGGAAAAAATTGGAATGACGTCAGATACTATAAATTTAAAAAATTTTCTTGATGGTATTAACATTAGGTCTGTCCATTATTAAGTGTGGCCATATTAGTCTTCTGTACTCCAGATTCCTGGCAATTAGTATTAGACTTGTCAAATTTCTTCTTTCTCAACTCTTTCTTGTGGTTCTATGGATGAACTTGAGAATATTTTGACTCCAAATAAAAACACACAATAGTCCCTTGTAAAAAATGTGGTTTTGTTTGTTACAATAGTCTTCTCTTATTTGACTTGTTCAAATTCACATCTTAAGATTTTCAGGTTTGCATTCAATATTCTAAGGTCAAAAACTGTTCTTTTCTATGTTGAATTACTGGTAAATAAGTTTTCTATGTTAAATTTTTCTGGTAAGTTTACTATGTTGAATTACTTGGCACCAAGTAAAGGTTCTTTATGAATTGGACTCAAAAGCTCTTGTGTACCATCAGTCCAGAATTCAGTTCTCACAGCAAATGTCACTGCACAATTGTCCGATTGTGGATTCAGAACCAAGTTGTTTTTCAACAATATTAAACTACTCCTCATCAGACCTTGTTCTGTGGATATCTGTTTTCAGTCAAGCACTTTAGAATCACCTCAGAATGTCTTTATTAGCTAACTTAGGTCATATATTCTTAAAGACATGCAGTCATTTAGAACTAAATTATTTCCCTGCTTACCTGCTACCTCTTGCTACACATGCATGTCCTTTCCACAGTTGTAGCCTAGTGTCTGGATTCTACCTGGTATCTGATGCAGAAAAGAGAATGCCATAGAGATGGCTTAAGAGTGATGCAATTTTTGTCAATTATTTTTTAATTCCCCCACCCCCACCACACACAATGTTCCAAAAAATTGTATTATTTTGTAACAAGGAGACAATAAACTTGTTTAGAACAAAGCAAAAGTAGTGGCCAGAGTAGAAGATACCAAGTCATTTCATACAGAAATAAATGATTTTCTCTCTCTCTTTTAGCTACCAGTGAAATTTCTGATCTAATATTCTGGCAAGACTATGAAACCACTGCAGAAAAAATTTTACTTTTTAAAAGAGATATATAAACATTCTTTTTCTACAAGCGTGAAAATGTTGCCCACATATCTCCCCACTGAGTTCAGTAAATGTTTTATTTCAAATGTGTAGAAAGCAAAGTAAATCAGTAGCTTTCAGACCACATCAGGCCCCAATACTGGTTCTGTTCTGGTGATCACATGATCTGAAATTGAAGTTGAGTGACCCTTGCATGAACATTTATTTCCTATACATCCACCACTCCTGTAAGGAACCTGCGGGCATCTGAGGACATTAGAATTTGACACCCTTAAGGAAACATTTGGCAAGAAATGGATTAGGTGATTTGATACTCCAAGCAAAGCAAAAATGATGCTGTCAGCATCCTGCTCTTCATTTTGCACATGGAAAAAACTAACTTCAGAAAAAGATAGTGTAGCTAATTTGGTGTCTACAACCACAGCCTTTTTTATGTAATCTTATAATTTTCCCCCATAACTTCCTCACTTTCTAGTCTATTCTGCAATACTTTCTGACTAATATTCCTAGAGCCTAACTTTATTCATATATTCTTCTAACATTATTCATTTATTGTTCCTGTACCTTACTCTTTGTTCTTAGCCTATTTATTTATATTGCATATTCATTCATTCTTTAAGTGACAGACCCCTTTAGGTGCTAAGAAAACACACAAAAATGGATATGAAGTTCAGAGACTCATATCCCCAAAGGGGATCGGACATGAAAATTAAAAGTAACAGGATTGTGATAATTGGTAGGAACTGAATTCCATGAAAACACAGAGAATGAAAACTATGCCTGGGAAAGTTTTCCAAAGGTGACGGTTGAGCTGACTCTTGAAAGAGAAATGGATTTCCAGTAGGTGATCAAGGTAGATAAAGATATTCCAAGTCAGTGGAAGAGCAAAGCCTCAGCATGAATTCATAGGATGGCCCAGGGAATTGCAATTAGTTTGGTATGACTGGCCCCCAGGGAATAAGGGATGGGGAGAGAGGAAATTTGCATTATTCATACATTTAATGATTCACTTGATATATTGTTTAATGTCCTGCTGTGTGCCAAACATTAAAGATACAACTTTAATTTATATAGTCACAGTATTTTTGCATAGAAATCACAGTCTAATGAGAAATACAGGGAAATAAAGAGTCAATAAAATAGAGGGTAGGCAGGAAATACTGTTAGAAGGAGCTTAAGGAAACACAGAAGCATATGCAGAGGCAGACAAGAATATGGTAGATTCTCTGTTCTGCTGCTCAGGTTTCCCTTCAGGAATTAAGGATTTGTCTTCTAAACTTCTGGGAGTGTTGCAAAAAAGACAATCTTCAAATTCTAGGATCACCTAAATTTATACTGCCTTTTATGGACATCCTACATCCAATGCTTGATCAGTGTGTTGTATGAAACTCTGGTGCCTTTAACTTACCTCAAACGCAAGCAATTCTGAAGAGCAATTTCAGCCACATAGTTCCCTATGGGGTGAATTGAGAGGCCTTTGGTGGAATACACTAAAGCTCAACATCTCCTTCTACCTAATCCTGCCTCCTTCCTTTCCCTTCTGTGGGTGTTGACCCACAGAAACTCTTTAATAAGTGTTCTGAACACTCATCTTTGTTTCAGAGTTTTCTTTCTTGAACAGATCATGAGGTGTCCCTGAATAACATTGAAAGTAACCTGGATTTTCAGCTGCAATCAATTGTACCCAGAAATGATTTTTAACAAGGGAATAACTTGATCATATGTGTGAGGTGAAAGTTACAAAACTGAAGATAGATTAGAAGGATGTTTCAGTAGTTCAAGCAAGTGTTTAGTATCTGAAAAAAGACAATGATAATGACTGGAAAGAAAGAGGTAGATGTAAGTGGTATTATGGACAATATTGACAGGATTTGGTGATTGATTATAGCTGTCAAGCAAGGTAAGATCCTGTAGGAGATTTTGTATGCCTTTGGATTAGGGAAAAGAATACATTTTGGTGCCATTAATCAAGATGGAAAATACAGTGGAAGAAGCAGAATAATTAGTGAATATGACAAGTTCACTTTGGGACCTGTTTAGTTTAAGTAAATTCAATGCAGTAAAATACAAGTAATGTTTGGCAGATAGTTGAAAACATGCTTTGAGAGGTGAGGAGAGAGGTCAGTGCTAGACATATGGGGATGGGGACTATTAGCATATATGTGTTAGATAAAAACATAGATATACATGAGCTCAGAGTATCACTGTTCTGCTCTAAAATGGTCAGCTCTACTTACTGCTTCCCAAAGCAATTCCCAACTCCCTCCAACTGGCATTCACATAAAACAATGATGGTTCAGCACTACGGACAGTGGCAGCATTGCTTGCACATTCCTACCCCCACTTTCCCCCTTTTAGTTATTTTAAATGAAGTCTTCATTATCTTGGCCTGTCTAGCTTTCTTGCTTTACGTCCTACTGCTCCTGTGGTTCATATCATCTACTTAGGCAACTGTGTAAAAGTCATCTAGTTCAAAATTTTCTGTTTTTATCAGATGACAATCTGAGGTCCAAAGAGTCTAAATGATTTGCTCAGTGATATTCTTGGTAAGTGACAGAGCTGGGAACCAGATTCCCAGTATCATGGCTTTATGATTTACTAGAGTATAAAAAGTTGTAAACTCTACAGTTTTCCTAACAACAAGTTTCAAGATGGCTAACAACAGTTTATATGTATATAGTTTACACAGATAGATATGCACATATATATTCATCTATATATACACATACATATGTACATATATATGGATGGTGTGACTAATTTAGTATCCACAACCATATCCTACTTATAATTTTCTAATTTTCCCCTCTAAATCTTCCTCCCTTCTTAGTCCATTCTGTACATATTTCCTGGCTAATATTCCTAGAGCCTAAATTCACTCATGTATTTATTATTCATTTATTTTTTCCCTTATTTTATTATTTATCACTGTCCACAGAATTCCTACTTATTTTTGTGACTTAGTATATGAAGGGTAAGCTGGAGGGTCATGACAGGTACTCAACAAATTTTAAAAGAAAGAATTCCTTTGAATATTTAAAAAAGCTATCCATCAGATTCTTAATAAATATTTTAAGCAGCCTGAAGATAGGTAGTTTTTGAGCTTTATATTTATTTTGATAAAGGATTTGAAATGATACAAATGGATATCAGTGCTTTATACATAATACCTTCCTAGAGATAACAAAAAGAAGTACTATATTCTCATTAAATTCTAACAATAAAAAGTTGATTGATTAGTGATGGAATTGTACTTTGGCCTATATTCTACTAACTGAAATCAATATTTTTCTTATTAACAATAGTATCTTCTCCTTTTTTAAAAAACAATTTTATTGTGTCTTAAGAGTCCTCTTTTTTTTTTTTGATTTATTCATTCATTTATTTATACAAGCACTGGGTACAGTCAGAAGTGCGGAAGGGTGAGAAAATTCAATGGAGCCAGAGCGGGAAACAGAACAGAGTGACGAAATACACTGCTGAGGGGAGCAGCGGCCTGCAGGAGAGGTCTGCTCACTATGTGGGACCCTCGCCTAAGGGACGGGGATCGAACCGGTGCTGCAGAGGCTGCGGGCAGCTTCGCAGCCCAGCGCTCAACCACTGCGCCACCAGGGGAGGCCCCAACAATAGTATCTTCTTAATTGTGTTTCAAAAAGGAATTAAAGTGCCCAACATAAACATATACAACATAACAATATTTAATATGATAATAATTATATGGAAGTAGTAAGGTATATGGAAAACCGAGAAAGAGAGAGAATATGAGTGTAGGGGAAAAGAAATGAAGCCAGCAAAGAGGTTGGTAAACAAATTATGAAGACTCCTACTTGCACTTGCTGAGGAAGCTCAGATGTTCAGTTCTGCCTTTTTCAAGTGATTTCAACAGGACTCACATTCAGTTATAGAACCAGTGCCTATAGACTTAAACAAACCAATATCTCAATATGTGAACAATTTCTCCAGTTACTGAAACTAGAGAAAAATTTCTCCAAAACTTTGTCACAAAGGTGATATTGTAAGATATAATGATCATCATTCTTAGAGTCAACACACCTAGTTTCATAGGCATCATCTGTCAATATAGGCTAAGAATGTCAGTTCTTTACACAGAAAGTTCCAATTTTAAATGTACAGGGTCCTTGGCACTGACAATAACCAGGCTAGAAGTTCTAATGAGGAGAACAATTCCATGGTGAATTGAAATGCTTAGATGTCTCCATTGCAGCTCAGCAGCCATAAAGAAAATTTACAATCATGAGTGTCTTGTTGGATAAAATGCACTTAAAAAGTTAAAGAGCAAAAGGCCTCAGGTATCAGTCAGGTTTCTCCCACAGTAGTGCTGCACACAGCCAACTACAAATTTTAGAGGCCTAAAACAAATGTTTTTCTTGCTCAAAGTTTTGGTCAGTTCCCTACCTCCTAATTCTCAAATCAGTGGCTAGCCAGTAGTTATAGAAGCAAAGGAAAGCAAAGGAAACCAAAGATGAGCATGTTTAAAGCCTCTGCTTGCATCACATTTGCTAACTTCAATTGGTCAAAGCAAGTCACATGGCCAAATCCAAAATGAAGCAGCTAGGGAACTCTGCCTACTTGGTGGGAGGTATAACAAAGCCACTTGACAAATGCTGTGTAATTCCATATCAGGCAGGGAATGAAGAATTGGGAATAATCCAATTACCACAACCATAATTCTATTTGCTATATCCCTTTACATTTCATTTCCCATTTTGAACCTCTAAGAATCATACAACTTCGCAGTTGTAAAGAAACTTAAAGGTTGTCTAGTATGATCCTTTCATTTTGCAGATGAGTTATCAAGGGCTCAGACAAAATATGGGACTTGGCAGTAAATCAGTTCAAAGCTCCGCTATGTTAAATTGAATGCGGCAATGCTAACTTTCCTTTTCATAGTCCATCTCCAAAGCCCAGCATTTTGTGGAGTTACATTAATCTAGTTCATGAGATAAATATGTTTAAGGATCTATACTTAAATCTCCAGAGGTAAAAGGCTAGACTGACTGCAGTTATGAAATGTTTTGGTAGGATGCTGAAGGGAGACCCTAAATTCTAGATTCTGTCTTGGAGGAATAAGTTATTATAGAGCTTTTCTAAACAAAACACTAACAGACCATGAGTTGTTATTTAAAAATAGGTAATGTTTCCAGAGGAAATGTTGCTTTCCATTGTCTTCATGTTTCATCTGACAAAGAATCAAATGTAAGGAAGGGCAAGGGGAGGGCACGTGGGCGGAGAATGGAGGCTTGCCAAGGATGGAGAAAGAATAGAAAACAGAGCCATTTCAAATTCACTTTTGTTTTAAGTTTGCCTAATGTCCTCCTCCACGTAAATCATCAGTGACCATGTATTTGGTTCACTCCTCAAAAGCAGCTCTGACCCGGTAAGCAGATGAAATGCTGGACTAGGGTTTGTTTTGAGAGAAGGTAACAGCTGTTCCTCCCTATTCCCCAGCAGACAGGAGCCTCTCCGTTACCTCCGTGTGCCTAGATGGTAATACAGCTTTTTGTGCTCTGCTTACTGTTCCAATTTGGTAGGTCAGTTTGACCGGATATTACTTTTTTTCAGAGACACTTAATAGCTAAGATAGTATTTGTTATTAATGTCCTGTCCAAGTGTGACAGTTTCTTTAACATTTCATGGTTTTATTTCCAGCTTGTTTACTTGTGAAAATCAGCTCTTCTGGCAAGAAACTTGACCCCGAAGGATGATATTATCTTGGAGGAATGTAGGGCTAGGCTACAGGATAGTCTTTCTGAGAATCAGTGATCTGACCACACATAATAAACTAAGCCAGCTAAGAGGCAGTCGTTCAACATGAAAACCGAACAATAATTTAGCTATAGAATTTTAAAATAAACATAGGAAAAGATACAAAATATCTTTAAAATAATTTTCTATTTTAATATTATTCCTTTTCCTTTATTTTAGCCTTTAAATAGATGGTCTGCAAGTTTTCAAGTAGGATGAAGCTATTTTACAAACATTTTCACAGCACATCCACATAATAGTAATTATAATTTTAGTAGAATTGGAGTAAGAAAATAAGGAAGGACAAAATACTTTATGAATTAGTAATGTTTTAATTGAAGCCATGTTTTATTGAACAAAAGAGCATCTCAATTCATCTGAGGAGTAGACAGACATATCAATGCAAGCCTCCTCATTCAGGATACAAATAAGCATACTTCATGGAACTCCAGGCCCCCTTGTAATAATTTTAAAGCTCAATGGAAGTACACAGATCATTTGTTATGAGCTAAACTTTGTCTTCTGTCTTTGAAACCGATAGATTTGGGAAGTTTTCCTATTTATTTATTTATTTATTTATTTTTATATAGAGCAAACATTTTTTTTTTTTCCGGGATGGTTCTGCTGTATCCCTCCGAAATTTATTTTATTTATTTTTTATAATAAATTTTATTTTTATATTCCCCATACAATTGCAAATGCCCCATTCTGACCCCAATCCCTCCCCTCCCGGCCCCCACCCCCCAAAAAGTGTCTCTGGTTCATAGTTTTTTGTTGATTTTGATTTTCACTTTCTTATAGTTATTCATTGGACCCCTGTGTACTTGAGTACCACATTGTCTTACTAGTTGGACCAAAAGGGACATAATATAATGATTTTAATCTACTACTATGTTTTCTTGAAGAAATCAGTATCTTTGAGATTGTTTCACCTTTGCAAATTTAAGGATGGCACTGAGATGATACATGCTCTGCCCAACAGGTTATTGTCCAGATCAAATAGGTTATGTAGCACCTAATTATATAAACAATAAATGGTAGCTGGCCAGTCAGTAGTTCAGTAGAACCTTCCCATTTAGACCCTAATTTGTAGCAGTTGCAGTATTAGAAATGCATAATTTACCAGAGTGACATACGCTTGGGTGACTGCACAGTTGCTTGTGGGACAGAAAGTGGAAGGTCCACACATGTACAGGGCTGGGAGGGTTGAACTGGTTTTAAGATTACCTCTGCCCTGTCAGTGATTCAGGCCTTGGTCCCTTATGGGAAGATAAATGGACCAAAATCCCAGAGGTGTTTACTTTTTTGTAATGGGGCTTTTTTTCCTAAATGAACTTTTATTGTGAATGAAACTCCACAGTGTATACTTTTTCATCTTGGTTATAGTCCCCATACAATTTCCACCCCCCATATTTTGACCATAATCCCTCCTACCCCCCACCCCCACCCCATAGTGTGTCTCTGGCTTATAGTTGCTTGTTGCTTTTGATTTTTACTTTATTATAATTAGTTTTTCTCCTGGTCCCTTATTTAGGTTTCCTAAATTCCTGCTATGAGTGATACCATCCAGTATTTTTCTTTTTCTTTCTGGCTTATTTCGCTGTATGCTAGTATTTTTTTCTCTAAAGAACTGGACAGGACAATTTGGAATCTCTGCTTGCACACACACACACACACACACACACACACACACACACACCCCATAGACCAGTATTAGGCCAGTATTGGCAGGAACACTATTGATAATCTTAGCCTTAAATTTGCCTTTTTATGCCTCTGTGTAGATCTCTGTAGGCCTGTTGATATGATCTCTGATATTTAGAATATGAATCTTGGACTCTAGGATGAGAATACATTAAGTCATCTAATATTTGAATGCCCTTTACAGAATCTCATCCAGGCTCTGCTTGTCCACTTCCTATTGCAGGGCTTGCTACCACTGGAGATAAAGCCATTTCTCTTTCCTCCAAAGAGTAATTCTTTGTCATTTTTTCTATACTTTGATCTAAAACATGATTATAGCTTCAAATATTGTTGATGTGTAACTTTCTAATAAATGAGTCATATTCACAAGATTTTGAGCTACTCCAGGTCTGAAGGTGGATCTTAAGAATTCACCACCTAAGAGTGCCTGATGTATAAAATGTACCTAAAAACTCTTTTTTTTTAAAGATTTATTTATTTTATACAAGAACTGGGGTACAGGCCAAATGTGTGGGAGGGTGAGAGAATTCACCAGAGACAGAGTGGGGAACAGAACAGGCAGATGGGCGAACATACACTGCTGAGGGGAGCAGCAGGCAAGACAGGAGCAGTGGGCCAGGCGAGGTTGCCGCGTCATGTGGGTTGCCGCATCATGTGGGTTGCTCCGTGGCTGGCAGGGATCGAACCGGCGCTACAGAGGCTGCGTGCGGACAGTTTCACAGCTCTGCGCTCAACTGACTGCACTACCAGGGAGGCCCCTAAAAGCTCTTGAGTGACTAAACCATTGATGTGGTGGTCACTGAGAAAAGGAGAAGAAGGTGAGCCTGGGATGAGGCCCTGGGGTTGCCCATCAGCTTTCTTGGCCCTAATATGTTTGAGCCTGGTGGAAGGGCCTTCTGATATCAGTGAATTATGAAGTTTTGGGGAAGGTGCTAGTCTACAAGTACACTCAAACTAAGATTTAAAAAAAAAACTGGAGTTGGTGGGTTGGGTTCAGAACACTGATTGGGGCACAGTGTAAGGGTGATTGTAAGGTCCCATCTTCACAGTGCATTATATGCAAGAATAAGTCTTATGATAAGAGGAAAAATCACACACTGGAAGAGCAAATGTCACAATGAGAAAATCTTCAAGTTGAATTACTGAGATTTCCAGATTGTGAAATAATGGCCTGAATTTAAATTTTACAGGATAAACTCAGCGGTTTTGTTTTATATTATTAAGAGAAAGAGAACTATTCTATGTTCAACATTAGAATCTGTCAGTAATTTATTTTAGTATCACATATTTGAACATTACTGCATATTATATATAATGGAAGATTTACAAATATATGCAATTCTAATCAATAAAATCACAATAGTACCTTCGAAAAATCTTGAATGACTGACTAAACAAATTAAGTGAATTTGTAACAACTCATTAAGCAAAGAAAGTCTGAATTCCATGATTATTTTTTTCAAAGCAGTAGCTATAAAGTTTATAACTCAGCGCACCACTGAGAAATCTAATTTTTGTCTTCAGACTCTGATAATGCCCCTGTACCTTCAGGGCTCCAAAAAATTTGAGCTTCCAAAACATCCTGGGAGCATTTTCAGGGTGCAGATTGAATTGTTAACTTAGCTGCATTCATCTCAGCTACTAAAAGAACTGATGGGAACTATAGAATGATGAGGCTGCTATAGAATGATGAGGCTGCTGTAGAATCTTAGAGACTATTGTATTTGGATTCTTTTTTAAATATATATTGTATTTTTTAATTGAGTTAGCACTGGTTTACAATACCATATATGATTCATAGATTCACATCTCTTCAGATGTATGTTACCATACCACACCCACCACCAAGGCACCCATAAATCTCCACCAGAGTCCACTGAAACCCTTATCCCTTTGCTCCCAACCTCTATACATCCTTCTGGTAGCCTAAATTCTATAGTTGGATTTGTAGGCTTTGTTTGGTTTACTTTTGTTTGTGCCTTTATATGCCGCATATAAGTGAAATCATCTAATATTTGTCTTTTTCCTTCTGACCTATTTCACTTAGCACAATAGCCCCTCCACCCCAGTTCTATTCATATTGTTACAAATGACAAGAGTTCATCTTTTTATTTATTTTTTATAGCTGAGTAGTATTCTATTGTGTATGTAATATCACATGTTCCTAATCCATTCATCTGTCATTTGGCACTTAGGTTGTTTCCATAGCTTAGCTATCATAAATAAAGCTACGAGGAACAAATTAGTGTTTTTGCATTCTTTGACGAGATACTTAGGAGTGGAATTGCTGGATCATATAGTAGAATTACACTCCCAGTAAAAGTGTAGTAGGGTTCGTTTTTCTCCACTTTCTCACCAACACTTGTTTCTCTTCTTTCTGATGTGGATCATTCTGATGGGTGTGAGATGGTATCTCATTGCAGTTTTGATTTATATTTTCCCAGTGATATGGGATGATGAGCTTTTTAAAAATGTGTCTGTTAGCTCTCTCTTGCCTTCTTGGAGAAGTGTCTACTTAGCTCTTCTGCCCATTTTTTGTTTGGGTTTTTTGTTTTCTTTTTGTTGTACAAGTTCTTGGTAGATCTGGAACACTGACCCCTTGTCCAATGCATGATGTGCAAATATTTTCTCCCATTTGTCATTGTGTCTTTTCTTTTTAATGATAAGTTCTTTAACTGCTCAGAAGCTTTTCAGATTGATGTAGTTCCACTTATTTCTTATTTTGTTTCCCTTGCCATTGGAGTTGAGGGTCTATAATCCTGGCCTATCTACTTGTTAGCCAATGTGACTTTGATCAAGTTACCTACTATCTCTGGATCTATAAATGGATATTAGCTAATGTGAAGATTGAATGAGTTAATGCCCCTAATGTTCTTAGACCAGACCTCAGCATATTGTAACTATTCAGTAAGATTGATGCTCATGCATTCATCCTGGTTCAAGAGAAAGAACATAAACTTTGAGTTAGACAAAGCAGACTTTTAAATTCATGGTCTGGCCCTTTTTGGGGGCAAACATTTAATTTCATTAAGTTTGTTTCATGTGGGCATCCCTGGTGGCACAGCGGTTGAGCACTGGGTTGCGAAGCTGCCTGCAACCTCTGCAGCTCTGGTTCCATCCCTGGCCACCAGGCAAGGGTCCCACATGACGCGCAGACCTCTCCTGCTGCTGGCTGCTCCCCTCAGCAGTGTACTTCGGTCCTTCTGCCTGCTCTGCTCCCCGCTCTGGCTCTGGTGAATTCGCTCACCCTCACGGGCTTCTGACTGTACCCAGTTCTTGTATAAATAAATAAATAAATAAATCTTTAAAAAAAAAGTTTGTTTCATCTTGTGTATAATGTGAATAATAACATAGACGTGGGGAGAGAGGATGCTATTTAAAACTACTGCAGACTCCAACTTTCAGATTCCTAGGACTTGAAATTTAGGCAAACATCCTGATGGGTCTGCTTTGGAGATGAAGGAGGTAGCCCCAGGCAGAGAACTAACTTGCTTTGCATGATAAAGCAAAATAAATTTTGAGCATTCCAGAGCTTGATGTGAAAGCACCAACTGCAGAAGGAGAAAAGTGCAGCAAAACAGACATAAGTCTGGGGTGCTATTTGCAGCAGAAGTCTTAACCAACATCCAGTTTTTGATACTTGGCACTATACTCGATCATTCCTTATCTTCTCATCACAATATAGGTATTTGTTAACGCAAGCAGGCATATGTGGGTGAAGCTTTGGAGTGAACAAATTGGGATGATGTTTTTATGGTATTGGGTAAAACAGTACAGCAAAAGGGAAAGCAAGGTGGAGAATTTGACTTGGGCAGCAAAACAGAAAGTTGTGCTGGTAATGTGGGGAGGAACAATGGATTTCCCACCAGTGTGTGAGATGGCAATCAATCACTTTCATTATTACACTGATCTTAAAGGATAAAAATACTGGGGTTAGTTGAAGAACATAAATACCCTGGCATGTAAAGTATACATTCGTCAGGAGTCTTATGACAATTAGAATTTATGAGTATAAACTCCTAGCACAAAGTAATCATTCTCTAAGTGATAACTACAATCATTCATGCTGCTGATTCATATATAATTCAGTGAATATTTATCTAACCCATAGACTCTGGCCAAAGAGTAGCTGGTGTGTGTGGGGGCCAGTGGAGCATATAGGCTTCCTCATTTTACCCGTGATGGAGATTTACCTAACATCCCCACTACTTGGAGCATCTCCACTCCTGGCCTCTATCTCCTGTCTGCACAAGAAAATAAGCTTCTGTGTCCTTTAAGGAGCGCAGGCAAACTAATGTGATGGCAACCTTTTTTTCTAAGTTATCTTTGTGCCTAGGTAAATGCCTGGAGACTGACAATTTTAAAATTATTTCAATATTCAAATCAGTTAAGGTAAGAGTGACAAGCAGTGTTCTAAAAACACACAGCTATTTTACCCATGATCTATTTTCCAGTAAGTGGCTACCAAGATAGCTGGAGCACAAGAATAGGTAATGGCTTTGTTTTCCCAAGATGTAGTCATTGTGATTATTTTTAGATGAAAGATTTGGAGCCAGAAACACAACTCATAATTATGTTGCTATGATTCTACAACCAGTTGTTTTGTATAATTAATTCAACTGCAACAACTTTAAAGTCACCACGTTTTCTAAAAAAATCAGAAGATAAAAACTGAAAATGAAATATTCCATAACAGGCAGTGCTGTTTCCTGGGATCCTCTCATATCTTTCTTCTTTCACAGTGGCACACCCGCTTCCCTGAGGCTCTCTCTTTCTCCCCAGCTGCTACCCTTCTCTGCCAGTCATCTGATAGCCCCACTTTCACGAAGTATTTCAAAAAACTATAGCCGATGGATCTCTCCTTCTTGTAAATCCTTGCATTGATAGTGGATGGTCTATAACCTTTTTTAAATCCTCATTCTCTTCTTTGGATTCTAGTTTACTTTCCTATGTAATCATTATTTCCAAAGCTACGTTTCCACTATGTAGTACTTTTACATTACAAAAACAATGTCAGGTTAATATAAAAATTTGGAAGAGTGTGAAGAGAAAAATATTCATAATCTCATCATGGGAACACTAACTCTAGACTCATTATTTTAGGGTGTTCCTGAGCTTTTTTTCTGTTTATTTTGTCATTGACTTAATCCTAGTGGATATGGAATTTCATATTCTGACTTTTTGCAACTAATGTTATGGCAGTCATTGTGTGATTTGCTATATATCTTTCTTAATGTTACTTTGAAGCCTGCTTAAATAGTATTGAGTATTATTAAAATTTTAGATTGTTTAGTATATTCCAGTACTATAAGTAATACCTTCATGTGTATAGTTTTTTGCAGTGTGTGCATTTATATGTGTAATGCATGCATATATTGATTTTTTCCCCCTAGGGTAGTTCCCAAAAGCAAAATCACTGAACCATTTTTTTTATAGTTTTACAGACATATCATCAAATTGATTTACAAGAGTTAGACCAAGAAGTATATGAGAATATCAGTTTTCCCTAGACTTTTACCAGAATTCTTTCCTTAATTAATCTTCATATAAACAAAGTAGGATGGCACTAATTCACTACTTTAATTTTTTACTGAGAATTCTTTAAAGCATGCAAAAAAGGTTGGAGAAAATACTAATTGGGGCCTCCCTGGTGGCATAGTGGGTTAAGCGCAGTGCTATGAAGCTGTCCGCAGCCTCTGCAGTGAGGGTTCTATCCTGGGTGGTGGGAGAGAATCCCACATGGCACAGCGGACCTTTCCTGTCGTGCCTGCTGCTCCCCTCGGCAGTGTATTTCGGTCCCCCTGCCTGTTCTGCTCCCCACTCTGTCTCTGGTGAATCCTCTTACCCTCCCGCACCTCTGGCCTGTACCCCAGCTCTTGTATAAAAATAAATAAATCCTTAAAAAAAAAAAAAAAGAAAATACTAATTCATGGCCTTGGTTTGTTGAATCTTAACACAGTTCCCTACTTTCACTAGTTTTATAAAAAATAAAATGTGACATATACGGTTGAAGTCTTTGTGTACCCTCTTGCCAACTCTACTCTCCCTCCCTCTACAGAGACAGCTGGGTTTGGTTATTATCCCTTTGCATTTTCACTTCCATATGTTTTAACTGTTAAATCTTTTATTGCTAATGAAGTCAAATTTTTCTCCCTCGCATAGCTAAATAGTCCAGTGATCAGTTTCTAGAATCAGGTAGAACTGATTCTGAATTCCTGCTGTACCACTTTCTTTTTTTTTTTTTTAAAGATTTATTTATTTATGCATACAAGAACTGGGGTACAGGTCAGAGGTGTGGGGTGAGGAGGATTCACCAGAGACAGAGTGGGGAGCAGAACAAGCAGATGTACTGAAATACACTGCTGAAGGAAACAGCTGGAGAGTCAGGAGAGGTCTGCTGCACCATGTGGGTAGTTCCCTGGCTGGGAGATTGAACTCGTGCTGCGGTGACTGTGGATTGCTTCATGGTACTGAAGTCTTAACCCCCTGTGCCACCGGGGAGGCCCCTCACCACTTGCTAACCATGCCTCCTTGAGCCTCTCTGTGTCTTGGTTTCTACATCTCTACATCTCTCTACATCTCTCTAACATGTGGTTATGAAAACTAAGTAAGAGTGCAGGTAAAATCTTAGCATTTAGTAATATTTTTCATTGTTATCCTAGTTTTCTTTGAATTATTTGCCTGTTGTCCCTCTTAAAAGGATTAGATTAACAAAAATTTGTGAAAAGCTTTATCCAACATGACCGTGTTTACTGCTCACAATGATTTTTTGAGATGGTGCCGGGGTGATCACATTTGATAAATTAGCCCGAGATGCCCATAGCCAACAGGGAGCAGAGCTGGGTCTGAACGTGGTCTCTGGTGCCAGCACCTCACATTCTGCACTTATTTGCTACAGCTCTATAGCCTCTGAAACCTTACAAGTGGTTTCATGATACAGTATGATTGGTCTAGGAGGTAGTTTTAACACTGATCTTTTAACACAATCATTATATGTATTTCCCAGTTTCTCTCTTATTTGTAATTGTTTTCCTTCTCTATTTTTTTCCTGAATATCCTGTAGGAAATACTAAATTTATTGCTTTTATAAAACATTAAATTCAATAAATATTCTTACCAATAATATATATTTTTAAATTGTTATTAAATTGTGGCCTATATTTAAGATCTCTAGGGCTAGTATCACTTTTTGCCTGATTTTTAAAATTTTCAAGCTTCATTAAAATTAAAAAAAATTATGTTTTTACTAAGTAGCATTAGTTTACAACACTATATAGGTTTCAAGTATACAGTTTCTCAGCTCAGCAGCAGTATATGTCACGTTACACCACCACCAAAAGTTCAGTCACCATCTACCTTTTTATGTTCTCCTCCCATAACCACCATTCTGTTATCAGAGTCTAAAGGTTTGTTTTTGTTTTTTTCATTGTTCATTTTTCTTTTTTCCTCCTCATGTTCTACAAGTGAGTGAAATCAAACACAAATTGTCTTTTTTCTTCTGACTTATTCAAGCTTCATTTTTAATTTTCTCAGTTTTATTGAGAGATAATTGACATACATAACTTAAACATTTAAGATGTTATTTTTAAAAATAAGGCAAAGTAAAGATCTTGAGCAATTTCTGTCCAAATTTCAGTATATTTATCCTAAATATTTAATCTAAAATAATTTTATAGTGATTCTGGGTATTTATTGTTTGCCAGAGTAATATTAAACTTTTATCATTTATTAAAGTTTAATTTTAAAATAAGAGGATTAATAAGCTTTATTAAAATGTATTTATAAGCCATTCATAAAACCTTATTTTTTGCTGTTTTTTTAAGGCATAAAAAAGTGCTCTGTATAGAAATAATAACCCACTCTTGCATGCATTAATAGAACTAATAAATGTCAGTTTTGTTTATAAAATCTTAAACTACAAGAAAATTTTAAGATACAGTTTTATGGTAATCACATTTTCTCAGTTTATTAATACTCATTTTTTTCTTTGAATATTTGGACACCTCTCACATTAAATGACATTATTATATTTAAGAAAATCAGATTCAGTGAACCCAGGAGGGGTGGGAGTTAATGAGGCAGCCAACCATAGGCAACTTACAAAACCCCCAGGCATGGTGGAATTAGAGAGTAATAATGACAACTGGAAGAGCAGAGAGCAGCATCACAAGATTCAGGAAAAGTGTGAATTATGAACACACAATGACTATGTACTGTAACACATACTTAGGTATTTGGAAAAGACCAGTATAGATGCTACAAACCTAAATCCAGTTTTTGTTTTGCTTTTATTCCAGTAGTAGAAGAATAATCTTTTTTTTTTTTTTCCCAGAAACTATGGGGTTCAGGTAAATAGCAGTTCAGGTTACTGGGAGTCTATAAAAACCATTACTTTATAAATGACAGTTGACCCCTCACCTGGCAGTCTGCCAATTCACCCAGCAACTCACCATAGCAATACTGGGCTCTGGCCTTTGGCCAGTATCTGAGAAGGGATAAGGCAGATGAGTCGACTGTGGCTCTCACTTGAGGTGTCCTTCAGCTAATACCCTCTGCAGAAGGCTGGCAGTCACCTCAGCTGAGAGCCACCTGACAGTGTACAAAGTTTACTTCTTAACAGAGGTGTATTAGCAGGAGAATGCCCACACAAACCAAAACATTTTAAGGAAATTCATCTTAAGTTTCTGGATGAAAAGGCAACAGAAAAACGGCAGTGCCTGGTACCCGTTGCTCGAGTAGCAGGTAGGTACTTATAAGAGAGATTAACTACTTCAGTTCATAGAGACACACTCTCATCTGCTAACCACCTCTCAACTTCCTCTAAAAATTTTAAGCAATCTGTTCTAAAAGGTAGTATGTGGGAAAATGAAAAATCTTTAAAAAAATTATGGGGTTAAACCTAAACTCAAAAGTGGAGCAAAATTGACTTTGCTCTTCTATGCTTGTTTTCTCGAAACAGCTTCAGGCAGCAGGCTTAGGAGCTGGATGGATTCCGGGGCCATTTTAGGGCAAGCAGGGTGGGATTAGGTGTTCCAGTCTGCGTTGCTCTCCTAAGCCTGCCATGATCTGAAACTTAGATCTTGGGCCTGGGCCAGAACCAGACTGATATTCAGGGAGAGCAGAGATGGCAACAGCATTCAAGCAACTGCTGCGCAGAATTGTCTGGATAATGGCTTTTTGCTTATTCTCCCCCAACGCTGAGCACATTCCCCCAAGCCAGCCTCCTGCTAAGTGTCACAGTAGGCCCATTCTGCTGGAGTCATATACCATTTTTACGATTATGAGAATAAATGGCTAAGTGCTATCTCTTTCTCTCTCTTTTTTTTTAATCTCAGTCAAAAAGAGTTATCCTTCAGTGATCTTTCACGGTTAACTAACTTGCTCAGCTTTACTCAGGCTAAAGTTTGCTCTATAACTTCATTAGGAAATTATCACTAGTGGAAAAATAATAGCTACTTGATTAATCTAAAGATTTATATAAGACCCCAACTAGGAAAATGTCATATAAATTCATGTGTATCTTATATATGTATGTAAATATGTATCCTTTGAATTTATTTTGTCTTCATAGATTATGTATGAAGAGTATGGATTTAATTTTAGATGCTTTTTTCATTGTTAATTCATCATATTCTCTGTGAACACTTATGGTAATGAATGAATTTGATATTCAGGTGACTTTTCTGTGCTTTCATTTTGCAGTTCAGTACCTGGTGACACAAGGTACATGGACCATTAAAAGAAATGCTTCAATTATTATAATGAAATTATAAATTAGTTATTCTACTAGGTTGTTAAAACCTTTTAAGTTTCACTGGGCTGTAAGAAAAGTCTTTCAGATGTTATTATTTCTAAATTCAGTTTCAGGTAATATGTTTAAAATAGATTTCCCCAAAATAACATTACAACACATTAAAAATGTTTAAGAAATACCTATCCATGGTTCAAAGCAGAGGAAAAAAAAACAATTTTAGTTCATTATTTTAAATTATTTTTGAATATTTAAATGTGTCCAAATGTAAGATGATCCCCCTTTTTTCAGACACAATTTCAAAAATGTATTTGGGACAGCTTGAAATATAAGTGAAATATTAGTTAAATATCAATACAATATTTTTTATTTGTTTGTAGCTTCTAAATATACCAATTTAGATAAGTTGCTTTTTTCACTTTCATATTTAATACATATTCACAACTGCTATAATTACTGTACTAAATTGTAAAGTGATATTTTAGATGCTCACTTATCTTTTTTAAAAAAACACAGAATTCAGATTTTACAGATTAATTCTATATCAGTCTAACTCACTTTTCTAACTAGTACTTTGTTAATCAAAATAATTTAAAAAGTGACCCATACTTTTATAATCTTAAGGTCGGTAATACAAAGTGGCGATAATTTGGAAATAAAACGATGGAAATTATTTATTTATTTATTTATTTTTAAAAGAATACAGCATCTCCTAAAATTTCTTTTTTAAAGATTTATTTATTTATGTAAGCACTGGGGTACAGGCCAGAGGCACGGGAGGGTGAGAGAATCCACCAGAGACACAGCAGGGAGCAGAGCAGAACAGGCAGAAGGACCAAAATACACTGCTGAGAGGAACAGTGGGCGAGACAGGAGAGGTCTGCTGCACCATGTGGGAATCTCCCTGGCTGGCCAGGAATCTGCTGTGGACAGCGTCACAGTACTGCACTCAACCTGCTGTGCCACCAGGGAGGCCCCAATGGCAATTGTTCTTTAGGAAGTTTTCCAGTTGCTGTTGGTTGGTTTAATTTTCTACATATTTTGTTTGTTTTGATATATTTTTTTAAGATTTATTTTTATTTATTTATGCATACAAGAACTGGGGTGTAGGCCAGAGGTGTAGTGGGAGGGGAAGGGAGAGGATTCACCAGAGACAGAGTGGGGAGCAAAACAGACAGATCTACTGAAATGTACTGCTGAGGGAAGGAGCAGGCAAGACAGAGAGGTCTGCTTTGCGATGTGGTTTAGCTCCCTGACCAGGGATCAAACTCTTGTTGCAGGACTGGTGATAATTTGATAGTGTTGAGGCTTAACCCCTTGTTCCACTAGGGAGGCCCCTGATTTTGATATTTTATATTTTTGTAAGCATTAAGCTGTGTCGAGGCTTCTCTATATTAGGCGTAAGGGTTTCTTCTAATTTTATTTTAATTTTTAAAAAAAGATTTATTTTTTATTTATTTATGCATAAACTGGGGTGTAGGCCAGAGGTGCAGGGGGTAAGAGGATTCACCAGAAACAGAGTGGGGAACAGAACAGGCAGACTGACTGGACTGACTGAATACACTGCCGAGGGGAGCAGCGGGCGAGGCAGGAGAGGTCTGCTGCCCCATGTGTGGGTCAGCTTCCTGCCCAGGATCAAACTCATGCCACAGATGTTGGCGGTAGCTTAATAGTGCTGAGACTTAACCCCTGTGCCACCAGGTAGGCACCTCAATTTCTTCTAATTTTAATTATCATTTTAATCCATTTTATATCATTCTTTAGTTCTCTCATTGTTGTTTGCCCAATTTGCTATATTTATGTAATAAAAATACATGTAAGATCATTCAACTTAATCAGTTCAGAGATTCATATTCAAATTAAGATTTATTAAAGCAACACTTATTTTTCACTTTTAAGTAATGTCTTTTCTGAAATGCAGCATTTTGGTCCTCCCTGGTGGCTCAAGGGGTTAAGCACCGCACTATGAAGCAATCCGTAGTCTCTGCAGCATGAGTTAAATCCCGGCCAGCCAGAGGGCAACCCACATACTGAAACAGACCTCTCCTGTCTCACCCGCTGCTCCCCTCAGCAGTATATTTCAGTCAGTCTGCCTGTTCTGCTCCCCACTCTGTCTCTGGTGAATCCTTTTCAACCCCCCTGCAGCCCTGCTCTTGTTTGTATAAATAAATAAATCTTTAAAAAAATAAATAAAATGCAGCATTTTGAATGAAGAGGTTACTATAGTTTGATAGTGAATATGGTATTTTAGTACTATTTTCCTCTTTTGTGATTTTGTTTATATTTTTTGAAAGTCCCCTTCTCAAATAATTAATACCTAAATTTCACCTAAGCAACCATATTGATACACACACAGAGTCAATATTCTCACTTCTTACTTGTATTGTCTCTGCTTACTAAAACAATTACCAAAATACTGAAATTCAATAGTAAATCTCCTTGTTTGTAAGATTCACTTATGTTCTTTACATACTATCACAACAAAACAAAAATATTCCAGTTTAGAACTTTAGGCTTACTAATGGATGGGTAGTCCTTAGACTCTTGATCCTTTGTTATGATAAACTGATCATTCTGAGATACTGTGTGGTATCATGGATGGGAGGGTCATGGTAGCAGTGGTGGTAGTTTTGGTGGTGATGGTGGAAATCTCAGTTCAGTATATACTCAGAAACCATATGATTAAAAAAATGGATGGTTACAAATTACTTCATTACATAATATTTTCCATAGTATTTCAATTATTTCAACTGCATTAGCCTTTTACCTTCTCTCCCCCAAGTTTAATTAGCAGGAACACAAGATTATTTTTTTTTATCTTCAGTGCCATTTGCCTAATAGCAATAAGTTTTTGGTGTTTGCTTTTACTCTGTAATAGGTATTGGAATCTTTTTTTTTTTTCCTAAATAAACACCTGCTCTTTATTTATTAATTTAAAAAAATATTTATTTATTTATGCATACAAGAGCTGGGGTACAGGCCAGAGATGCAGGGGGTGAGAGGAATCACCAGAGACAGAGTGGGGAACAGAACAGGCAGACTGACTGAAATACACTGCTGAGGGGAGCAGTGAGGAAGACAGGAGAGGTCTGCAGAGTCATGTGAGTTGCTCCCTGGCCAGCCCGGGATTGAACTCAGCCCGGGATTGAACTCGGCCGGGGATTGAATTTGGCAGGGGATCGAACTTGGCTGGGGATCGAACTCGTATTGCAGAGGCTGTGGGTTGCTTCATAGTGCGGTGCTTAACCCCCTGCACCACCAGGGAGGCCCGGTACTGGGATCTTTTACATAGTCTCAACTTCACATGTACATTTTTGTGCAGGCAGTGGCAAGCCTCTCACATTGCTAAAAACAGAACACCTGACTAATTTCCTTTTCCTTTTAAGATTTATTTATTTATGCACACAAGAACTGGGGTACAGGACAGGTTGGGGGGGTTTGAGAGGATTCACCAGAGACAGAGTGGATAGCAGAACAGGTGGACTGACTTAAATACACTGCTGAGAGGAGCAGCAGGGAGGCAGGAGAGGTATGTTTGGCCATGTAGGTCATCTCACTGGCTGGGGATCCAACTCATGCTACAGTAGCTGCAAATTGCTTCATAGTGTTGTGTCTTAACCCCTCGCGCCACCCGGGAGGCCCCTAACTAATTTTCCAACACTATTTAGAAATTGAATGGAAATTGACAAGAGTTTTGGAATAACAATAATTACATTTTATATTCAGGAAGGGTCAAGATATCTGTAAGAGTTCATACATTTCTTAAAACTATATCAAGAAAGTTTGGTATTTAATAACTATTGTACCAAATATGAAACTATGATAACTATAAATCACGAAAAAAAGAGAGAATACTTTGATATACTGTAGTTCTATAGTTTCTAATTGTTCTTTCTGGAATGTATTTTTTTTTAGGTTTCTCTTTGAACCTACATTATTAAATGTCACATTAGTTAAACCATAATTAAATTAGAACCAACCAGATTCTTCTGTTTCTGTTGCTTTCTATCCTTAGAAACAATTGACCCTTGGCTAACTTTTCATGATTTGAAAAAATAAGTGGAAATCACAAAAGGGATATTAAATGTGAAATTGCAGCCAGAAAATTAGGACACAGATGTGGTTAAGTGATAGAATCTGTGCCTCAATGTGATTTAACCTCTAAAATGTTTAAGCAGTATTTCCCAGTTACAAGGAGTTTAGATACAAACACCAGGCCTTTGTTAGCAACATTCCAAAATAGAAAAAGCAACACTAAACTCAAAGCCTTTTGAAGGCAGGGATTTGAAATCTGGCTTACCCGATTCGTCAGTCTACTGCAGAGTTGGCCACCGACTACAGTGCTCAACGGGTATTTATAAAATGAACTAGCTTGTATCAAAACCTTATGATACCGCCTATGAGAAGTAATATTTAAAAAGAGGAGCATGCTGCAGTTCTTAGCTGATCGTTCCTCAGACTCCATGCTCCTGCGGTCCAGGTGAAGGGTGGGAACTGACGAGGCAGAGTGGTAAGGTCTGGAGTGGTAAAGAGGCTCCCCCCGCCCCTTAATGTACCTTGTTGCCATCTTGACGCTGCTTATCTACAACGTTTATGGCTCTGCCCTGAGCCCTCTGGTGTTAATTACCCTTGGGTCTTTGTGTCCTCTATTTCCAGCGTCTATACCTGCGTCTAGTAGACATTTGGACACGTCTTCCCTCTCACCCCATTAAATCAATGAGTTGCGGAAATGACCTCTTCTCTAATCTCCATAAGCGATGCTTGTGGGATGCGTGACGATGACTTGAACCCCAACTCCAAATGAGAAGAGGCGCCCCTCAACCCTCGCGGGGGCGGGTGTTCCCCGTTT
Source organism: Talpa occidentalis (assembly GCF_014898055.3). Classification (NCBI taxonomy): domain Eukaryota; kingdom Metazoa; phylum Chordata; class Mammalia; order Eulipotyphla; family Talpidae; genus Talpa; species Talpa occidentalis. Next base: position 117,707,402 of record NW_023602073.1, on the reverse strand, counting down.
AAGAGGTGCCCAAAGCATGTGGGGGTATCACCCAGGAAAGGAGATACAGCAAACTAGCGTGCCAAGCCCAGCACCGCCCTCTCCCAATCACCCAGGGCGCGGGGAGGGGGGGAGCCCCGCGCGCCCCACGGGCCCACTCCCGCCCGGGGCCCGGCAGCGCGAGCCCCCGGCCCGCCCGCGGCCCGCCCGCGGCCCGCCCCGCGCCGCGCACGCCTTATGTAAAGCGCCCGAGGCCCCGCCCCGGCCCGGCCCGCTCGGGCCCGGCGCTGCTGGCGGAGGGGGCGGGGAGAAGCCGCCGCAGCTGCAACTTCGCCGGAGCCTCGGAGCCGCGGCTCAGCCGGGCACCCAACCGCCGTCCGCGCGGAGCCGCCGCTCTCCCGGCCCGGGCCTCCGCCCCGCCGGCTCGGCCATGGCAGCCGCGGCGAGCGTGGCTCCTGCGCTGTGCGCCCGGCGCCGCCGCTGAGCAGCCGTTACCCGCCGCCTCGCGCCCGCCCGCCGCGGCCCCGGATCCGACGAGTTGCCGCGGCCGCAGACGCGGGAGGACGAGTGGGGAGGACGGACGCGGGGAGTCGGACGCCCCCGGCCCACCCGGCCTTCCTGCTCGCGATGTGGGGGCGCTTCCTGGCCCCCGAGCCCGGCAGCCGGGACGGCCCCGGCGGGGCCCGCAGCTTCCCGGAGGGTGAGTAGCGGGACAGCCCCTGCTGGGCGGGGGCGGCGGCCGGCCGCGACGCGGTGGACCCCGCCGCGGCCCCCCCGCTGGGCCTGCCTTCCCCGACGCCGCCTCGCGCCCGCCGCCCCGTGTCTCCCCGGGCGGACGCGGGGTCCCGCGGGGGGCGTCCGGGGGCCGCGTCCCTGGACTGTCCGCCGCCGGGCGGCGCGGCGCGCGGGCTCCGCGTCCGGGCGGCTGCCCCTCGTTGGCCGCGGCCCCGGGCCCTGACTTCGCGCTCGCGGGGCCTCCTCGGGCGGGCTTTGTTGTGGTCCCTCCCGCTCTCGCGTGGGGCGGGTGGCCGCCGTGGAGAGCCGGGCTCGGGCCCCGGGGATGGGCGCCCGACGGCGCTGCGGCGGGGCCGGGCGCGCCTCCGCGGGCGGGGTCTGCGGCGTCGCTGCCCGCGGCGCCACCTTAGGGTGCGTTTCGGCGCTGGGGCTGGGGGCTGCTGGGTGCGGGCGCTGCCGGGGACCTCCCTCCGGGGGCTGACGCCCCTCACAGAAACGTGGTCCCTGCGCCGCAGTCCCCTTCCGCGCAGGAGAAGGACGCGTCCCGCAAGAGCCACATCGACCTCTGCGCGGTGGGGATGTTAAGCTGTTGGCCTCGCCCGTCCCCTGCAAGGAAAATTTGGGGTTTGCCGCGTTGGGTGTGTGAAGGGGGCCGTTTATGTCGGACAGCCATTTCGTGCCTGTCTTGCTCAGAAGTTGTGTAGGAGCCAACAAATTAGGATAAATTCCCCCGCCCCCCAACCCCCCCAAATTTGGGATTTAAAAAAAAAACCCAAAAAACAAAACACCAACCCGATTTGGGCTGCCTGTGACAGTTTATCCAATGTGGCGATCCCTCCAGGTACTTTGATCTTGCATTTTGAATCCCTTTGAGAAGCTGAAAAATCATTTGGATCTTTTATATAGAAAAATTGCCTCATGTACACGCACAGAAATTTCTAGGATTCATGTTCAGTAACCTTGTTCCACCAAATGTTTGTGCTTTTCTAACTGATGTTTTTTTGTATGCATTTCAAAGCTATTATTTGCAAAATAAAAACAAATTAAAAAGCAGAAGCTGCTTTTGGAAGTGGTTTTTTTTTTTTTTTTTTTTTTGGTTCTTGTTGGTAGTAATGTTTTGATATATGATTACATTGTGAAATAATGTCTGCAATCAAACTAGCTAAGCTGTCCATCCCCTCACATAGTTACTTTTTTATGTGTGTGGTGAGAACACTTAAGATTTACCTTCTTACATTACAAGCAGCTTCTGCTTTTTAATTTGTTTTTATTTTGCAATAAGCACACAATACATTATATAGTGACCATGCTGTACATTTACAACGATTTTATATGTGAAAAAATTTATAAAATTTAAAAATTAGAGTTAGATTTGAAATCATGCTCTTGAATTTGGGCCTTTAACAATTTTAGAAATAATAGAATTTAGTGTAGGCATGAGTTGAGTAAAAAACAACATAAGTAGGGAATTACTTTCTTTAAAATGTGTACTGTTTGTCCTAGGAAGAGGAGGCAGCATTTGAGAGGTTACTCTTGCCTACTGAGTATTCATAAATCCTGCAGTCACAGTCATTTCAGTGAGTGAGAAGGCACTTCTTTATCCCTAGGGATTGGAGGGAGTGCTTTCATTTTAGCTATATAAGTCAGAAGCCATCTGTAACGTCTTTGTAACTTAACCTCAAGTTTTATTTATAATAATAACATGTTTGGAGATAAAATATCATCCAGCCATTGTATTCATTTTTCCATTGTTTTCAAAGAGGAAGTGCTCATGTTGTTTAGAAGTTAGGTAACCCAAGGAAAGACTTGAGGTTCACTTGCTGCCTCTAGACCTTTGCTGTGGCAAAGAATATAGTAGAAGATGGTACTTTGTAAATACTCTCCAAGTTTAAGGAATTTGGACAGTATATTTTAACAAACATTTTATCTCAGCTTTGACAGTGATGAACCATTGGTAAGTCAGGACTTGCCTTTCCAATAAAATATTTTTCAGCTATATGCTGAGAATCGATGACTTTTACAATAAAGTGATAAACTTATTTGTTAATGCTTATTTATTCTCTTGAGCAAACAGATATTAGAAGTTATTTTTTCATTAGTTTAAAAAATTTGTACTTTAGATGAAAATCTTAACTGCGGTTTCTTGAGCAAATGAGCAGATGGTGAAGGTCAAGATAATGACCTCTGAGTTGATTTCACGTAGGGGTTTTTTTTCTTTGTTGAGAATCTTAAGGAAACATTTTTGAAATATCTAGTATATTTTTTTGACTCTTGAGTGATTTTAGAGTTTTTCTGGAAAAAAATAAAAAGGGAACCAGTATTCTGATTGAACTGATTAGCAGTCATTTTGGTCCTGGGGACCAATGTGAAAATAGGGATAAACAAATAATTTCTCACATTTAAACAAGTTTATCTCAATATATGGGAGACTTCAAGGTATTTACAACTGCTTTGTTCATGTGGATATGTAACTAGAGGAAAAATGAAGGTATATAGAGCCAGTGTTCTAAAAACTTAAAGGGAACTTTTTTTAGGTAATGACATTAAAGAATACCGAATTGTTGACCTTTGCTTTAGATATAACCATGCTTTGTTTTTATCCACAATTTTATAAATGACAGTATTTTCATATGAAGAATGAATACCCTTTCCTTTTTTCTATTGACAAGTGTGATTAGAAAGCTAATTTTAAGTAGATTAAGTGGTAAGTCTTTTATGCCTCTATTTGACTGCATTTGAGAATATCTAATTAAAAAAATGTAAGTTGCAAAGGTGGATGAAGAATGTATGTATGTATTTCCCTTAGGCAATAATCTAGTATGCTATAGCTGTATTTTGTATACTTATACCTAGTTGTACTGAATTTATTCCTTTTTATGAATCATACTTTTAAAACATTTATATATTCAACTCTTAAAACATTTGGAGGTAGAATATGATATTTTAAAAGTGCTAAAGTCAAAATGTTATGGAAAACACATGATCTGAAGAAATGTCATTTGTTCAATGCCTTGAGCTTTTTATCCACCTCTCTAATTGATGGCACTGCCATAGGTGTTTAGCGATGTCATAATGCTGTTGACAGTAACTGGCATGATGACTTCAGAGACTAAGGTTTTCTAGTGTGATTCTGAATTAGGTGTGCCTAAAAATACTGTGTAACAGTGAAACATAACTTTTGTCTAAACTCAAATGGACACTTTCTTTTATAGACATTGGAGGGGGGTAAGGTGTGAGTCTCAACTTCAGTGATGACTTTGGTGAAATGAGCTTGATTAGTAATTGGAACTTTACCTTCTTCTTGCCTTGAGTGAAGCTGATAAATTAATCTGAGGGCAGGCAATAAATGGTGAGTCCGATCATCTCTGTTGTCATGTTGCGCATATATTGAGAACAGAAAGGCTTTATTGAGTCATAATTTTTCTAACTGAATGAAATGTGTCCATGTGTACTTTGAGAAAATGACAAAAATATGAAGGCTTCTAGATGATATTTTAGTGAGTGGTAACTTAATTAGATTCCTCAAACTGTGCATTTAAAAAATGAAGAATGTGATCATTTAGATAGCTTATAAAGCTACAGTGTTCTATTAATTACTATTACTACTTTAAGGATATTCAAACTTTATATTGGCAAAATGATAAAAAAGTGAAATTTATAAGCTCATTCATTTTATTTTATTTTTTAAAAGATTTATTTACTTTTATACAAGAACTGGGGTACAGGTCAGAAATGCGGGAGGGTGAGAGGATTCACCAGAGACAGAGTGGGGAACAGAACAGGCAGACGGACCGAGATACCCTGCTGAGGGGAGCAGCGAGCGAGGCAAGAGAGGTCTGCCGCGCCTTGTGGGTATCTCCCTGGCCAGCTGGGAATTGAACCCACACTGCACAGGCTGCAGACAGCTTCACAGCGCTGTGCTCAACCTGCTGCGCCACTGGGGAGGCCCCTCATTCATTTTAAGAACTTTAAAGAATGATCAACATAAAAAACATCAAATTACTCTAATATTTTACTTTGACTTTCTATTTTTTAACTGAAAAATCCATTGTTATTACTTAGCATAGTGCTTGGCACATAATAAGTACTTGGTGAAAACATGAGGCATTCTTTCAGTAAATATTGTGTGCTAGTCACTGTAGGGACCTGCGGATACATCATTGAACAAGAAATAAAAGGTCCCAAACTCTAATTCTAGTGGGGAAGGAAACAGTCTGTAAGTCAACTGAAGAGAAGATAATTCAGTAGTGTCAAAAAGTAAGAAAAAAAAGGAAACTAGGTGAGGTGGTAGAGGGTGGGTAGAGTGGAGTTACTATGTGAAGGCTGGTCAGGGAACGCCTCTTTGAGGCGTTAATTTTACTCTGAGGTCTGAATGATGAGGAGACAGACATGACAGGAGTGTTCAGGCAGGGGGTATTGAAATAGCTCCAAGGTGAAAAGAGAGTTTGGTGAGCTGGAGCACAGTGAGCAGGGATGTGAGGTGAGAAAGTCCTGTTGCATAGGCATTATTAGAAGTTTGGATTCTGTTCTGTGTGTGAGGGAGAGCTAGTGATAAAAGGGCAGGGGAGATAACTTCATTCTTTCGCTTAGCAGGTTGACCTCCTGCTATGAGGCAGATGTCATTGTTTTATGTAGAAACACGAAGCTGACATTCCCCATCCTTGGGGTGTTTTGTGAGGGAAGGAAGCAGGAATAGTAATGGGGAAGCCAGCTAATAGATCATTTCAGTAATTAGTGTGAGAGTTGATGGCTTGGATTAGGGTAGTAAGACTGGATTTGGAGAGAAGAGAAATGGGTTTGGAATTCTTAAGTAATAAATAGGATTTACTGATGGTTTAGAGGGGGCACGAGGGATAGAGATATCAAAGACAATGTCTTAGTTTTGACTCCAGTAGTTACAATGGATGGATGTTGGTGCCGGACATGGGAAAGAGTGTGAGGAAGATAAGTGGACTCAAGACTTCCCATTTGTCCACCTGAAGTTTGAGAAACTTTTTAGAGGTTCAGGTAAGAACTTGAGTAGGAAATAGTATATACAAGTCTGGAGTTCAGAGGGTAGGTGATGGGGTTGGGAATGAAGGTAGGAATTCAGTGTGTACCCTGTGTATAAAATGGTTTTTAAAGGTGTCCATATGGAGAGAGTGTAGTGAAAACAATGGAGACTTGATAAGATGGCAGAGGACCAAGCTCTGGGCCTCTTAATGTTTTCAGGCCTGATAGAGGAAATGGAGCCATCCAAAGAGACTGAGAAGGAGTAGCTAGTGAGGTAAGAGTAAATTGGGAATAAAATTGGGAGAGCTGTTCCAGAAGAGGAGATTAGAGGAGTGAGTACCAGTTCACTGCTACCAAGAGGGCATCTAAGAGGTGTCAGTAGAGAATGGATCAATGTTACTGGCCAGTTTCAGTGAGAATCTTTAAAAAATTTTAAATGGCAGCGTTTAGAGATTCTCTACACTGTCAGATACTTTATTGCATAGGGACTGATACTAAAATGTTCAATAAATGTTTGAATTATATTCCCCTTACTATTTCTGTACTTAGGGTGACCAACTGTCTGGTTTTGCCTGGAATGTTCAGTCTTAAAACTAGGAAAGTATCCCGAGATTGCAGGATCGAGGGGTTTCCTCTGATGCCTTGCATTGAATAGTGACTCAACCTTGACTAAAGGATGCCCAGGACCTAAGTCAGTCCAAGTGTTTTTTCCTATGAGAATAGATCTCAACCAGAGGACCAGCCTTTAGTGTCTGTCTATTTCGTACTCCGGCCAGTAACTCTGTTTTTTGCTGCTTCTCTCTTTTGATAAATTGTTTTAAGAATTCATTAGGTTGTATTAAACTAATTCAAGTCATTGATAGGATTTTAATTTACTTTAAAAAGAGAATGACTTTAAGATTAGGAACTTTGTCTTATGGCCACTTTACATTATAGATGTCTAATAAATAGAATGATTGCTTAATTAATACTATTCAGTACTAAAGTTCAGAGTTCTGAAATGAACTATAGTATTTAGATATGCTTCTCAAGAGAATGGAATGATTTGGACTACATTTTATGTAAAGTTTAAAGTTTGGTAGATGAAGTGGTCACGTTGCTCTTGTAGAGGCAGAGGTCATGTATTTATTGATCTCAAGGCATATATTGCCTTGCCATGACATTACTGAAGCTTTTCCATTAATACCGAGCATTTTATCTCAATAGGAATAATGGACTGCAAAGTTAGACTAGAAATTAGGTACTTTAAATTTAGGAAAAGAAAAATTCCTGGCATTTGTAAATTTTCTCTGTTTTGGCATTTAAGTGTATTGTGTGTGGTACTTTAGTTCTTAAGTCAGGAAGTGAAAGAATATTTGAGAAATATTCTTTGGGGAACTCTGCTTTCTTTGGCGGTCAATGGTAGGTAAATAAAAGCAGCTTTTACTAGATCTAATAACTTTTTTATTTCAGAAAATTTATTTTTGAGTGTTTATTTTTACCTGGTGTTGGTGATCCATCTTAGTTTTGGCATAACTTACTACCATGTAAAATATTTTCTCTACTATAGTTATGAAATAATTATATTCAAAGACAAAGCTAAATGCCTCTGGGATACCACTTGGTAATCTCCATTACTTTTTTAGTGGTTTTATTAAAAATCTGTATTAATTTTTATCATACCTTATTTTTTTCCACTTTATAAACAGAAACACTTAGGAACCCTGAATTAAAATATGTGGACTTCATTCCAAATAACTACTAAAATGCTTTTTGAATATATCGTTTCATGTAACTGGAAGATAAGATAGAAGTCTGGCCTATACATACACTGAAATCAACAGGCATGTACTTTTTTCATAGGGTAGATAGTCTTATCACTGTTGATTGCTACCCTAACACTCTTGAATTTCTTATTTTATATACAACAAGTAGTTTGTGAATATTTATTGGCTTGAATTCAGGCTTCAAATGTCACATATTTATATATCTGATCATTGTTTTTAACTGAGGTAATTTTGCCTTTTTTTTTTTTTTTTTTTTATACAATAGCTGGGGTACAGCCAGAGGCGCTGGAGGGTGAGAGGATTCACCACAGACAGAGTGGGGGGCAGAACAGGCAGACAGAATTGAGGTAATTTTAACCTCAGCTTGACCCACTTAGTTTAAAACTCTCCCTTGTACCAGAATTGAAAGAAAGAAAATTCTGAATGACATTTGATGAATATATTCTTATACATTTTTGGGGTAATGTTTTTAAAATTATTTAAAGTACTTAAGTTCCAGAATTTTTTTTTTTATTTAGAAAATAAAAAATACTAGTTGTTGGTTAAAATTTGACTTAAATTCTTAAATGCAAGAAAGACAATTAATAATAAGGATTGAGCTGAAATTTAAGGTATGATTTGGCATGTATTTATTGCAAAATGGTTACCATAAATTGACATCCATCACCTCTCAGAGTTTTTTTCTTGTGATGAGAATGTTCAACATCTACTTTCTTAGCAACTTTCAAATATACAATATAGTACTATAACTATGTTGCCATGCTGTGTATTTCATCCCTCAAATTTATATTAAAACTGAAACTTGATGCTTTTTAGTCACCTTCCTATACACCCCCTGCCTCTTCATTCTGCATCTGGTCACCACCTATCTATTCTCTGTTTAAGGTTTTTTTTTTTTTTTAGAGTCCAAATATAGATGAGGTATCAATGCAATATTTATCCCTCTTTGCCTGGCATATTTCACTTAGTAAAATGCCCTCAAGGTCCACCTGTGTTGTCACAAGTGGTAGGATTTCCTTTTTTATGGGTGAATAATATTATACTATATATATGTGTGTATATATAGTTTATTTAAAATTTTGTTTAAAGATTTATTTATGCATACAAAAGTTGGGGTGTAGGCTGAAGGTGCAGGTAGGAGGGATGAGAGGATTCACCAGAGACAGAATGGGGAGCAGAACAGGCGGATTGACTGAAATGAACTGCTGAGGGGAGCAAGGGCGAGGCAGGAGATGTCTGCTGTGCCATGTGGGTCACCTTCCTGGCCAGGGATCCAACTCTTGCTACAGTAGCTGCAGACAGCTTGATAGTGCTCATGCTTAACCCTTTGCGCCACTAGGGAGGCCCTATCTAAAAATTTTTAGTTGAAGTAATAGTGCATTACAATATGACAGGCTTCAAGTGTGCATCATTATAAATCAACATATGTATGCATAGATATATTCCTTCCAGATTGTTCAATTTGTTGTCATATTGATATTCGTAATACTCTGTTATGGTCTTTTGTATTTCTGTAGGATCATGTTGTGACTTCTCTTTCATTTTTGATTTGAATTTTCTCTCCTTTGAGGGTTTTGTGAAAGGTTTGTATATTTAGTTTTCAAAAAAATTAGCTCTTGGTTTCATTGACCTTTTAAAAAATACCTTTATTGACTTACCATTGATTTACAACATTGTTTATGTTTTAGGAACATAGGCTTACTCTTTTACAAATGTTTGGTATCACACCACTCCCAGGATATCCTTTGGGTCCTCTCCCACTTTGCTCCCACCGAGCCCTTCTGGTAGAGTCAGTTCTGCAATCAGATTTCAAGGGATTGTTTTGGTTTGTTCTTCTGTCCCTCTGGTTTATTTCTTCATATTCCACATATGAGCAAAAACATCTGGTGTTTTTCTTTCTCCTTCTCACCCTTTTGGTTCCATCTATGTTGTTGAAAATGGTAAAATGTTATCCCTTTTATATTTAAGTATTATTACATTATTGTATGTATACTCCATCTTTATCCAACAGTCTGCCCTTGTACATTTAGATTGTTTTCATAGCTTTGCTATTGTGAATAGTGCTAGAATAAACATGGGAGTACATATATTCCTTTAAATTAGTGTTTTTGTATTCTTTGGGTGGATACCTAGGAGAGGATTACTGGATCATATGCCAGATCTATTTTCAGTATTTTGAGAAACCTCCATACTGATTTCCATAGAGACTGACTTAGTTTATATTCCACATTGATCTTTTGAATTTCAATCTTTGTTTTTGCCATTATGTTTATTATTTTCTTATGTTCAGTTTTTCTTTTTCTTTTTCAGGGGTTCTTCTAGGTATAAGCTTAGATTTTTGTTTGTGGTTTTTCTTGTTTCCTGATGTAGCCCTGTACTTACAAGAACTTGCCTCATAGTCCTGCTTTTGCTGCTACTAAGTCATGTTTTCATAAATTTGTCTCCAGGTATTTTTTGATTCCTCCTTTGATTTCCTCAGTGACTTGATAGTTGTCAGTAGTGTAGTATTTAATCACCACATAGTTGTGCTCTTCCTTCTTTATTATTTTGGTTGATTTCCAGCTTCATATTGTGATCCAAAATACGTTTTATATGGTTTCAGTCTTCATAAACATACTGACTTTTTCTTTGTCCCAGCCTTGAATGTTTCATGTACAATTGAAAAGTATATATTTTGTTGTTTTCATGTGGAATGCTCTGTATATATTTATTTTTAAATATCTGTTGAGTCCATCTCATCTAATTTGTTTTTTAAAGGTCATTGTGCCTTTCTTGTTTCCTGTCTGGATCATCTATCCATTGCTGTAAGTGCGGTGTTAAGGTCCCCTATGATTGTATTGCTGTGTCTCCCTTTAGGTCTGTTAATATTTGCCTACGTATTTTGGTGTTCCTATGTTGGGTGTGTATATATTAATAAATGTTACAGTCTTTCTCCTGTCTTGTTCCCTTTCTCATTACACAGTATCCATCTTTGTCTCATTAATTTTTTTTGGCCAGAAGTCTAGTTTATCTCATCTTAGGAGAGTAGTTCCTGCCTTTTTAAACTTTATATTGGCTTGCTGTACTATATTCTGTTGATTTGCAGTACCATTGTCCAGCCGTTCCTTCACTAAGTCTGTCTCCATTGCTTAAGTGAGTCTTTATAGGCAGCATGTAATTGGGTTTTGTTTTTTAATCCATGTAGCCACACTTACATCACATTTTCTTTATTGATCCATCAGTGGGCATATAATAAAGTGTTTGCATGTCTTGACCGTTCTATATAAAGTTCCCCATGTACAGTGAACATGGGGATGCAGGTATGTCTTTGAAATAGTAATTTCATTTTCCTCAGATATGAATACCCAGAAGTGAGATAGTTGGATAACATTAGAATTCTATTTTTAGTTAATTAAAGAACCTCTGTACGGTTTTCTGTAGTGGCTACACCAATTTACAATTGATGCTTGAACAATGTGGAAGTTAGGGGTATGTGAAGTTGAAAGTCTGTGTATAATGTCTGATTCCAAAAGCTTAACTAATAGCTTGTTTACCAGGAGCATTACTGATAAAAAAATTGGCATATTTTTATGTTATATACTGAATTATTACAATAAAGTAAGTCAGAGAACAGAAATTATTCTTAAGGAAATTACAAGAGAAAACACATTTACAGTGCTGTACTATATTATCGATATAGGAAGATTGGCCCCATCTGTTTATAAGAAAATACAGGCATGTGGACTTGAGCAATTCAAACCCATGTTGTTCGAGGCTGGCTTTAAATTCCTACCAAGAGTATGCAAAGGTTTATTTTCTTCACAGCTTTACCAACACTTGTTTTTTGTTGATAATAACCATTCTAACAAGTGTAAGGTGATAGCTCCTTCTACTTTTGGTTTGCATTTCTCTGATAGTCACTGATATTGACCACCTTTTCATGTGTTTGTTGGACACATATATGACTTTAGAAAAATGTCTATATAGTTTTTCTGTCCAATTTTTAATTGGATACCTCAGTTTTGCTATTATGTGGTATGAATTCTAATGTATTTTGGATATTAATCTCATATCCTGTTTGAACAGGTGGACTAAATCATGGACTGGCATGTCCTATCCAAGCAGTTCAGCCCACTACACTGACCATGAGGTCCCTTGATAAGACAAAGCATTAGATCCTGACTAATGATTATCTCACAGTCTCCTGGAGGAAGACTGAGAGCCCTCGTTGGCAGTCGGAATGTAATTCATCTGAGCATGCCCTGGTATAGCCCAACCCAGAACAAGCTATGAGGCTCGCTTACCTGCCTCTTGGACTTACTATCCTTTAAGTATCTCCTGACTCCCTTCGGGAAGTTACATTCTTCTTTCTCAAACTGACTCCTTCATGTGTGAGTCTGTATTTGGGACTTGTCGGGTTCAGTTACAACTAGCACTCTTTTTTGAATTCTTTCCCTAGAAGACAAAGGACCCACTCTAATCATATTTTTAAGCTACTTTGAAAACTATATACTTATTTTTAAATAGATACTTAAATGCAGTCTGTCTGAAGGGGTAGTTTAAAAATTTCCTGGGTTTTAAAATAGACCACCACTACCAACAAACAAACAGACAAACAGACAAAACCCCAATAAACAAAACCCTGTTTTAATCCTTCCTCTACTTTTTTTTTTTTTTCCTTTAAGATTTATTTATTTATTTATAGAAGCACTGGGTACAGTCAAAAGCACGGGAGGGTGAGAGAATTCACCAGAGCCAGAGCAGGGAGCAGAACAGGCAGAAGGACCAAAGTACACTGCTGAGGGGAGCAGTGACAGCAGGAGAGGCTGTGCACCATGTAGGACCCTCGCCCGGCGGCCAGGGATCGAACTGGTGCTGCAGAGGCTGCAGGCAGCTTCACAGCCCAGGTCTCAACTGCTGTGCCACTGGGGAAGCCCTTAATCCTTCCTCTAAAGGGAAGAGCATTTTTTAGATCTAATTATAAGGTTTCCAAAATGCTAATTTTATTACATGAGCATTTATTGGGTATCCGGTGGTAATAGTGACTACATTTATTGAAACCCTGTTTAACTGAGTAGCTCTGTGCTAGAGAGTTTTAAAAAAATTCTTTCACTGTTCCCAGCTTCGCGTGAGAAGAAATTTATATACATAGGGGTTCATATAATTTATGTTGTTAGGGAATTTTCACAGATATGTTGGGAGAGCATAAAGTTGCTTTTGTTTGATACCATTTTGAGGAATGAGAGAAAATATTTAGATCAAGTTAATTCTGAGCTGGAACTCATAGAGAAGGAAAGTAGCTTGGATTCATGAAAGAACCTGATCAAGTAGGAGGCAGTGTTTAGATATATGTGCTAGTGTTTGTAGGAGAGCCAGAATGGGGAAGGCTAGGGATTACAAAGTATTAGAAAATGAGACTGCTAAATGATAAATAATTGCCAAACTTAAGGTGTTATGAGTATTACATAATATCCTGTAAGGAACCTATACAACTGTGTAAATATAATGATGTTAATTATATTTTATTATGAGACGATAATTCTGATACTAGTGTTAGTGGGCAGAATGAGGAGCAGCACCCTAGGGCCCTCCCCAAAGCTGCATGTTCTAAATGGGTTCTGCCATCTGCCACATAAAGACAAAGCATACTCTTAGTGCATAAGATCTTCAGTAGAAAAGAACTTTAATAGAATTAGTGTGCAATAGAGAGAAGAGAAAGAATATGGTTTTCAGTGAAGCACCCCAGGCCACTCATCCCCTTGTGGGTAAATGCCCAACCAAACAGGGTTGGCCCAAAGTGGGGCCACTGAGGCCTGAAAGCCTGCCACAAGTCTAAAGCACCTTCTGGCCGGGAGCCAAAAGAAAGGAGCAGAAGGGGACTGGCAAGTCTAGAAGGAAAAGACAAAATCAAAATACAAGTCAAGATAAAAGCTGCCATTGTCAGCCTCCCCTCAGGTCTCTCACAACTCTTTCAAGTGTCTCCTTCCATGTCCCCCATGTCTCTAGTACAAGTCCAGGGTGGAGGAGGGAGCATGGCTTCTTAACATGTCTCCCTGTTCCGCGTGCCTCCTCCAGGTCTTCTCTCCCAGGTCCTTTTTGACTCCACCCTTGCTTGGCTCAGGCAGGAACCTGGAGCTCCCCTTTCCCTGGGGATTACACTGTTACAGTAGGTCAGGGCTAGCTCTGGTGGAGTTTCTTCAGTAGCAGATCTTGTAGCAGTCCAGCCAAAAGATAGGCTCCGAGAAGATGGGAATGGAGAAAAACACCCCAAGTTAATACTTGTGAAAAGAACTGAAGAGGCTCAGGAACTAATTTAGATGTATGGGAGGTAAGAGAAAGAATTTATTTTGTTATAGTCTCTGGATTTATTACTTTTTAACATAATTGTGTGTTGGTTTCTATTCATAAGTAGATTTGGGGCAGTGAAAGGCCACTGTGTGAACTTTGATCTAAAGTACTTTGTACTTGTTCCCACCTCAGAGATTTTAAAGTAGAGATCTGGTCCAGCTTCTGTAAGGGTAAATACACCTTTATTTATTTTCATTGTGTTCTATTTTATATAAAAAGTTGGTTTTAATCCACTTGAGTGTTGATTTGCATTAAAAACACTAATTTGTACTTATGATTTGTATTATATATTCATTGTTTTATATAAAAGTATAGATCTGTTTTGTTGATGTTATTTTTATTTTCTTCTGGCTTAGAGTTGTCATTAAAAATTAAGTAAAATTAGTTAGTTTTCTAGGTGTAAGTACAGATCCATTAATATTTTGTGAAAGATGATATTGTATGCATTTCTTACTTCCAGTTAAAAAAAAAAACTCCAGGAAAAAATAGATTGCTTATTTATATGATGTTATACTTCCTGTATTTCCAGTGTGAGAAATATTTTTTTTAGTAAGTTATTCTTGAGCATTCAGTAAATGGGGTGGAGATAAGGGTGAAGTAAATCTGTGTACTGCTCAAAATAGTATATTATCTATAAACAAGAAGTTTTATTTTACTTACTTTACCTGGTGTTTCTGGGTGAGTGTTTATTCAGCTGAATTAAGGTAAGTTACATTCTGAGAGAGTCTTAGAACCTGCAAAGTTTTAAGTGGTTGATTTCATTCTCCAAGCTGGTAGGAGGATAGCTTTGACCAATATATTTTAATCTTGAGTTAAGTTAAATGTATATGTCTATACATGTATAAGATAGCTATAAAACCCACAGAAATTTAATTTATAAATTATACATAAATGATTCAAAATAATGCTAATGTGCCATAATGTTTTATTAAAATGAAACCTTTAATGTTGGGATTTATAGCTTCAGGTCTGGTTATATTGTTAGCATGCTTAATTATTTTGATTTTAATATTACTATAGGGAATGGCTGTTCCTAAAAGTGGTAAAATGATGTCCTTGATTGTATGCACATATCTGTAATTTTGTGAACCTTATATTTAAAGTGCTGACAGCACTACTTGCATGCCATTTTCAACAGGAGTTGTGATAATTCTATAAAACTGTCTTGATTCACATGGTGGTAAGTGCCTAGTAAGTCAGTCATTTCCTCTTTACTTAGAAGGAATTGCAATTTGCTTACAAAATGTAAGTGGGACATAGAAATTATATAATAATCTGTTTTAATATAGTTATATTGATACAGCAACATGGAGTAATCAGATAAGTAACATGTACTTATTAATATTGTAAGAATGTCATTGAAGTGAAAGCCCCAAAATTCTTGCACAGAACTTGTTAACTCTGACAAATAATCTATAGGAGCTAATCTGAAAATCACTGTGATCAACAGCAATTAAAATATGTGCTTCTTAAACTTTTATATAGAATTCAAGATTTAAAATTGTTCTTTCGAACTGTACTGTAAAAATTTCTAAATGCTAATTCTATGTTTCTGCACCTAGTTCTTATGAACTAATAATAATACACAGACTAGCACTGGTCCATGGATATGTGCTTTGAGTAGCCTTTAGTAGACAATAAAAGAATGAAGTAAGAAAAAAAGTAAAATGCTGGATAAATCAGAAAAGGGCAAATAAAAATTAAGTAAAAATGGACAAGATAAGTGAAAATATTGAGAATATTGAAAAATATGTATTAGCTGAAAAAGGAGGGTCTAATGTAACTCAAAAGGAATAATTGAACTAAGAGAAAGATTCTGTGCTGTTCAACTTTAATAAGATAACTAAAAAAAAAATCAATTAGAACAACTTAAAATAATTAAACAATTTCAGTGATTAGGGTACAGTAGAGAAAAAAGCAGGTCTTTTGATCTTCCTTGAACGCAATCTATTCATTATGCCTTGCAATAGATTCTATTAGCGTTTCCCTGAGCCTCAATTCTCTGTTAATGCCTCTACATGGAATCTCAAATGTCTGCCTATCAAATATTCCAGGACAGAGTTCTGACATTTCCAGATAGATGTAGATTTGACATTTTAAATAAGACAGCAATGTGTGTTCAAGACCCAGAAGCAGAAAAACAAGAGGTTTTCAGCTAAAGGAAGCCACTAATCTGCATTGAATTCTTTTGTTTGTGTATGTATTTTCACAAGTTCAAGAAAGATTTCTAACTTTTAACTTTTCTGTTTTCCTTTTTAGGCCCAGATTATTCTTCATCAGCATGGTTACCTGGCAATGAATCTTTGTGGCAGGCCACAACTGTTGCATCCAATCATCGAAATAATCATATCAGGAGACATAGTATAGCTTCTGACAGTGGAGACACTGGCATTGGAACTTCTTGTTCTGACAGTGTGGAAGGTGAGTCAAAATTCTTCATGTCTGGATATGAATCTTTAGAGAATGGTTGTGACTGACAACATTTAAGGGGACTGTGTTTATTGCTCCAAATGAAAAAATTATAAAGCAGTGAATAAATAATATTCAGTGTTGCTATATGTCAAGTGAAACTGCCTTTCTGATCACATTTGATTTTCCTTCATTTATTTCTTTATTTTTATTTATTTATTTTTTTTTTTAAAGATTTATTTTTATTTATTTATACAAGCACTGGGTACAGTCAGAAGCGCGGGAGGGTGAGAGAACTCACCAGAGCCAGAGCGGGGAGCAGAACAGGCAGAAGGACCGAAGTACACTGCTGAGGGGAGCAGCGGGCCGCAGGAGGGGTCTGCGCGCCATGTGGGACCCTCCTCTGGTGGCCGGGGAGCAGCCGGGGATCGAACCGGCGCTGCAGAGTCTGCGGGCAGCTTCGCAACCCAGTGCTCAACCGCTGCGCCACCAGGGAGGCCCCATTTATTTCTTTAAAGTTCTTATTATGAGATAATTGTAGATTCACTTGCAATTTTAAGAGAATCTGTATACCCTTTATTGGTCTCTCTACCCCTTGGTAATATCTTGCAAAAACTACAGTTTTATATACTATGCCCGGAACATTTCTGTCAGGGCAGTATACCTCATGCCCATGTCTTGTCTTCTTCCCTCCCTCCCCCTTAACTCTTGAAAACCACATCTATTCTCCATTTTTATAACTTTGTAATTCTTAAAATTTTAAGAATGTTTTATAAAGGGATTCAAATAGTATGCAGCCCTTTGGAATTGGTTTTATTCCCTAGAGCTTCATCCAAGTTGTTGCATGCATCAGTAGTTTATGTCTTTCTTTTAATGAGTAGTACTCGATTGTGGAGGTATTGGATCGACTGCATTTTGCTTAACCATTTACTTAGCCCATTGAAAGACATTTGAATTTTACCTAGTTTTTTACTATTTAGAATAAAGCTGCTATAAATATCTTGTAGACGTTTTGGTGTTAACATTTGTCTTCATTTCTCTGGGGTAAATAAATGCCCAGGGTGAATGACGGTCCTTTGGTAGTTGCATGTTTAGTTTTTAAAGACATTTTCACTCTTTTGCACAACAACTCTTCCATTTTTATCAACAATGGAGATGGATCAAGATGAGAGATCCAGTTTTCTCTTCATCCTTGCCAGCATTTGGTGATTTTAAATTTTAGCCTTTCTGATAGCATTTGAATTTTCATTTCCTTAAAGTCTAATAATATTCAACATTTTTTTCCACATGCTTACTTGTCATCCTCTTTCTTAGGTGAAATGTCTCTTCATGTCATTTGTCCATGTTGTAGCTGGATGATTTCCTTTTCTACTGTTGAGTTTTGAGAGTTCTTTGTATATTTTAGATGCTAATTCTTTGTTGGCTCTGTGATCTGCAAATATTTTCTTTCATTTTGTAGTTTATGTTTTCATACTCCCAATAGTATTTATTGTAGAGCAAAAATCTTAAATTTTATGAAGTTCATTGTATTCGTTTTCCTTTATGTATGTCATGCTTTTGGAGGTCAAATCTAAGAAGTCATTACTGAGACTTAAGAGCTTGAAAATTTTCTCTCATTTTTTTCCTAACACTTTCATTTCATGTTTTATGCATTTAAATCCAGGATCCTTTGTGAGATAATTTTTTAATAAAGTGTGTATATTCTGGCATCCCTAAGACCATTGTTAGGCTTAATGATTTGCTAGAAGGAATCACAGGACTCAGTTATACCAGTTATACCAACAGTTATGGTTTATTATAGCAAAAGGAAACAAATGAAATTATTGAAAAAGAAGCAAAGGGCAGAATCTAGGGGACACCATCCCCATACTTATGACTGTTCTTTCCCAGTGGAGTTGTTTGGCCAGTTGATAGCCCCACTGATGATGTATTACTGCAAATATAGAGTATTGCTAACCAGAAAAGGTCACTTGAGCCTTGGTGGCCAGCATTTTTATTATGGGATAGTTATGTTGACATGGCTAACTGTCTCCATGGATGACTTTACTCTCTTAACTCCTGAGAGATCAAGTTTATCACACATCATTCAAGGACCCCTCCATAAATCACATTATTAGCATACACTATACGATGGGACCTAATATCCCCAGATAAAAAATGACACTCTTTATTAGACAGGATTTCCAAAGGATTAGAGGCTACCCCTGAGACTCAAACAAGGACCAGATCGTTCCTGGAATGTACAGGGTCTGCAAAACTCAAATAAGCTGAGTTAATCCTTACCGCGCAATGTAAGACTAAGATTAAAATTCATTGTTTTGCCTAATTAATCTTGAGATCAGTTATAATTATTGTTCCCATATAATTTTTTCCAAAGTTGTTTAAGAAATAGCTGTTATAGTTCCTTTGCCTTTCTAGAATCATTTTGTCTATATCTACAAAAAAATCTTACTGGAGATTTAATAGGAGTTATGGTGTCTGTATATCAGTTTGGGGAGAGTTTGACATCTTCATTCTGTTGAGTCTTTTAGTCTCTGTTGTTTCTCCTTTTTATTTAAATTTTAATTTTATGGACCAGTGCTGAATAGTTTTCAACATTCATGTTCTATACATATTTTGTTAGATTTATAGATGTATATTTTATTTTGGAGGGTGGTTTTATAAATTTTACTACCAATTTTGGTGTCAATGTGTTATGTTACTATATAAAAATACAGTGGACTCATACATGTTAGCTCATAAAATCTTCACAGCAACCTTCTGCAGAAAGAGTAATACTCAGAGATTAAATTACTTACTTAAAATAACTTAGGTAAAATGTGTATAACCTTGTCTCAGTGTATACACAGGTCAACAAATACAGTATGGTCAAGAATATTCAATTAGAAAATAGCTTTAAGTGTCTGTCAGTAGGAAATGGTTGATTATTTTACTGAGTATCCAGTTAAAATAATTAGTTAGCTATATATGTACCTCTTAGAAAGAGGTTCAAACAAATACCCAGATTGATAGAACAAATTGAACATTCTTTTGGAACTTCGTTGAAATTCTACTAAAACTTGGGGGGTAGGAAATTAAAATCAAAAACAGCCTGATGATGACCAGGAGAATAAGAGAGAATACTAAAATTCTGTGAATAAATGGAAAAAAATTAAAGAATAATTTCCATTGTTAAATTCAGATATTTCCTTTACCAGAAGGTGGAGTTTAATCCTCCCTGTCTAACTTGCATCCAGAGAATAGGAAGTAGAAAGGGGAATAATCACCTTACAATGGAGAAACCTGGCAAGTCTGGCACTGTCAGTTTCTGAGCCTTTTTGAAGAATTTTAATAATACATTGACAATTTACTCCTGAATTTTCTCTGTTGCTGATTTAGAATTCAGCTACTTGGGGCCTGCTTGGTGGTATTGTGACTCACCACTCTTAAGTAATATTCTAGGAGTAGTAAGTCACAACTGGGAGTTGTCTTTACTCCCAGAATTTTGGTTTGTTTTAATAATTTTTAGGTGAAATGTGTACTACATTTGAATCTAAAAAATTATGTTTATTGAGATAATGTTATTTTACAATACTGTATGTATTTTAGAAGTTTAGGCCCACACCCCTATGAATCTGTTACCACTATCCCACTATTCACTTGAATTCTTAAAAGACTGATTATTGTGAAAACCTCGGTGTACATATTAATTAACTACATGATTTACATACTAAAAAGTTTGACTATTAACAAAACTCTTGATTTATCTTACTGCATTTATTTACTGTATTTGATAAAAAGTACATACCTGTCATCAGTTACTGTCAATCCCTTTCTAAAGACATTTGAGTTAGTTTATGGAAAACAATGTAGAAGCCACTAGCAGCACGTGGCTATTGAGTGCTTGACCTGTCCCTGGTCCAAATTGAAATGTAGAATGCACATTGAAATTCAAGAACTTTTTATAACATATGAATGTAAAATATGTTATTAATATTGACTGATTATATGATAAGATAGCATTGGATATAGTGGGTTAAATAAAATAGTTAATTTTACCTTTCATTTTTACTTTTTTGATGTTGCTACTAAAAAACTGAAAAGTTACAAATGTAACTGAATTCTGTTTCTATTGGATATAATGGATATACTGGTTTTGATAGCCTGTAACTTGTGAAGAGTTTACTTTAGAGTGTGTTTGTGTTTTTATGTTTCTCAGTAGAAATAATATTGACTTCTCAAAATAGCTCGTCAGTCCACTTAATATTTTACATGCTACATGTTTTTATCATTAGCATTATGTCTACATTAAGTTATGTTTTGTCATTCTGGGGTATTGAAAGCATACTTCTTTTTGCATTTTGACATGGATAAGAACTTCACTGCAGTAGGATTACCCTGTTCTCCCTGGCAAAGAGAAAGTAAAGATGGGTGTGGTGGGGGTGTCAAGATTTGGATTGGAAAAGATTTTAGATTGCTTCAGAATTTCAGAAATTTTCCAATCTATTCAGTTGAGGAATAGCAAAAAGGAATAATGTCAATAGTTCTTGCTAGAAAATTCCTACTGGGTCTGAGGCACAGGCCCTCAGCGGGCAAGCTGGAACATTCTTTTAGATAAAGGAGATCCCAGATTGGGGGTTTCAGAGCATGGTTTCCTGTTAGAACAAGTAGAACATGGAAGTTGAGTTATCCCAGGTAGAAAAGTGTATGATTGTACCAGTCTTTCACATGGTTGGAAAAAGAGTTTTTAGGATGAAAGAGTTTATCTTTCAAGCTTCTAAACTTTGGCTGTTCTTTTCAAATAATGGCATATACTTAGGTAATTGAAATATTTAACCCATAAGTTTGAATCCTGATTTACCTTAGGTTTGGTTTTTTTGGTTTTTCTATAAAATAGTTATAATTGAATAGGTGTTCCTCCATATACTAAATGCAAATTTAATTTTTGGGAGTATAGATCCAACTACATGGAATAATTTTTATTTAAATTTCGTGGTACATTATTTTTAAGTAAACAGTACACCCATGAAGTGGGTCATCAAACTTTAAACAAACTGATATTATCTAGTGAAACTTCCATTTCTCCACCCGACTCTCTGCTCTTTAGTATTGTTTGATTATAACAAGTCTTTCAAGTGGTATCCTTTGGGCATTGATTCATCTGAAAAATAACTTGTATTTTTGTTTAATATTTAGTAAGTGAATAAATGAATGAATATGCAAAGCTCCAGGTTGGAAAGGGAAGAATACGTCTATTTTATAAATCATTTACAAAACACAATATTTGTAATTCACAGAGCATTTACATTCTGCATTCTGTTTACCCCACATTTATGTATAAGTTTTTAAAGAATTAAAACACATGGAGCTTTGCATATTCATTCATTTATTCACTTAATAAATATTTACTGAATTATTACTGTGTTTCAGGAGCTACAAAATTGAAGAGTTCAAAATGGGAAATACATCAGAATATGGGAAGGGACTTTAGTACAGAAAACTATTCTAATATTACCAGTGAGTAGTTTAATTTTAGCCAGAGTATTTGGAGATTTAAAATAACGCCAAGTAAGGGCTAGCTTAAACAAGAAGTAAATTTAACATTAGTGGCACCACTTTTTAGCTGTGGCAAATTGTTCATGGGGTGTCACATTTCAGGTTAGTAAGAAATGGTCTGTGACATGAAGGTAAATGTGTCTGCAAGCCTACCAAATTAAAACATAAACCACACTAGCAGATCACCAATTTCTTCCTAGGTTTTCTTTGCTGAGACCTGGAAGCCATATAAATGTAGCTGCTGTTGCTACAGAAAATAGTTTGAGAGGGAGTTGTTTTTTGAGGTATGCAGAACTTGTGTAGTGCATACCTAGATGTGTGGTGCAAGGGTTGAGTGACTAAAGGAGAAGCAAGAGGAAACTGGGAGTAAGGACCCTGAGGCAAAATAAATAAATAGATAAAAATGAGTCTAAAAAATGAACAGCTTTTTGCTTAAGTTTGGCTCTGTATCCTTCCATAGTATAGTCTTCCTCTCCTTTATCACCTTTTATTTTTTCAACCTTAACTTTTAACAGTCTGTTTGGGCCTAGTTTTCAAGCATAATCATATAATTTACTAAGTAAAGATACAGATAGGCCCTCTTGTGTTATGCAGCCATTGTGAGT
This sequence comes from Talpa occidentalis, assembly GCF_014898055.3. NCBI lineage: Eukaryota > Metazoa > Chordata > Mammalia > Eulipotyphla > Talpidae > Talpa > Talpa occidentalis. The sequence continues at coordinate 117,685,054 of NW_023602073.1, read as the reverse complement.
CCCACTGTGTTCTTCGACACGGCTGTATCAGCCTATCAACAGACAGACCTTGGACACCTTAGAGGTGTTTGCAGACAGAGTTTCAAAACACGGAAGACTCTTGTGTTCTGAGCACTACGGCAAGAAAGGATTTGGTTATAAAGGTTCCTGCTTTCAGGGAATTTTTCTAGGGCTTATGTGTCAGTGTGGTGACATCACTTGTCATCATGACACTGGTAGCGGGTCTATTTATGGGGTGAATGATGAGGAGAATTTTATCCTGAAGCATACAAGTCCTGGTATGTTGTCAATGGCAAATGCTGGACCCAACGTGAATGGCTCTTAGTTTTCATCTACACTGCCAGGACTGAGTGGTTGGGTGGAATGCATGTGATCTCTGACAAGATGAAGAAGGGAACAAATAGGGTGGAAGCCATGGAGGACTGTGGGTCCAGGAATGGCAGGGCCAGCAAGGAGATCACCATTGCTGACTCTCGACAGCAGTTGTGTTTTGGCTTAATCACCAGGGCATTCCTTCTGTAGCTCAGGAGAGACCCCTTCATCCCTGCCTGCTCAAAATAGCTCACAATTTTTATGCTCTCCTTATAGTTCTTTGGGGTCCATGTTTTCCTTATCCTCTTCCAAGTCTAGTAGATTATAAGTCAAATTTATGATTATGAAATAAGCAATAACAGCAGCAAAAAAGGAAAAGATACAAGTGTAGAGTTAAATAAGTTTTTTCTTTGATAAATCCTAACTGCTAATTTTATTTGGAGATGCTTACATGGCAGGGCTAGTAAAAATGAACTTCAGTTTAATCATACATTCATCAGTGAGTTGTGTTTACTAAGAGATAGGACTGTTGAATAATACAAATTTTGGTGTTTTTCTGTGACTATGTCCGAAAGGAAGGAAAATCAGAAAAATTACCATTTATCTGGTACATAGTCTTCATCTTATGAGAAAATTGAGGCCTTTTAAGGTAAAGTCCTATTTGATCTTTTATTCTGTTTGTTAGGTTCTGTACTAGGGATTACAGTGAAAGAGACATTTTCCCTGTTCCTAGTCTAGTGGAGAAGACAGACAGGAAATAATTGTCGTAAAATAGTATGATTAGTATGACAGGCCAGACACTAAGAGAAGGGGACCTACCTAAATCCACTGGATAGGGGACTCCTAGCAGAAATACTTAAACAGAGGCCCATGAGTAGGAACCAGCAGGGCAGAAGTGGTGGAGGAGAATGTGCAGGTTGATAGAAGAGCATGGTCAGAGACTGGGAGGTGACCCCCTACCTAGCCTCGTAATAGTTGGCTTATTTTGGTTACACATGTCATGTATTAAGTATATGGAAATGAACATTCACACACTATTGGTCCAAATATAAATTGCAACCTCTTAGGGCACCTTGAAAATGTCAGGTAAAATTTTAAATGCACTTCATTTGACCAGCAATTTTATAATTAAAAATTGTATTTTGGTACATTTTACATTTACAGTGGCATAAGTAGGCATCCTGACATTGTGTGTTATAGCAAAAATCTAGAAACAAATGTACATCATTCTGGGATTGGATAAAGAAATCACGATATCCATTAAGAGGCAATTCTTTGCCTCTACTGAAAAAGAATGAGTTAGACTTAAAAAAATACTGGAAGGTGAAAGAACGTTCTGCAGATGGATCAGAGGAGAGTAGAGCTGAAGTTAATTTGGTTTATACATAGGAGCTGACTTGTCCACACAAAGAGATAATGGGAAGGGAGAAAATGACATGTTTTAGGAGACATTTAGGAGATGAAAACCATACATCCTTTTTAAACAGCTTGATTGAAATGTAATTAATATACCATACAGTTCACCCATTTATAGTGTGCAATTCAGTGGCTTTTAGTATATTCACAGAGTTGTCTATTTATTAACATCAGTTTTAGGATATTAATATCACCTCAAAAGAAACCACATTCTCCTTACCCATCATTTTTAATAGATCTATTCTGCCAACCCTAGGTAACCGCTAATTTTGGAAGGTATAATATTTTCCAGGGCTCTATATTTTCTTTGTGTATTTTTTTTACAGTGATTTGTTTTTATTAGCTTACTTTGCCAAATAATTTCTTTAAAAAAAACTCACTTTAATGTAAAGTATCCTTTTGTTCTTGTTTTGGTTTTTTCTTCTTTGTATTTTTTTTTTTTACAGAAAATTTAAAACATACACCAAAATAGAAAGATGGTAAATGGTAAAACAAATTTATGCAAATTACAGCACATGGTGGTCTTATTTCAGCTATCACTTTTCTGCTTGTCCCCATACCTCTAGAAATATTTTTAATGAAATCAAGAACTTCATCTTATAATAATTCTAGTATTTATTGGGAATTCACTGTGTACAAGGCATCATGATAAGAGATTTATATGATTGCTATAGATTAAATCGGTGATATTTTGACCATTCTCCAAGCTGTTAACCCTTGTTTTTACTAGCTATCAGTCATTGGTGAATACTACTATATTTTTGCATCTTAGAGAGTTTCACAACTCTGATAATGGATACTCTAATAACTTGACTTCTAGGTTATTATAGTGAATTAGTGGGTCACTTCACCCTAACATTGATAAAAATTATCTACTGTAAAATTTTGCAATGTGAGGTTTTAAACATTTTACAGTTTTTTAAATTATAAAATCCTTTTAAGGTAAAATATAATGATCTTTTTATTGATAAAAAGTAAGACTTACAGGACATTACTAATATACCCATGCTTATACAGCTATTCAAGTGGTGGAGCTGAGATTCTACAAGTCTGTCTTAATTCTAGAGCTCTACTTTGATCCAACTGTCTCAGATATTTGTACTTGCAGGAGAAACCATCAGGGAAGATGCCCAGAGAGGTGTAGCGTAGGGTAGTGTATGAAACCCTAGACTGAGAAATAGGAGACCAGGAGTCTATTTTGAGATTTGTACTTAGTCAAGTGATTTAACCTTTATGCACTTTCATTCTTCATTTGCATATGGGAGTAGGTTAAAGGTTATGTATGTAATAGTGTTTTAATTGTGAAATCAAATAATTGCAATGCGGTATTAAAACATTTACATTTCTTTGCAAAACAAACATCCCTTTTCCTTTGTGCCCCATCTCTACTTAATTTTGGTTGTTAATCTGCATTATTGCCTAAAGTGAAATATGACACCATACATGATTTAGCCTCTTTAGGTACATACTATCACACCACGCCCACTGACAGAAGACTCATAACCCTCTGCTGTCGTTGATTGAGCCCCATTTCCCTTCTGCTCCCCACTTAGCATTCCCCCCACTGTAGCCTCAATTTTCCTGTCAAATTGCAAGGTTTTTTTTTTTTTGTTTGTTTGTCTGTTTAGTTTTGTTATTTGTTTCTTTGTAGTCCACATTAAGTGTGAACTGATCTGGTGTTCATCTTTCTCCTGATTTATTTTGCTTAGCATAATCCCCTCTGGTTCCATTCATGTTGTCACAAATGGCGAGATCTCATCTCTTTATAATAGCTGAGTAGTATTCCATTGTGTCATATGCCACATCTTAATCCACTCATCTGCCCTTGCGTACATACATTTCTGTTTGTGGTTGTACAGTTGTCCCAGCACCATTTGTTGAGGGGACTTTCTTTTTCTATTGCACTTTTTGGCTCCTTTGTTCTAAATTAGCTATATATTTAAGTTGGGTATACTTATGTCCTCAGTTCTATTACAGTATTGTCTGTGTGTCTATTTTAATTATAATTCCATACTGTTTTGATTACTATAGCTTTGAAGAATAGTTGGGAGTCTAGATGGGTAATATCTTCATTCTTCTTTTTTCTCAGGATTACTTTGACTATTTGTCATCTTTTGTGATCCCCATATAAATTTTATTAATGTTTGCTCTATTTCTTTGAGAATGCTTTTGCAACTTGGATAGGGGTTGTATTGAATCTGTATATTGCTTTGGTATGATGTCCATTTTAGCAATGTTAATTCTTCCAATCCACATACAGGGAATAACTTTCATTTTTTGGGTTCTTTCTTTCTTTTAACAATGTAGTACAGTTTTTATTGTGTCAGTCTTTCATCTCCTTAAGTTTATTCCTAGGAATTTAATTCATTTTGATGTGTGTGTAAGTGATTTTTTTTTCCTTGATTCTGTGTCTTCTAGTTTGTTGTGTACAGGAAGGCAGCAGATTTTTGAACATTTATTTTATAGCCTATAAGTTCACTATTCTGATTTATTGTTTCTAAGAGTTTTTTAGTGAAGTCTTTAGAGTTTTTCTATACATTTATGTAATCTGCAAATGGTGATATTTGTACTTTTTCTTTCCTGATTTGGACTTCTTTCATATTTGAGCTAGCCAAGACTTCCAAAACTATGTTTAATATTAGTGGTTAAAGTGAACATTATTGTTCTGTACCTGGTCTTAGAGGGAAAGCTTTCCATTTTTCACTGTTGAGTATGATGTTAGTTGTGAGTTTATCATATATGGCCTTTATTATGTTGAAGTATGTTTCACAACTTTTTCCTGCATGAAATGAATTTTTAAATCAGAAATGGATGCTTAATCTTCTCAAATTCTCTTTGCATTGATTGACAAGATCATGATTTTTATCTTTCCTTTTGTTGATGAAATGATGTTGATATTGATTCCCCATCTATCCCTCGCAACCCTAAGTGACCACTTATCTTTTCCATCTCTATAGATTTCTTTGTTTTGGACATTTACTATAAATGTAATAATCTAATGTGTGGACCTTTGTGACAGACTGTTTTCGTTTAGCATAATGTTTGCAAGATCTCTTCATGTTGCAGCATGTACCAGTACTTCCTTTTTTATTGGTGTATAATATTCTAATGTATGGATAATATCATACTATGTATCTATTTAGCATACAGACATTTGATTTGTTTCAGCTCTTTGGCTATAAAGAATAATGCCTCCGTGAAGCTGTTTCCATTTCTTTTGGGTATATACGTATGAGTGGAATTGTGTGGGCATATCATAACTCTGTGTTTAATTTTTTTTCAGGAAATGCCAAATTATTCCCAAGGAGCCTCCAGCTTTGTATGAGGGTTTCAGTTTCTTCACATCCTTCTCAACACTGACTGCCATTTTGAATGTGAAGTGGTATTTCATAGTAGTTTTATTTTACATTCCCCAATGACTAAATGATTCTGAACATCTTTTTATATGCTTTAATAAGGCCATTTATGTTATCTTCTTTGTAAAAGTGTCCAATCACTTTTACCCATTTTTAACTTTGGTCTATACTTTTATTATGGGGTTATAGGAGTTCTTTAAATAGTTCTTTGATATACATGTATATTAGATACATGATATGCAACAGTTTTCTCCCATCCTGTGGGTTGTCTTTTAACTTTCTCTATGATACCAAGTCAAATTTGTAAAATTTTTGTTGAAATACAATATATTTTGTTTGGCTTTTTGGTGTATCTAGGAAACCACTGCCTGACTTAAGGTCAATAAGAATTTACCCATAGAGTTTGAGTTTTGTAATTTTATTTGCTATTTTTTAGGTCTTTTAATTTTGAGTTAGTATTTGCGGTTGGTATGAGGTAGTGGTTCTACTTTATTCTTTTGCCTATGACTATATAGTTGTCCCAGCTGTATCTGTTCTTTTACTTCTTAAAGTAGAAATTATGATGTGCATTCTAACTTGACCATCTATTATGGTAAATGGAAATCTTTTTCTTTCTCTCACAAATATAAGGACCTTAAAACATTGGAATGGTGATCTGCTTCTGTTTTTTCAATTATATGTTTTAGCTGCCAAATACATTGGCTCTTTTTTTTTTTTTTAAGATTTACTTATTTATGCATACAAGAGCTGAGGTGTAGGCCAGAGGTGTGGGGAGGTGAGAGGATTCACCAGAAACAGAGTGTGGAGCAGAACAGGCGGATTGACTGATACACATTCCCGAGGGGAGCAGCAGGTGAGACAGGAGAGGTCTTCTGAGCCATGTGGGTCAGCTACCTGGCTGGGGATTGAACACCTGCTGCGGTGGTGGCTGTGGATAGCTTCATCAGTGCTGAGACTTAACTAACCCCTTGTGCCACCAAGGAGGCCTTATATTGGCTCTTTTTATATGCAAATTAGATAATTGTTTTTAATGGCTTATACTTATTTCTTTGTTCTTATATTTAATTGCAGGCTTAGTTAAAAAAATACATTACTTTTTGCAACTCAACACTGTTTTCCTTTTTTCTGAAAGAAACTATAAAGGAATTTTGGTAGTTCTCTTGATGAGTTTGTGGTAGTAAGCACTTGCTTCATTTCTGTTTCTATTCCATTTTGCTTAGCAAAAAATATATTTTTCCCTCAATCTTGAAAGATAGCTCACCTTTCCAAACAGTTCTTGGGTGACAGTTATATATTCTTAATCTTTTGGAGATATTAGTTCCACTGTATTTTGAATTTCTTTCTTACTGTTAAGAAGTTGGCTCTCATTCTGAGAGTTCTTAATATGAATAGTCTGCCTTTGTTCTGTGGCTCACTTCTCATTGTGTGGTGTTTCATAGTTTTTTTTTTTTTTTATGATAAACTTTAGTCCTGCTCTGCAGTTGTGTGTGTAATATTGAAATTATAACCCTTGAAAGGAAGGGCTGGATCAGTAATTTTATTGACAATGACATTATTGCATTGCCTTTTCTACGTAGCAGTGTTGTGTGCTTCGCACATTCCTAGAAGATCCTTTGAATTATTGTTGAACCAATTTATAAAATTGTTTTCCTACCAGTGTGTAACTTAGAAAATTTAAAAATATTTACCTAAAGACATAGGGAATACTTAAAATTGTTCATGAATCTTTTGAGAAAATGGATGCATGTGGCATAAAAATGATTTTCCACCCACATGCTATGATTTGATCATGACATTAGTTTGAAGAGCAAAAATTACTGTGATGTTGTATAAAACTATATTATTGCCTTTGGGCTAGGGTTAACATTTTTTATTTAAAAATGTAAAATATTTTTATATTTATGAGGGTAAATATTTTAAACTTATACTTTAAATCAGAATTTTTTGATACAGGGTTATATACAGGCCATTTGTGTATTCTTTGAAAGTGTCTAATTTTTTTTTAACTGTAAAGGCTTGTGATTTGTTGTTGTATAGATTTATAGGTGTGATCTGATTGAATTTAATTCTTTTTTATTATAGGGAGGATGGGAGAAGGCGGGAGTAAGATCTTGAAAGAGAGTGGGTGTAGGAGCCTCACTATTCCTACATATGTGAACATAGAATCAGTTAGACTCCTCTTAATGGATAAGAATGAATATGACAGTGAAGCAGAAGTAGGGATTTTATTCAGAATTAAAAAATAAGTTATCTTAAATATAATTCAGTTTCATTATCAGGTTATAGTAGTGCCTTCTCTTACAAGTTGAAATTTGTTTAAAACCATCAGCTCTTCTATTGATACACTGTCTTTGAATGCTATGGATCTTATCCTCTGGATTTCAAAAGGACTGTCTTCTGCTGGTTTCAGATTTCATTGTGCAACTTATATATGGACTAGATGCCATCATAATAACTTGCATTTGGAATTTGTGGCTACAATTATGTAGTATAATAAAGCACATTTATTTATAATTGAACATCTTGTTAGGGTAAAATAACATTTTTAATGTTGAAATTATTTTCTGTACTCAACTCAGATACAATGATTCTTTTTTCAGATACTCATTATCAAGTATTTAACTCCTTGTTAATTAATTCATGTGCAAATGTGTGCATGTGCACGTGTATAACTAAATCTTAATCTTTAGTTTTGATAGTGATAAATTCTGAATATCAGAGTAAATCAGTTTTTACACAAGCACTCAGATGCTGGTAATGGTTCATCTTAGGGATACTTAAGCTTGAAAGCTTCAGAACTGGAGTTAGACCCAGGAGGAATGTAGTGAATAGAGCAGCAGAATCATTTGTTAAAAAATGACATTACTGGATCCCATGCTACTCCAGATCTCAGGTAACATTTTTGTATGCTAAAGTTTGAGAACTTCTGATAAGAAAACTTTCAGGAGTAAGTACTCTGGTCATTGTAATGTTTTGTGAAAAGCATGTATCAGCTACTTTCAGAATTTTTGGAGTAAATACTAGACTGATGTGGAATTTATCTTTGTCATCAATTTTTGATTTTCTATACAGTTGGGGAGTATTAAATTTGCAAAGGTAGACAGGAAAGTAGTGTATTATCAAGACATATGTGGCAGCCAGACTGGCTGTGTCTGGTCTCAAAAGGTTTCAGTTGTGACATGAAAAGTGAGACAGTCACCTGATATATTATTTAGACTTTAGTAATAGTGTCCTTTGAGAAATTTAAAACTCTTTGCGGCTACAGAAAATAGCAGTTTTTTTTTTTCTTTCAAACTTTGTATAAGTTAGACTAATTAGTAAAGTTATATTCCTTGAAAGCAAGTTAAAATAAGATATAAAGTAAAATGCAAAAGCATCTTTTTCCTTTATCCCACTTTCATTGTGCAAGAGTTACCTTCATTTATTAAGTTTTGGGTGTATTCTTCAAGATCATTTCTCTGCTTATGAATATATATGTACTTACACACATGTGCATCGGTATTTGTAGTCACGTACATATTTGCATGTTTTAAACATTGATATATACAAAAGTGCACCCATTCTTCCGAAGGCTTTAATAATTTATGTTCCCCATGGTGGGATATTAGCAGCCTTTAATCATGTTTTGAATATGATAGGAAATGCACTTTTACGATTAGTGAATTTGAGCATTTTAAAAACATATTTTCTATTTGCATGTCTTGTGTCATAATGTGATTCTTGATTTTCCTATTTTAAAAGTAGGTTGTTGCTGTTTATTTGTTGGAGCTCTTTGTATAGTATGGCTATTTAGCCTTTTTTCTATTATATTGAAAATAGTGTTTACTTTTAGTCTTTTCACTGGTGTAATAATAACTAATATTTTGCTTTATGCCAGGAATTCTTTTGAGTCTTTTATGTATATTTCATTTAATCCTCACTCTTTTTATTTCCACTTGTTGGTGAGGTAGCTGATGCTTAAGGGTAAATAACCTGTTTGAGCACATACAACTGCTAAGTGATAGAGCCAAGATTTGAATTTAAAAAGGCTGACCACCATATTAGACTTAACCTTTACACTGTACCAGAAATGTTACTTAGACATGTTGTTAAATGTAAAAACCTGAAAATTTCAATTTAGATATAAAACATGTCTTTTGTTTGTATTAAAATGATCATAGTCTATTGAAATAATTTTTTTAAATAGAACTAATATGTTGTTAGTAATAGTAAAAACATATGTATATAAACATAGATAAAATGCTGTAGCACATTAGTGCAACTGTTGAATAGACTTTTCAGGACATTTTAGGACTTGCCTTCAGTAGCACATTCCTCCTTTTTCTTCTTCCATTGATCACCATGGACGTCTGTTACCTTCCTGTTGCCATTCGTTTTGCCTTAATCCACTCTAAACACTGGAAGCACAGTTTTGATTGTATCACTCACTCCTTGTTTGGAAACTTTCTGTAACCACATTTCTTGCTGAATGAAGGCCAGGCTTTTTCCTTAACAGGGTGTTTTATGATTTGTACATTGCAGCTTCATCTTTACCTTTCAGGATATCATGAGCAACTTTTTCACATTGCAGATAAACAGGAAAATTTGTTTTTCTTTTGGAGCCTCATTCTCATGGATTCATGCTTGGATCAATTAGTGTTCTTAGTTAGCAGAAGAAACTCACTGGCTGATTGAGCAGATGAAGAAATTATTTAAAGGTATTCGGTACCTCACAGAAACTTTGAGAAGGTTCGGAGAACCGGGTTTATGGTTAAGTTTCTAGGTAATATGCATCAGATAACCTCTGAGAACTGTCACTTTCTGGTCCCAAGTGCTGGAAGAAGCCACCAGCTGCCCAACTGCTTCTGTCTGGGCAGGAACTTGATTTTGCTTTCTCTGCTGCTGCCCTTTTGGAGGCTGATGCCTCTGCTGTTGCCTGTTCCATCCAAAAATGGTAACTTCACCCAGAGTCCCTGTCCTTAAGGGACTCAGTTCCAAACTAAAATCTTGTGCAGGTGTTTCTGATTATCTGTGTCATATTTATATGTCCTCTGAGGGAATTTGAGGTCTAAATACCTTTTGCTAGATTAGGCTTATAATGTGGGAATATTTCTGAATATGAAAATGTTTCGCAGAAGCCAAGGAGAAGCTTGACTATGATAAATGTCTACTAATGTGCTTCTGCTTATATTCCTCCATCCCTAAAGGTTTTTGCTTTTCATCTCTGAGTGAATAGATTCTGGCAAAAAATCTATCAGAATTCCATTTTTTTATATTAGTGTGTCTGGCTTATTTTCATGTGAATTTTCGATTGATTTTCTCAGTATTTCTTTTCTCATTACTTTTTAAAACAGTATAAAAATCAACAAGTAATGCTTAATATATTTTAGTGCGGGTCATACAGTATTCAGAGATATAGAATAAACTGAAAGTTGCCTTTCACCTCTTCCCCTTTCTCGCTCCCTCCCCCCCCCCAAATTGCTGTTACCTTTCTCCATGTTCTTTTTCCTCAGTAGTAAAAACTCACAAATGACATAAGCCAGCATTTAAAATCCTGGAATATATCTGGCCTTGGCAATAAAATCCTAGTGCATATTTAGCCCCAAATGACTTGAAATACTACACTTATCCTGTGGAACGAGCCAATGATAATGATTCATGAAAGAGACCCCAGGTCAGGCAAGAAGGAAAGCAAATAGAGATGCACCAGTTATGTTCACTCTTGCTGCCTCCTCATCAAAACTCTTTTAAATTGGGTTTTAATATTGTTGAGAACTAATCAGCATTGCAAATAGAAAACTCTGGTTGTTATTATAAATGTGATTGGAGGCCTGAAGGCCGAATGGAGGCAAGTACCATTTCCTGATGCTATTGGAAGGAAAAGCAATTAATTTAAAAGTAAAAAGTTATAACCTTTGATTTTAATTTGGTGCATTTAATGACAATTTGGCTCTTGATGATAATTTCATTGACTGTAGAGGCCTTTATTTATCTTTTGAGCTTCCATAGGGCCTACTAAAACTCTTCCTGTGTGTAGAAAATGGTAATAGTGGAGACCTAGCCTAAGGCATAAGTGTGTAATCATTTTACAAGTGAAAAATTTTAATTTGAGAATTTAGTGAATGTACAGAGAAAGATAGGAATCATTGTAGATTCCAAGATTTCTAACTTGGGAAAGAGATTACTGATCATGCAATTAAGGGACACTGGGAAGTTAGGACCTACTTTTTATCTGCAAATATATTGCTGGATTTCTTTCTGATTATTTCCCATTATTACAGATGCTCCTTTATTTCTGATTAGAATTAGCATTTAGAGAATTGCTGAAATGTTCAGATTTGATATAGGTTCCCACAGTTCAGGAAAAACAGAAAAACAATATTTTCTGATAAGTAAGATCTCTTAGTAAGGAAATAAATTTTTCTTTTAATGGCAAAATACTTAGACTTAATAGGGTGAATATTACCCTGTTTTCTAGTCATTTTTTATCTGTTCATTAGATGGCAAATGGGCATATATTTTGTGTCCATTTTTAGACAAATGTTTGAAAGTATATTTGGTTTGTTTCATAAAAACACTTTTTAAAGTATGGTAATAATAAGTCCCTCATGTTGATAAAATGCTTCTTTTGAAAAATGTGCTGGGAGACCATGTTCAGATTTTGCCTTAGCATTTAGCCCCCCCACCCCCCATAATTGTAACTAATTTGGCATTCTTTTCTCTTCTCAGATCATTCAACATCAAGTGGCACATTATCTTTTAAGCCTAGTCGATCATTGATTACTCTTCCTACTGCCCATGTTATGCCGTCCAACTCCAGCGCTTCAGTTTCCAAACACAGGGAGTCATTGACATCAGATGGGTCAAAATGGAGTACAAGCCTCATGCAAACATTGGGAAACCACAGTAGGGGGGAGCAGGACTCACCATTAGACATGAAGGACTTTCGGCCCCTCCGGAAATGGTCATCTTTATCCAAACTCAGTGCCCCAGATAACTGCAGCCAGGGTGGCATTGTGCACACAGAAGAGTCAAGGAGTGGTTTGGAAAAGATAGAGAGAGGCAAGACTCTACCATCACAACTGAGGACAATTGGGTCTAGCTGCTTACATGATAGTATGGAGATGCTTAAACTTGAGGACAAGGAAATAAGTAGAAAACGATCATCAATACTGGATTACAAATACAAATTTGAGAGCTATAACAAAGAGGACTTTAGAACTTCTTCCTCCAGTCTTAGAAGACAGACTGTAGACATGACATACAGTGCCTTACCTGAAAGCAAACCCATTATGACAAACTCAGAGGCTTTAGAACCTCCAAAATATTTAATGCTTGGTCAGCAGGCAGTCAGTGGAGTTCCCATTCAGCCTTCTGTGAGGACACAGATGTGGCTTACAGAGCAGTTGCGGACAAACCCTTTGGAAGGTAGAACTACAGAGGACTCATTCAGTTTAACTCCTTGGCAGCAGCAGCAGCAGCAGCAGCAGCAAATTGAAGAGTTTCGACAAGAAAGTGAAACACCAGTTCAGGTAAGGCTCAAAATCTAGTGCTTGCTTCCCCCCAGTGGATGTTCTGAGTATGGTAGCACAAGTGCAGTGAGCATATGACAGTGTGTTTGTTCAGACAGATCTTTTCCTTTCCTCTGTGGGTTAATAAGCATAAATATTATAAACCTGAAAAATATTACATCAGTAAACTAAAAGCATTTGAGACTAATTAACATGAAAAACATAAAGCCTTGTACCTAATTGGTTATTATTTCCTACTCATTTGTTAAATGGGCTTAGAGACAGACAAAACAAAACATGCGATCTAAGGAAATTTAAATAGAAACAAAGGAGCTGGCATGATAGAACATTAACTTGGGAGTATGAGGTTTTGGATTTATTTCTAGTTATTTCAATTTCAGAACCTGAATGATTCTCTACCTATCACTTTCTTTTTTTTTTTTTTTTAAGATTTTTTTTTATTTATGCATACAAGAACTGGGGTACAGGGCAGAGGTGTGTGTGGATAAGAGAATTAACCAGAGACAGAGTGGGGAACAGAACAGGCAGATTGACCGAAATACACTGCTGAGGCGAGCAGTGGGCAAGTCAGGAGAGATCTGCTGTGCCATGTGGGTCACCTCCCTGGCTGGGGGTGGAACTCATGTTGCAGTGGCTGTGGAGATCCTCATAGTGCTGTGACTTAACCCCTTGTGCCACCAGGGAGGCCCCCCATCACTTAATTTCTCTGGGTCTTCATCTGTAAGATGAGGAGGTAGAACTGAAGTGATTTATAAAGTTTTTGTAATGGTTGCTGTGTGTTTAGGCCTAAAAAATAGATGTGCTTACTTTTTAAAGTTAAAGCAGGTATCAAGATTTTTTTGTTAATCAGTTTTAGGAAAACATTCTATGATAATACTGTATATAAAGAAAATAGTTTGTATCTACTAATGAACCATGTAAATATGTAATAGTCTTGATTTGCAAATGTTTTTATTCTAATAATTTTCTACAGATCATTTTAACTGGAAAACTAGTATGTGTAGAATTGTTTTATAAATCCTGTCATCCATTTTTTAATTAAAATTTTCTGAAGCATATTCTTTCAGTTATAAAAACTTCTCTAGTATAAAAAGTTAAAATTACTATTCATTTTTACCCATAATAAAAAGCAATAAGGATTATTTTATAAAAGGTTAAGAAAATCCAGGAACCTCTAAATCTTACACAGTGTGAAAACACATGTACAAACTTGTGCTATATTCACAGGAAAACCCTTAACCTACCCATGTGCCTGCTTGACTTTTTTTTTTTTCCCCCGGACACAGTGCTTATACCTTAAGTACTTTTAAACCATATAACCAGGTAACATCATTATGATATCTGAATTACAAATTAGAAAAGAGGAATTTAACCAGATTTGTGTTGTTAATTCAAATGATTTAAACATAGGAAACCTAATTTTTCAAATATTACCATATTTTAAATGATCTCATATGCTTATGATTATCAGAAGACAGAGATCAGGTAGTTGTTTTTTCTGATGGTATCTTTATGCCTAATTGGAGTTCTCAGAGGGGGCAGAGTATTCTACTCCAGGCTGAAGTAGGTACCACAATAGAAAGGTAAAGTCATGATATTGGGTGAATATAAAACATAGGTACTAAATATTTTCATTCTGCTTGGAGGAACTTTTGCTGCAAAAAAGTTTTCTCCAGCCTTAAATCAATATAGAGAAGCTGCATTGTGGAATAAAACTTGGTTTTAAATATTCTTTCCAGTACAAAGTATAGAAGAAAAAGCTAGTAATTAACAGAAATTGCATAAAACCTGGAAAGAAACTACTTTCTGATTTAACCTTTTTTGGGATGGTCTGTTTGTAGTGCTTTTAAGTTTTAAAGTGGAAAGATGAAACCAGGTAAAGAAAACTTACAATTGCAATATTTAAATGACTTCTTTTCTAATTCCCTTCTTAGACTATAATAGGAAAAAAAAACATCTTAAATAGCTTCTTCCTGGAACTTCCAAGTAGAATCTTGGAAGTACTCTTCTTAGCTATTTCTTAATTATTTCTTTAAAACATTGGCTTCCTTTTAGTCTAATTTTTATATAAAGGGAAAGCCTTAATAAAAACGAGTTCATCTGATAAATTATGAGAACATATGTGATTTTCAGGCACAACTGTTAAACTCTCACCATGAAAAGAAAACAACTCTTTTACAACTAAGCAATTTGGCCGAGAGTCACAATCTTAACCATCATAGATTTATGTAGAACTTTGTAACTCTCAACAGTGTTTTATATCATTTGTTCTTAACAGCTGCCTTGCCCCCTCTCCCTTTCTCTCCCTCAGAAAGTTAATACTGTACCATGGAAGTTTTGCTCTTTTTAGGACTCAGTCCTCAATAATTATTATTATTATTTTTTTAATTTAACGAAGTTTTTTTTTTTTTTTTTAATTTTTTCATGCACACAAGAACCGGGGTATAGGCCAGATGTGCGGGAGGGTGAGAGGATTCACCAGAGACAGAGTGGGGAGCAGAACAGGCAGATCCACTGTAACACACAGCTGAGGGGAGCAGCGGGCGAGACAGGAGAGGTCTGCCATGCCACCTCAATAATTATTAAACCAGCCTCAGTTTTATGTACATGGTATTCCTTGTACCATAGTTCCCCACTAGATCACCCAGCGTGCAGGTAGTATAGTTGTGTTTTTCTCTGTGAATAAAGAGAAGCCGCTGTGTTCTCAGTTGGTAGATACAGGCCTGCAAATGCAGGGTCCACCACTCTCTGGTTCATTCCTCTGTTCTACATCACCCCTCTCCCCCCACCTTCTTCAAAAGCTATCTGACCTATTTGAAAAACAAACACAACTGTTGTCTTTTCTTTGGAAAGAATATATTTCTTTCTATGACCTTCTTGCATTTCTGTTTTTGGGGGAGTGGGGTAAGGGAAGAGTTTAAGTGCACATAACAGTATCTGCTGGACTCCTTTAAACTCAAGATGGCTCTCCCAGACAACAGCGAGGAAGTGGGCTCTTTATTGACTAAGTTGTTTATCCTCTTGTTTCTTATATTTCGTAGTATGTTTCTAAGTTCTGGGTCATGGTCGTTAAAAAGAAGAAGATAAATTTTTGTGTTTGTTTATGTCATGGAGATGCTTGATCAGTCAAGATACTGACACCTAATGATTGCAACATATTATACTGAACAGTTTCTCTTACATAAATCAAAACTATACAATTTAATGATTACATAGTCAAATAACTTGGTTTTTGTTTAACATCAGAATGAGTTTTATTTCTAATGTAAAGCATTTTTTATTATTGTAACATCCTCTGAAAAGAAATTTTCTTATCTTTATTCTTATTTTTTATACCATTTTGTCTCTCTCTCCCCCACTTAAGATGCTGTAAATGTGCACTGAAAAATATAGACACTGTGATACCTTCACAGACAGGCAATGACATCATGACACATGTTGCTAATAAATCAGTAATGCATTTGACTTTTCATCTGTCAGCTTTTCTTATAGTTCATTGGAATATAATTTTTAGACATTTTGAAGTGTGCTGATATTAGAGAAAGTAAATTTCTTTTGAAGATTTATCATTTTCTCACGATGCCAGGAGACTCAAAAATATTCAAAGGATAAGAATCTTTAGGTAATAAGAAACTCATTGTATAATATAGATCTGCCCTCTTGTGTCTGTATTAGGAAATCTTGATATTACCTTATTTGGGGAAAGTCACTGAAAACATCAACAAAATCAGAGTTACTTAGATTCTTTTATGGTCATTATCAATCATGAGTATATTATAGTGCATTTTCACAGGTTCACTGACAGTTCATGTTGATATATCGGTGAGTGCACTGAACAAATAGACATTTTTATCCTGAAAAACAGCATTTAAGTATTTAAAAATTAGTTAACTTTTAGTAGCTCTGTAAATTGACTAGAATTTATTTTACTGTAGAAAGTACTTGAGCATTTGTTATTTAAGATTATCTAATACATTATTTTCTTACATTTTACCCATTACATATTGTAATAAACAAAATAGATAAGCTCCATTAAAAGAATGGATTTTTCTACATTATAATCTGATTTACAGTGTTTTGTAATTCTTATGTACACATTTTTAATTTCTATTAAAGACAATGAAAATTATTATTTCTGTTTTATTAGGAAAAACCACATAACTTCATAGTTTCTAATTTCAAGTTGAGATAAACAATGTAATGAAAAGAATAAAATTTATTTCAAATGTTCTACTTTAAGATCTTAGCTTATTATAGAACTTTTTTTTTTTTTTGGCATGGGTAATTACCAACATCAGTAAGTAAATGTGTCACTTGTTATTTTAAGCTTTTTAGTTGTTAGTAGGTATCTCTAGTCCATAGATGAGACTTCACTTAAGAAATCACCATGTCAGTATGAGACCCCCTTTTTCCTCTGTTCCCCAGAAATTGGTGAGCCAAAACTATTCCCCTCCTTTCTCCATTAACTTTCAGTGACTCACAAAAATTACAAAAGCAAAGTCTCTATTATTCTATTAGCACCACTTGTGTTACAAATCACAGTCAATATTCAACTTTTCAAATTCTTTTAGCAACCATATTTTATCAAATTCCATAGTAAACTACATGTTGCTTAGTACATTAACAATTACTATAGTATTAATATGTTTTGAAACTCTTCAAGTTAAATTTGGGGCAGTATAGGTGTAAGTCATTTTACAATTAATTTTAAACTGAGTCAAATTACCAAATTTTGGTGAATATGTATTTCAACACCAATTTTTACTTTTTTTCTTAATGAGTTGTTGGATGATATTTCTAAATGACCAAAGGGGAAATTGAAAATGTGTTCATTAAGAAAATAATTGTAGCATTGCTGGGTCTGTAATCAGGTAGAGTGGCCTACCATAAAAATGTTTACTGTTTGGCTGATTAAGAAAATGCTATATCCTAACATAAACAATAGTGGTAGAAAAAGTTGATATCAAAGGATTAGTAATTTTGGAGAGATTTAAATTTTTACTTTTTTAGTGCTTAAAATTATATATTTTTCTTTTCTTTTTCTTGCCTACACTGAGAATGAGGTTGAAAGAGAAGACAGTCTATATAATTATTATAAAAATCTGAAGATTCCATGATTCCAAAGATAGAGCATGGCAAATTATATATTCTAACTCAGATAATGAACTACTGTGCCTTAAATTAAGGTTTGACTGTGTTCTGTTAGTGTATTTGTAATAATGATAACAGCACAGATGTCAAATTGACCAGCAGTTCTCATCTATTGATCTTAATGTCCCCGTGAGAACAGATTTCTGCTTTATCTATACATACTGGAATTCTGTAATTCTTTGACAAGATTAAGTCAAGGGAAAATTTATTTATGGCCTTACTTGATTCTAATAATATACTTTCAAGCATGTTAGTGTAGTATAGAAAAAGAATACAATTTCTACTTTAGAATTTAGGCTCGGATAGTTACTACAAAGACTTCCTTGTGATAATAAAGATAACAGATATGAGAAGTCAGCGTTATTTCAAATGATGACACTTCATTTGAATGATTATGTTGGTAGTTGATGAAGATCTGAAAATAATATCAAAGAAGCTTTTACAGTACAGTCTAAATTGTATTTATCCCTAGGGGTGATGCTAATGCTTTATATATGAAGTGAACTTGTTACCAATGAAATTTCAAAACTAAACCTCTAGTTCATCCTCAGAATAGATTTGGGATGGAAACTTAAAATCTCAACAAGTTACAATATACACACATATTAGAGTCATTTAAAAGTTAATTTTTAAAAATAATAAAACCATTTCATGTTTACAAGATCCAGCAGATAAACATATTTGCTAACAATTTTTGTCCCGAATCTTGATCTTTCACAATGACATTCTTTTGCTTGGAAGTGGTCTGTGTAATAACATGGTCTCCCCTCTTCATGGGCTGGCAGATACTAAGCTGATGGTGATAAGCTGCAGCAGAACTTCAGAGAAGCATCACGATGATGCAGATCAGCAAGAGGCATATTAAGATGAGACAGAAATTGACAAATAAGTTCTGGAGATTTTGACGAGCTTGCTGAGGCATTTCAATAGTTGATGCTCTTCTTATAGCAGAGCGAGTGAGGTATTGGACTTTCTCCATGACACCAGAAAGGTGGGAACTCTGAAGTTGTAAATGATCACGAGAAAGATAAAAAGCTGGCACCCAAATTTAAGATTGCTGTCTTCTTTTAGGTAGCCTGAAATATAAAATTAGTAAATGGATTAGGATCATGTGTGTAACCTATTCTCTGAACAGGTAAAACACAATTTCACGTTAACTTTTCAACATTATTTGTACTTATGATGTTTGTGTGAGTGTGTGTATTCATGGTTTTTTTTTGAGTTTCTTTTTTGGCCACTATGAAGTCTCATTTGTCTTGAGTTTAGAGTGTAGTCACTTCAGTCTTTGCTTCTATGTCTCAAAATGACTAGAAGTATAGTTTGATTTAGGGTGCAAGTTTTTTGAGCTATTTTCTTGGGGTAAAGTTCTCACATATAGTATCTTTAGGACTGTTTCTCTGTGAATGTAATTGTTGTGACCATTAATGTATTAATAGTGCTAGAATAAACATTATAAAAAGAAATGCAAGCAATAAATTCCTTTCTGAATGTATTAATTTTAGTCCAAAATAAAGTGTGTGAGAACTAGAACTATGTATTCAAAAGTACGTCATTCCTTTTTATGATTTTATTTTTGTAGAATATGCTATTTTAAGTAACATTTTAATAAGATTTGATACTAAGTACTGAAGACTATCAGGCTGAGAACCATAGTAATAAAATTATCATTATCTCACTATCTACTGAAGACAGTTCTTTATACAGATGACCTGTACTTCAGAGCAGTGATTTCCATTTGCTTTCTCTCAGAGCTCCCACAGCTCTTCTGCCTAATTAAGTAATTGACTAATTATTTAATTATCTATCTAATTATTTGTGCTAATTAATAAAATAAAGCTTAAAACACTATGTCATTATAGAAAAATTAGATACAGATTAAAAATTAATTGTAAATGAACTGTGCAGAGATAATAGCTGTTAACAATTGGTGATATCTTGTCAATCAGGATGCTTCTGTATACATTTTGAAATAACAAAAATTAGAGATGAAATTTAAAAAAATCAATTTTCAGGAGATAATGGCTGTTAACACTTATTGATATATTGTTGTCAATCAAGCTGTAACTGCCTTATTCCGACAGCCATATTTTGATTTCCTTCCTAGTCTCTGTATATCCTCTGAAAAGCCATCTCAATCTGTCAGCTTCATTTCTGAGAGAGCCTAGTACTGTAGTGCTGTGTAGAGCTGAGGGAAGTGCTGGAAGAATGGGACAGGGAAGTTATGTATCAGGAGTAAACACTTAGAACTTGGCATTTCCTAATGCAAAGGAAGGTATAGGGTAGGATAGGGTGATTAGATTAGTTTTGGTACCTCAACTTGTTTATGTTTTGATTTATATAATAGACTGGTCTTTCATTTGATTACAGATCTTTCCCTCTTTCATAGGATTGGTCTGTAGTTAGTAGATACAAGCATCAAGCATATCAAAAAATTCTTTTATCTTAGAGTTGGTAACAACCTGTGTTTCTCTAACATATATTCTCTAGCATATATAGATATCTCTAGCATATATTCTTCATTTTCCAAAACAAGTGGCTAAAGGCTGTTGCTTAATTTATCTAAAACACTGTCTAGCTTAAACTTGGTATGTATTTAATTATTCTTGTTTGAATTCCTCAGTAAAATAATGTAGAAATAAAGGGGCCTTGTTTTCTATGAAAATGCATTCTCTAAACTGTTTCTGCTTGTATTTACTTATACTTGATATAGTGAATTTATACTGTTGGGGAATTGTGGGAAAGAATTCCTTTTTTTCCTGTTTATATTTGACTAGTCACTTTATATGAGGATATATGGCAGAATATAGTAAAGATAAATAAATTAACATTAGCAATTTCTATGTGAACTTACTGAACTTAAAAAACATTTGCGATAGGGCCTCCCTGGTGGCGCAAGGGGTTAAGCACCGCACTACGAAGCAATTGCAGCCTCTGCAGCACGAGTTCGATCCCTGGCTGGCCAGGGAGCAACCCACATGGCGAAGCAGACCTCTCCGGTCTCGCCTGCTGCTTCCCTCAGCAGTGTATTTCAGTCAGTCTGCCTGTTCTGTTCCCCACTCTGTCTCTGGTGAGCCCTCTCACCCCCCACATCTCTGGCCTGTACCCCAGCTCTCATATACATAAATAAATCTTAAAAAAAAAAAAACATTTGAGATAATATATGGAAAAAGAAAAAGCTGTTCTTGTTCATTTTGAAACATGTGGAAGAGTCATTTTCTACCCTGGCAATGATGAGTGGTACTTCAGTCACATGAAACATGTCACCTTTCCATAAATACTTAATTCCCTTTTCTGAGTTTTCCTTTTGCACATGTTTTTTTTTTTGTTTTGGCTTCATCTGCAATGTTTCCCCGTTACCCCCCTCTACTTTTGATTCTTTGCCACACAAAATCTGTTGTCCTTAAGGTCCACTTTAAATAGAATTTAAATTTGTGGAATGGCAGACTTGGTTATCAATGCTAGTATTTTTTTTAGGCCCTCATTGTTACCTGTATCAGGATATGTATCATACTACATTTTAATTTTCACTTACTTGTCTGTACCCCTAAGTAGACTTTTAGTTCATAAGTGTAAGGGACCAGGCTTTTATTTTGTATCCTAGTACTCAATGCACACTTGGTACCATTTGAAAAAAAATGAAATGTTGAACAAGGGATTTTTATGACTCACTTTATTATGTTTAGAAAGTTAATTATCAAAGAAAATGCTATGATTAACATATTAGACCAGTTAGAATAGCATAATCTCAAATGTTCTTCTCAAGTCTTATCATAGATGATAAAAGTGAGATAGGACTACAACTCAAGTAAAACAACTTTGAACTGTTCTAGACTTTGTATAAATGGATATTTGTAAAGTATGGAAAGATGTACCTGACAAAGATGAGGTCTTACTGGTGAAATTATAATGAATGTATTTTAAAGATGGTCTCATAGTACTTCAGCAACCAACTATTATTGAAAAGGGGACATTTGTTCCTGGAAACAAATTAAGTATAAAGGAGACAACCAGAGAGAGTTGGATTGGCCAGTAAGAGAAAGTGTGATGTTTCTTGTCAAATTTAGAAACAAAATTCTTAAATGCTCTGTAGTTACCTTCTAATCTTACACTCAAACCAAGAACAAATTACTTTACGTGCTGAAGTGTTGTATACATTTCATTTTTTGGGCCCAGTTTATTTAATGGTACTATAGTCTGAAATGTGTAGTGACCTAATTCTACTGAACTTCCAAAATCTGCATGATAATCCAGAATTCATCCATACAATATGGGACTTACTGTCATATGTAAAGAATTGAAAAGTTGTGAGTGGTAACAGTAAGATCCTGTATATGACAGGAGCTTGGTGGTAGAAGTGATTGATGCCTTAATATTGAGTGTTACATGTCAGAGGCTGAAAAGTATCTTTGAAATCTATCATTATTGCAATTTTTTTTTTTTTAAGAGATGGGAAGACTCACTCTGTACTTTCCCTATAGGTTTTATAGAGCCTTTGTTCAGTCTTTCTTTTGCACACAAAGGTGAAATTGGGAAATAACTACAATTGAGTTCAAGATAATATTCTGGTTTTTTGAGATGGAAGAAGGAAAGAGAAAGCCATAGGAAATTCTAATCCTTCATCAAATATTACATGCCATATTAGGTAACATTTTATATAAAAGGTACTAGCATATCCCATTCTGCAGGAATTCTCTTTCCCCACAGTGAGTCCTATATCTTAAGGTAACATCAGATGTATTCTTGTGCAAGAGGCACCTTAGTAAACTTTTGGTGGCGTGCTTTATGATTTGCTAGGCAGTTGATACTGTAATAATGTTGTATATGCTGAGCAACAGTCTTCACCTGTAATTCAAGCACTTTTAGTGCTTTGCAAAACTTTTGGAACTATAGTTTTTTGGGGGTATTTAAATCATAAATTCCTAAATTCATGAGTTCTTTGTGGAATTCAGAATTTTTCTTCCCTTTTTTTTCTGTCAGAGCATTATTTTAGTGAATGTGCAAATATTTTTCTGCTAAATTAAAGTAATACACATAAAACCAGTCTGGAAGATACTTTTTAGACTTTTCCCCCATTTAGTTGGTTCACAAGATTAAAATTCTTTATAGTGTTGGATTTATGGGTTTTACCTATATTAGGATTGTTTGGGGTTTTATTGTTTCCTATTATTCACTGTCATGTTTGCAGATAATCCAGAAATGATTGTTTATGGATCTTTTTTTTTTTTTGACTTGTTAAAGTAAATCAGAACAATCATTAGAATTATCAATCTGTTGGAATCCAAAAATTCACTTTCATTAAGTCATTTTCCTTTGGAGACTGCTTAATACTAAACTTGAAATTTCTGTTTGAAGTTACTTTGTGGCAACAGCATTCCAGAGCTTTGTTGGTTCACACTGACTATTTGAAAGAATCTTCAAGCTGCTTCTGCCTAGTTTTGAGAAGAATTGAATAAACGTAAAAATCAATGTGTTTTCAACTCCTACTTTTACCCCAGAATGAGTTGTTTCTCTCACTTGAAAGCTCTGCCTTGAGAATTCATCCAAGAACAGAATAGAGAGGTCCTTCTCTTTTGTCTGCAGGCAGGCTTGTCTTCATTATCTGTTCATCATGCTAGAATGAAGTTATTTGCAATTAAAATATTTTTTTAGCCCTGTAGTAGTTGACACTTAAGATACTTTTTGGGAGGGGAAGTGGATGCGTGGGAAATGAGTGTTTTGGGGAATTTTTAAGGGAAAATGAATGGCCTGTTAAACGTGCTTGTTTCTTGAGTTGGATGTTAAGAAGCAGAAAAGTACTCACAGAGTGTCTTGTATTTCTGTGGGACCTATGATTATTCTAATTTTTAGAGGGATGGCAAGAGCAACTTTACTATTCCTTGTGGAATTTGTGAAGCCTTTGGTTGTCCACTTTTCATAAATGAGAGGAATTGGTGTTCTGTTTTTGGGAAAGATTTGAAGGTGGAGTACATGTTAAATAGCACTAGAGGTCCTCAGTCGACTACAAGTAGAGTGGGGTGGAACAGTACACCCAGGCCTTATTTTCATGTGTTTATTTAGTAATACATGCTTAAGAATTATAATATGTAGGAGAATAGCATAGATGTGCTATTTCTGGAAGTGTCCAAATAAACTACATAGTATCTGTTTTAGATCATTATAATTTGCTAGTTTATTTCCTGTATTTTTAACCTTTTGACTAATTAGTCCTTTGTTGGTATGATCAACATCGTGTTAATTCAGTTTAGATGAAAGTTAGTAATTTTCATAGCCTAAATAACAAAGCAGGATTCCTTTGTTTAGGCACCTCAAAGCAAATGGGGTTGAATATTTTAAATGGTAGACTATGAGGGAGTTAGAAACGAAATTGAGGAAACTGAGGGCTTCCATGTAACTGGAGTATGAAAGCGTGCTTTTTGAGGAAAGTGTTGGGGAGAAATTAACCTGGATTTTATGAATCAAGGGTACGTTAACAGTGAAACAAATAAAAGGAAATTTATTTGATTGTGGCATTTTGATTGGTTTTTAAAGTCTATGTGATTATTTTGGATTTTGTTTTCTATAACATTTTGTCCAGTGATAGAGGATATTTTATAACATGCATCCCTGACTTTGTAGATGATCAGGGAATATTATAGACATAATCAGGCTATTCAGACATAATGTCTCTTGCATAAATTAACTTTAAATGACATGAAGTGCCTTTAAACTAAAATAAACTTTTGTATCTTCAAACTTTGCCTTTTAGAGTACCATTAACAGTATTGAGGACCCAAAATTTATGTTGCTTTGTCAAAGTTATGATTTATTTTTAAGCCATGCTGATAAGTGGATGAGATGTGTCTATGGTTTAGAATCAGAAAACCTTGGCTCCTGCCAAGGCTCCACCATTTCTTAGCTGTGTGACCTGTGGCAGTTTACCTCTTTAATATCTGTTTCCTCAATTGTAAAATAGAGATGCATTGTCAAACATATAAAGAATTAAGAGATCAAGTGAAATAGTTGTATATTCCAGGACATTTAGGAAATTGTTCAAGAATAATGGATATTTTAAATGGACCCTTTTATTTCTAGAATTGGGAATAGATTCACAGTCTAATTTTAGATAATCTAACCTTTACTTTAATCTACCTAAAATTTAATACAGTACATAATTTATTACATAATTAACATTACATACATTTCACATAAATTGAGGTTTTTCTGGAATTATTTTTGTTTATACTAATATTGTATCTCTGATAGTGAGATTAGGAAACAGTATATGTAAATATGTAAAAAATGCAATTTCTTCCTGGAATATTTTGCTATTTTTGTTTTAGGAAATGATAATGACATGTCTCCTCTTTGTAAAGCAAATGCTCTGAACCTGTTTTGAAATAATCAAGTTTTCATAATTTAAGCATCTTTCATTCACCAAACACTTTCCATGTTATCTGACACTTTTAGTTTTAAATCACATGGCTTTATAATCAAAGGCAGTACTTACCATTTCGCCTAATGATAGATATAAACTAGTTAGGCCATAATGTCTAGCATTAGGGTATTGTTTGAGGTTTGAACAACTATCACTGTAATTATGCAGTTTCTGTTAACCTGGATACACTAAGAATAACTTTGATAGACTTTTTGCTTTTTCTAGAAATTATCAACCTTTTAAATATTATGTGATGTGGTGAAATTCTGGTACTATAAAGAATTTATGAACATATTATTTAAAATTTAGGACTATAATTTGATAGTAAAAATGCATAAGTATGCATATAAAACACCTGCATTGAGTGACTTTTGTGTAATATGAAAGGAAAGACATTTTATGAATATGAAGATATTGAGAGGTAGTTAAGGTGTCTGCAAGGTAGACAACAATTAGAAATGATTTTGCATGTCTTAAGGAAAGCCGTTTTGGGAATTACAAATTTCATAACTATAAGAAACAAGTAATATTTGTTATAGAACCTTAGAATTTTAGAGATAAATTTTATCTTGACATTTGTGAAAATAAAAAGAATGAAGTAAAATTCATGTGATAGTCTTTATGTTTTGACTGAGATACAAGAATGAAGACACAATCCATATACTAAATTAAGGATTGTAACATCAAATATAGAGTTAAATTTATACAGAAGACACAAAATTTATTGTAGCATCTCCATTCTTGGGCAATTTTTCCTTTTTTCTCTTCCTGTCTCCTCCCCATCCTTTCATAATTCAGGAGAGGAAGCTGAGGAACAATGTAGGTAATATCTTCATAAAGGTGAATTCATTGATAGGTAGAATCATTTTATTAGATTCACTCAGATGAGATATTTGCAAATGTTTGTGCTGTCACAATAGTATCTCTATTTTTTAAGTGACATTCTTATTCTATGATAGTTGAAAGAATTTTATGTTTTTGACAAGTGTTTTCAAAATTTCCAAACTTGTGATTTGCAGTGTACTACTGAATTTAATATAAGTAACTCAATTTATTAAAAGTTTGTATTTTTTTTAGAAGTATTTGTTAAACGTTGAATGACTTTATGGAGAGGAAAAAGTCTTCAAAAGCATTTTAAGTAGTTTGTGTTATATATTCTTAAACTCCACTTTTCTAATATGCGCTGTAAGGAATCATTTTATG
Organism: Talpa occidentalis; assembly: GCF_014898055.3. Classification (NCBI taxonomy): domain Eukaryota; kingdom Metazoa; phylum Chordata; class Mammalia; order Eulipotyphla; family Talpidae; genus Talpa; species Talpa occidentalis. Next base: position 117,658,691 of record NW_023602073.1, on the reverse strand, counting down.
ATAATACTGAAATAGTCATGCCTATCTGTACATTACACAATGATATGAGAGTATTTCAGATGTGAATAGCCCAGTCCTACTCTTTTTCTCAGCAGAGCAACAAATAACAGAATTGTTTTTGCAAGGAGAAATTAAATCTACCACCAATACAGTAACATAATTGGATATTCTACTAACTACCACCTTTGAAAGCAAAATAAAAAAGTTAAATTAATATGACAAGTGAGTACCTAGGATCAAATATGAATCCTGCAGTTACCATTTCAAAGTTAAATCTTATTCTGTCACTGAATGTGGACAAGCATTTACTTAGATATGAAGGCTTTTGTCATACCAAACATCTTGTCTGACTTTGAACTGAAGCTTACAAAAAATCCCTTAAAAAAAAAAAAATTCACTAAGTTTAATTTCATTATGTAAATTTCAGTAACTAAGAATTGCCAAAATCAGTGAAATCTATTTCTTACCTTGACTGTTGTGGTGATCACAATATAGAGTATTTCAAGTTATATGAAGTTGTAGGGTTGTTTTGCTGGAAAGTTTTCTGACTCTGTTAGCATATTTATAGGAACAACTGAAGTAGGTGGAAGAGAAAGTGTATTCTGGGGGTGGGGGGGTCTCATGATGTCACACACAGTTATGATTGGTTGGCCTTAGTCTTATAAGCACACACTTTAGAATGTCATTTGTCTTTCTGTAGGTAGGCAAGGTCATTAACACTTTGTGCTTCATTTCTTGTTTTTAATTTATAAAAGTGTATGGGAGATAAATTTTAAAAGGTATGTTTGAATGGTAGAAAGCTTTCTGTAAAGATTCATGCATCTTTGTGCTTGGAAATAATTGTGTACTGATGGTGATAATGTTGACGAGCTAAAATAGAAATGGGAATTCTAATAGAATGAGAGTAATAATACTGGTTTAAGCCAAACAGGTCTCATTGTTGCTGCTGTTGCTGTAATACTGCACTTCATAATGTTAACTTCTGGCAAGACAGTAACTAAGCACTTTCACAAGATCAACTTTTACACCTTTTTCTTTCTTACTTTGCTGTTTTTCTTGAAACCTGTGTATATGGGAGAGGGAGTATGTGTATGAGAAAACCAAGCTAATAATTGATTTTGGTTTTAAAAAATTAATTTTATAGTTACAAAGTAAGAATTTATATTCTTATATGAGTCTTGTATTATTTTTAAAGATTTTCTTTTTTTAATTTTTCTTTTTTTTTTTTTTTTTTTTTTTTATTTATACAAGCACTGGATACAGTTAGAAGCGCAGGAGGGTGAGAGAATTCACCATAGGCAGAGCAGGGAGCAGAGCAGGCAGAAGGACCGAAGTACACTGCTGAGGGGAGCAGCGGGCGGCAGGAGAGGTCTGCGCGCCATGTGGGACCCTCGCCCGGTGGCCGGGGATCGAATCGTCATTGCAGAAGCTGTGGGCAGCTTCGCAACCCATCACTCAACCACTGCACCACCGGGGAGGCCTGAGTCTTGTATTATAAGACTATAATTTGTGTTTTATTCAATTAGACCTTGCCAATATACTTATGCCCCAAATTCTCATATTTAAACTGCTGCATATCACCCCAAGAAAAGCTGCAATTTACAAATTTAATACTTAGGATTTTTTAACAGCTGTATTAAATTACCATGAAATCTTACTAAAGTTTTAATAAGCTGAATCAGTATAAAGAGCAACTTTCTAACAATATCAAATTAAGTGTAGATTCTTAATCAATGACATATAATACTTTATTGTCATTGGGTGTACGTGTGTTAGAAATTTGAGCTATGGAGTATTTCTAAAATGATCTCCTTATTTAATATACCAGTTGTTTCCCTAAAAATTACTACATAATGAAATTTTAGTATGTAGTGACATTTTGAACTTCTTAGAACAGTTCTTACTATAGTAGAGCTGGGAAAAGAATTCTTTTGAAAAGTCGTTTTTCTATTTTTTCTAATTTGTTATTAATATATATTAATATATTTATATATTTGATTATTTAAATTAGTACACTTACAAATTCTAATTCTTACATCTCTTCTGTTATTCTGGAGCAGCTATTTGTTAATTTTTTTATGTACTTACAGCAAAGTGAACTCAGCCTGCTTCACTATTTTATGGGTAACTATAATGTGTTGCAGGAGATGCTTATGTGTTCTTAAATGGAGACAATTTTGACTTCTTCCAAGGAAAGATGAAATCCATCCTTTGCAGCAAATCTTGTTATTTATTTTTCAAGTTTTAACAGAATCATATTTTATTTCTTTATTTCTTTTTTATTATATTTTTAATATATTTTTACATCATCTTCATTTTTGTACAATGCATGCTTTCTCATTTGGTTATAGTCCCCATGAAATTCCCACCATCAGTTCACCCGTGCACCATCATCATATCCCTTGTGCTCTTCCCACCTATTTTGATGCTACTCCCTCTCCCCGCCTCCCCTGACCCCCCCCACCCACCCCTGCCATGGCTCTGGTTTATAGCTGCTTGTTGCTTGTTGATTTTGGCAGATCTCATTATTTAAAGAATCAACTATAACTACCAAAAATATTATTTTTAGCAAAAATCTTCTTTGAACATTGCTAAGGGTAAATTTATAATTTGTTAAAATAAACTCAATATTAAAGAAATTGCACAAATATTTTTGACATTTTGCTTAGTGATCTAGAAGTGTTTTTTTTCCTTTCAATCCTTACATAGTAAGGCTCTCTTATTAATGTTATCAGTTGCCAATAGTGATGAGATATAAAACCTAGAAGCCTAGAGTGATTTTACAGTAAGTATCAAATATGATACAACTGGTAACGGACAGACTAAGGATTCAAATCTGGATCTGTTTACTTAGAATTCCCTGATAATTGACATATTGTGGGGGAAAAATCATAATTTGGATATAGATTTCATAGAATAGCATGTATAAACTAAAAGATTTTTAAGATGAAGATAGATGAATTAAGTTGTTACTGTTCTTATTTTTTTGATGAAGTACCATTATTTTACATCCCTAAATTTACATTATTTTACATCCCTACACTATTTGTTTTACAGTAGAGGATTTCTCCCCTCGGGTGTGGTTACTGTACTTCTTCCACCACCAAAGCCCCCACAGTCCTCCACCATGTCTACTGTGCTCCTCTACTGTGCTCCCCTCCCGCCTCCATTCTCCTCCCCACTCTCCTCCTCCCTGGGTGGTCTCAGGTCTGGAGTCAGCTTTTAAGTGTCTGTATTAAAGTTTGTCTTACTCTGAACCTTTGTCTGATCTTCTGTATTCCACATATACGTGAAACCTTCTGGTTTTTCTCTCTCTCCTCCTGTCTTGTTTCACTTAGGATAATCCCTCCAGCTCCATCCATGTTGCTGCAAATGCATGAGTTTGTCTTTTGTTATTGCTTATTAGTATTCCATTGTGTGTGTGTGTGTGTGTGTGTATACATATATACACATATATATACACATATACACTGTATCTTTTGATCCACTCTTCTCTTCTGGGACATTTAGGTTGTTTCATATCTTAGCTATTGTAAATAGTGCTGCTATAAAAATGGGAGTGCAAATTTCCTTTTGAATTAATGTTTTTTTGTTCTTTGGTTGGAGACCTAGTAGTGGTATTGCTGGGTTGTATGGCATATCAATTTTTAGTTTTTTTGAGGAGCCTCCACACTTATTTCCATAGAGACTGGATCACTTTACATTCCCACCATCAGTGTAAGAGGGTTCCTTTTTCTCTGTACCCTCACCAGCACTTGTTTCTGGTTTGTTTGTTTTTTTTTTGGATACGGGCCATTCTCACAGGCGTGAGGTGGTTATCCCCTTGTGGATTTGCATTTCCCTGATGATAAGTGATGATGAGCATCTTTTCATATGCCTTTTGGCCATCACATGTCATCTTTGGAGAAGTAACTATTTAGTTATTTGCCCAGTTTTTGATTGGATTGTTTATTGTGTTTTTGTTGAGTTATATGATCTCTTTGTAGGTCTTTGATATCAGTCACTTGTCTGATATATAGTGTACCTCTATTTTTTTCCCATTCAATAGGGTGTCCCTTCATTTGGTTTCTCTCTCACTGTACAGAAGCTCTTTAGTTTGATGTAGTACAACTAATCTACGACGAAGGATTGAAGTATATACACAGGACCAAGGGAAAGCCTTTTCAGTAAGTGGTGCTGGGAAAATTGGGCTGCCACATGCAAAAGAATGAAACTAGACCACTATTTCACATCATACACAAAAATCAACTCAAAAAGTATAGAAGACTTGGCTATCAGACCTGAAACCAGGCAAAACACTATGACGTAAATCTCAAGAGATGTCGTTGCAGATTTATCTTCAGCAATAAGGAAAACAAAGGCGATTATAAACAACTGGGACTTATCAAACTGTTACTATTTTTAGAAAGTCTAAGTTAAGTTTGTCTTCCAGTTACACATTCATTTGAAAGATAAAGCTTAGGGGATAGGTCGTTGTGGTCTGTGCACCTCTATTACTAAGAAAATAAAATCAGTAATATTTAATTGGATAAAATAGAGACTGTCATAGAATGAAATATGCTGTGACTGTCTCATGTTTGCTGATTGGCTTAAAAAGATACATAGTCTGATACAATCTGTTTGTGTCAGAAAAATTTAATTAGTGGATCTGTACATGTATAGGGAGCTTTCTTATTTACTCTTTTCCTTGTGGTTTGCTCTTGCTGCTTGCTTATTATTAGTCCAAATGGGTGCTCTAGGAAGTGTTTGATTTTAGTTTTAGCCAGATTGCTAAAACAGAAAGTTGTTTAATAGGAGCATTGGTGGACTACATTATAATCAAAACAATCATAAAAAACTTTACAACATGGAGTGGATAATGTTTTAGAGGTGCTTTGTCAGAATCTATTTGGAGTCCACTTATAGTTTGAATTCAGTTTTGTTCACATGACTTCATACAGACAACTTTCTTTCCTTAGCTGCGTTATCTGGGTAATGGGTTTGTTGTGAGAGTTTAATGAGATGTGAAGTACTATGTGGAGTGACCATTAGAGATCCTCCAGCACAGAGTCCATTTGGTGTTAGTGTTTATTTTCACTTTTCTGTTAGAAGATGATTCTGAACCAGCGGTCTGTGGATAGAGTTCAAGGGTCTTTGAATCTGAATAGAAAAAAAAAATCTGTATTTTGAACTCTGCAATCTAACATTTTTTGAGTTTGAACTATAGAGCAAAGACTGCAGATGTATTCATATTACATTGGGCTATTACTTTAGCAGTCTCAGATATTAACAGTTATTGCACATAGTTTGAAAACATTCATCACTTCTTTGAAATTACCATAATCTGTGAAAGCTGACTTTGGCACTGAGGAGTCCCAGGTGGGGTGGGGGAGAGGTGAGAATAAAGTAGAGAAGGAGCATATGGACTGTGGACTATGAATGTTTTGGGGGTGGGCGCACTCTGGTGACAACACCTGAAAGGGGGGGTGTACTGTACTCTCAAAGTACAAACAATGATGTAAATCAATAGTACCTCAAAATAAGAAAATTGTTACTTAATGCATTAATAAAGAAGCACAAGTATTATACTACAAATTAAGAAATAATTCATTTCCTTCCTAATCCTATACATCTTTTTTAATTGAAAAAATTTTATAACAGCTCTACATTTACAGAATGAATGCAGTTATAGCACTTAGAGTTCCTGTATACCTCACATTCAGTTTCCCCTTTTGTTAACATCGTACACTAATATGGTTCATTTGTCACAGCAGTTGTACCAATGTAGAGATGTTATTTCAAGTAAAGCCTGTACTTGACTCACATTTCCTGAGTTTCCCCTAGTGCCCATTTTCTTTCCCACAGCCCCGTTCCAGGACACCAGATACTTTTCGGTGGTCATATTTCCTTTGTCTCCTTGGTTGTGACAATGTCTCAGGCTTTCTTTTGTGGCCACCCTGACTATTTTGAAGAGTGCTGGTCAGCTATTTTGTAGAATGCCCCTGCTTAGGGCTTTCTGATGTTTTTCTTACGGTTAGAATGGTTAATGTGTTTTTAAAGGAAGGTTGGACAGATAAAGTGCCATTTCTGTAATTGTCAAGGGGACCTTCCTGGCTGGATTGTAACAGTGTTTGTCAGATTCCCCCACTGTAAAGTTATTCTTTTTGTTTTTCCCTTTTCCTTAATGTACTCTCATTGTGTGCAGCCCACACTTGTGATTCACTACCTTAACAGTGGAATAGCTATTACAATTATTTGAAATCCTAGATATTTTATGCATTCCTAGATCAGGTAAGTAGGCTACAGTGAGCTTCCAGAAAGTCCATGGCACAAAAAAGTTAAGAATACAGTTTTAGTAGTTGTATGGGACAGCCCCTTATTTTTCCTTTTCTTTCTTTTTTAATTTTATTTATCTTATATATTTTTTACATCGTTCATTTTTAAACAATATTTGCTTCCTTCTCCCACCCCCCTGCCCAGGTGTAGTCCCCATAGGATTTCCTTCACCAGTACACCTGTGCACCATCACCACAGTCCCCTGTGCTCCTCCCTCCAAGTCCTCAATCAGACTAAAATTCATTGCTCTTAGTTGCTTTTTCAGTCCCTGTCTTTCTGGCTGCTTCTCATCACATTCCTTTGTATCCTGTGCTATGCCCCTCTGAGCAGTTGTATTTTAAGCCCACCTACTTTTTGCAGGAATATGGTCCTGACCACCCTTTTTCCCATTAAAGTGCTGTTTCAGTTTCTATCTTCTGTGTAGCCCCCTCTATCTTATGCCAAACAAAATTTTGTGTGTGCTTCTTATCTGTCCTTTATTGTTTATTGATATCAACTGAGACAAAATATCAAGCATCTTGAGCTGATCTAATAACTCATGTTTGTACCACTATTTATTCTTTACAGTACTATTACCTAGTACAGAACCTGGCCCACAGGAATTCCTAATACTGATTGAATGATTGGATGGGTGAATGAAGGGAAACTGGGAAAGCCTGCAAAGTGGTAGTGAATGAATGATCCTGCATAAGTAATTGTTAGGCGTAGTTTAATTTTAAAAGCCCTTTTCAATTTCAAAGCTTTTTGTAGGGGGAAGAGAAAGATATGAATGACTCAGACATTTGGGGTAAGACTAGAATGGCTGAGTTATTCTAAAGATTAGAGTAACATTCTTGTCATTTAAAAATGTAAATATACTTGGAAGTTAAAAGCAAAGGATTGTTGGGCCATAAACCCAAGATTTTTAAATTGAGTCTTATTAAAAAATTTTTTAAAGTTTGTTTTCATCCCTCATTGAATTCATAATAACCTATGGTACTTCATGGCCTGCTTTTATGTATGCAGTTATTTAATTTTTATTTTAAGTTACTTTTAAAAATTTAGTGATAAGAACCTCTAAGGTTATTAACTGAAGCAAAAGCCAAGATGTTACTAATTGTTTATATTTTAACCACTTGCTCTTGCCCTGTTCCTGCTGTTCTCTCCATCCTTGATTATTGAATTTGTTTTTATGTAGTTTTGCAACATATTCTGTACATCCCTTTGCTTCATGTAAAGGAAACCATGATTCTTGTAATCCTTTACATTGAGTATTTAAGTTCTAATTTTAATGGTGTGTCGAAGGCAAAAGAAGCTTCAAGGTAGAATAGTTTTATTGGAAATGTTTTTGACAAATGGTTAAGTGAGATGCTAAAAATAACATACTACTTAATTCTTAGAAGATAAAGTTAATGGATATTTGGAATGTTATTTTACCATCACAAATGAGTTCTTAAAAGGATAAGTTGAAGGGGGAGAATAAAGACCCTCGGAGATTTTAGATACAGTGATTTCTTCATTCCTGGTGACTGCACCTGAAAATTTGAGATTTTACTTGCACTTAATTTTTTTTAACTTGTTCACACTTAGACATGTGTATAAAATGGTGATTTGTGGAGTGATTGTGTTGGTTATGAGTTATTAATGAGAGGTTGAGGAATTTGAACTGTCATTCTCATCTTTTTCTCTTATTACCTTTATGATTTTCAGGAAATGTATCTTTCTGTACTCTAGTTTTCTCATAAATAAAATGAAGACAGATTGATTTTTAGAATTCTCTTTCAAACTCAACCCTCCTATGTGCTCCTCCATTATACTAGGTTTAAAAATGTGTTTGTATTAAAAGTAGCCATTAATCTCGACTAGCTTTGTTAAAATAATTAAATGTGCAAATTTCACATGACTCAGTTTCTTAGTCATTCCAATAGTGTAATTATGGGTTTACTGTTTGCTAGGCACTATATGGATAAGGGATACAAATGAAAAACAAAAATGTTGTCTCTTTCTGCATCTTATATTTTAAAAATCTCAAGAATCGCTACAAAATCACATGTTGAAGAATAAATTTTACTTAATAATGTTTGAACATATTTATGTGATTATATTGAAATATAGAATATAAATTTTAATAACCTTAACATATAAACGTACCACAATTTGTTAAGTTAGTCTCTTATTGGATATTAAGTGATTTATATTTTTGTCATAAATCATAATAATAATACTGTAATGAATGTCTGTATAAGTAATTCTGGTAACTCCCTTTGTCTTTTTTAGTTTCTTAGCTCTGTAAACTTGTTATAACTTTATGTTATTTTATTCAAGGATGATTAAGCGCTTAATCATTCACAAATCATTTCCATTTGTATTTAAAGTCCAGTTTAAATAATTTTCAAAGGTTAGATAGTTGAAGCATTTTCTTTTTAGGCAAAAATCATTGAGAAAATGATCTAAGAATAGAATTTTTTTCGTGGTGAGAATTAGACTCTGAAATTGGTAAGAGATATAACTGGACCACTTTAGTACCTAAAGGAATTATAGTTTAGATGAGGTGAACTCTTGAACTGTGCTCTTGCTCTAATGTTGGGAAAAATAACTATCTTAATTTAGGTCTGAACTTTCATGTGAAGACTTTGGTAATATCACCATTAAAGATAGGTCCTTGATGGCCTTAGGTGACAACCTCTAAAATGTTATAGCTTCTGCTCTTCCATTACACACTTAAAATGTAACTGATCCTTGATTTTTGAGCATAGGTGTATTCTTGAAAAGATGTTTCCTGCTTACCTTATAAAGCAAGAGGTCTAAAGAGTCCTGTGGAAAAGATTAGTAATTCCAACTTCCTAATACATAGAAATTGTATTTTACTTTTTTTTTAAAGGGAAAGATTTTTTAAGATTTATTTATTTATTGATACAAGCACTGAGTACAGTCAGAAGCTCAGGCGGGTGAGAGAATTCACCAGAGCGGGGAATAGAACAGGCAGACTGCTGAAATACGCTGCTGAGGGGAACAGCAGGTGCAGCAGTAGAGGTCTGCCGCTGCGCTGGAGGCCAGGGACCGAACCAGCACAGCTTTGCAGCCCAGCGCTCAACCGCCGCACCACTGGGGAGGTCCTGTATATTACTTTTTTTCAGATTTTTATTTATTGAAAGTTTTATATGGTTTTGATGTATCTCAGTAAATCTGTACTTCCTCTATGACCCGACTCTAGATTAGAGGTTTATGTAGCATAGTGAAAGGACATATACTTCTCATCTACTATTTTCATTTTCCCTTGTGTTGGTTAAAAGGCAGTCTTCCAAGACAGTGCCAGCATTAGGATCTAGAGGCTGCTTTTGACAAAATCATGTTGTATTAGGTTGCCTTGTAATGTATTCATTTTCATAGGTATATATTTTTTTTAATTTTGGACCATGTATACCTGTAGTTGTTAATTTCAGCATTAATATATTGATTCTAACTTGAAAAAGAGAAACCTAGAAATTGAATGTTTGTATAATAAAGAATCTGTTTAATGAAAAACAAAAAGTGCTCTTGAGAACCCCCGCCTCCACTACAAGTTATCTTTCAAATGTATCTCTAAAAAGGTTGGCTAAAATTAAATTAATTATATAAATTACTCAGTGCTTCATTGGGTCTGAAAGAAATGAAACTAAACCTTAAGGGCCAGAAGGCTTGACTTTTATTATTATTTAAATTAAGTATGTAGACTGATCCTCAGTTATAATCTTTAAGGTGTATATATTTTTAGTATATATATCATTTCTTTTTATTCCATATATATTATACTAAAGTGGTAATGTTTTAAGTGATGATAATTTGGGAGAGGGCAGTCTTTGGTAGAAATCTAAATTTTTTAGGTCGATCAATATGAAGCAAACATTGTGATTTTGTGCTGAGTTCCAGGGATTATAAAAAAAGTAAGGTCAGGCTTATGATGCAGACTAACTGTGAAAAGAGCCTCTGTCATAATTATTACACAGTACTGTAATTATTATATTTTGCTGCTGGGAACTCTTTCTGAGGACTGAAAAATATCCTTGAGGAATTAGAATTATTTGTACTCCTTTGTGTGCAATGGAGGCAGGTGCTGAACTATGCAGATCAAAAAATCATTTTAACATTTCTGGCTCTTAACACTTTTTAGAAAAGCATGTGAAAGAAGAGTTAAACAACAATCAGCTTGCTCCTGTTTTATGTGCTAGCATACAAAGAGTTCTATTAAACTCTCAACCATTTTATCTTGAGATTTTTCCATTGTTGACTGTTGAAACATGTTTTAAGAAATAGTACTTTTAACATTATCAAAGAAAATATTTAATGACCTGTCAGAAAAGAAAAAAGTAGTATATGGATGGTGAGCAAAGTAAAATAATCCCAAGTGATAGAAAGTAAAAATCTTCAAGCCACAAGCGCTTTTAAACCACTGTTAGTAGTTCCTTTTATATCCTTTAAGAAAAATTACTTGATACATTTTTCAAATAATGTAGGCAATGGTTTGGTCCCCAGATATCATTATGTTTTTTCTTTTATTGCTTGATAGTAAAATATGAAAGGATTTGATATTTTAATAATATGCTTTTAAAAATAGATGAAATATGTTAGCATTTTACTAAAGGCTCTGCTTTAGTAAAATCTGGTCCCACAGTCTGGTAACATTTGTTATTCATAACCTTGGGAAGAATCCCCAAAAGACCCACATTATATTAATTATTTCATTTTGATAAACTACTTTTCATTTCCATTTCATGAATTATCAATTTGGTTTGGTTGCAAATAGAAGCCATTGGGTTTGTTAAGTACAGTTAACAAATTCATTAATTTCTACTGTTGATATATTTTCTTAAGTTAAAAAAAGTAAAACATAATAGCAAAGTCATTGGAAAAGGTACTTTCTGTTTTGTTAATTAAAATTCATGACTACATGTAAGTAAAATTCATGACTACATGACTGTGTCTTTTTTTCCCCCCTAACTTAATTGTCTTAATGATTTGCTCAAAAAAAATGATTTGCTCCTCAGTGTTGGATGTAACTTTTCCCCTGTCACTTTTACATTATGACTATAATGAGATCATGTTTCATGAATGGATTATTTTATTAACTTAAAACAACAAACATGACACTGCTATACAGGACATACACCTTGTCCTTTGGAAAAGGGTCTAGCTTTTTCCAAAGGATAAAAGTTAAGTTCCTAATAATTAAGTTATTGTGGTGGAAATCAGTAATACTCAGGTTTTTTTAAATTTTCATGCCCATGTATTTTTATGACATAAAATACACAGTTTCTAATCATTTTTCCCAGGGTCTTTTTCCATTGAAGTAACTCTATGTTTGCATTGTCATTTTAGTAAAACATACTATTAGTTTGGCAAGAAAAGTATTATGGAGTTAACGACAAAGAAATGAAATCATTAAAAACAGCTTTTCCTATTGTTTTAATTTCAAGAGTCCAGATGCTGACCAGTTAGTTTATAATAGGTTACTCTGAGGAAAAGATTATAAATAGAATTTTTTAAATATATTTTTATTTTAATTTTGTTAGAAAAAAATATGTAGTGTTACATTCCATAAAAAAATTTGATTTAGTTAAGATACAGATTTTTATTAAATGTATAGTTGTTTTAGTAATAATATCGCCTATAAGATATAGATCCTATTTTATTGTATAGTTTTTTAGTAATCATATTCATGTTTTTCTTTAATTTTTATGTAGTGAATTTACTTTTGGGTTAGGTTTTATGATTCTTTTACCAAAAAGCACATAGACTATTCCAGGAAACAGAGGAAGATTTGCTGTGTTATTTGACATGTAGTGAGTGATGAATGTGCCCAAGAACAAAGGCAAATGAAGGAGAGATAACAAACTTGAAGAATTGCAGAGGTTATATTCCAATTAAGTGTGGTAGCACTAGATTATCTAAATTTAGCAGTATTTGTCCTGTCCAAGGCCAAAGAATTTTGAATTGTTTTCAGCTGCAGTATAGTAAGCTTATTTTAGAAATGTTTGACTATTAAGTGACATATTTTGGCAACTTTTCATAGCATCTGGATTTCATCTAAGTAGCATGTATTTGGGATTGTTAGAGATGCCAGTAATTCCTGTTCAGTTATTAGAATGGAAGAGGTGCCTATCTGTGTTTTGTAGTTTATACATCTGGATGCTTGAGGTCTACATGCAAAAGAATTATTATTCTTCTTTGGTCGATAAGCCTCTTTTTCACCTCTGTACAACCATTGCAGCTAGGTTATTATATGCATTTTGGGTAAAATATCTAAATGAGGAATTCCTTTCTCTCCCTGAATTTGCTGACTACCAAATATGTATGAAAATGCTGACTTGTGAAAGGTGTCTTTGTTTCATCTGTACAGATTTTGAAATATTCATTAGGTTGACGACATCCTTTATATCCCATATTTCAAATTAGTTCACACAGTTACATTCCTTTATAATTATCTGTTGGATTTTATGTTCATGTCCAGTTAGTTTTATTATTCATAAGCTATATATACATTGCATGATCTTAAGTTACCCTGTTCTCCTTGATTATTTTTATTGGTTACAGTCAAATTGAAATACGACACTGCTTGGAATTCTAAATAGAACAGCATAACATCAATAGTTTTCTATTTTTATGATATGTGAGCTTTGATCCTTTTTTTCTAGAATTATTTGAAGATCTTTTCTGTAAGTCTTTTTTTTTTTTCCTCCTAAGATTTATTTTATTTATGCATACGAGAGCTGGAGTGCAGGCCAGAGATGTGGGGGAGGGGAGGTAAGAGTATTCATTGGAGACAGAATGGGGAGCAGTACAGGAGGACTGACTTAAATATACTGCTGAGGGGAGCCTTGGGTGAAACAGGTGAGGTCTGCTGTGTCATGTGGGTTAGCTCCCTGGCCAAGGCTCAATCTCATGCTGCAGTGGCTGCTGATAGCTTCATAGTGCTGAGACTTAACCCTTTGTGCCACCAGGGAGGCCCTGTCTTACTCAGTTTCTATCATACTGTACCTTTGTTTTCTAGAATATAGTCAAAATGTATATTGCACTACCAGTATTTAATTGACACAAAATGATAGGCCTCTTATGACCAGTTAGAATTTAATGAATAGAAATCCTTTTTTTCTAAATACTTGGGATACAAGTGTGTCACCTTAAGAATATTGGGAGGTTATTTGAAAATGAAATGTTTTCTTCTTTTCCATTTTAGAAAGTAGGTTTGGCTTTTAATAGGCGACTTCATTGTTCTCTTAGATTATGGACAACTCTTAGAGAATAGCTCGTAGGTTGAAGGGGAGGAAAAATAATTTTCCATTTTCCCTTCTGATTTCTTGCGAGACCCCATGATATTTAGATAGACATCTCCAAGATGTTCTCAACAGGCTGTCACTCCTAGTGTTAGTTTGGAACATGGATTATTTTGAGCCAAGGTCAGTCAAGGCTCTGCAGGCTCATGAGAAACTTTTGCCATTCCTCAACTACTTGGAAGAATGAGAATTGGGGTATTATCCAGAATTAGAATTTTACCAGAAATAACCATCTGTATGGCTCAATAAGCATCAAATTCCAGAATACTTGGTGTTTGTCATATGGGTCACCCTCTCCTCATCATGTGAGTCATCCTTCCTTCTTGAAGCCACAGGCCCCTATCCTGTTCTTATATACACCCACTTTTGTTTTATTGGCTTTATAATCTACATCTATAGAGTCTTCATATAATTAAATATACTCTTTTCTCCTACTAATCTGCTTGGTGTCAATTTGATTATACCTAGAAATGTCCTCTCCACCCCTGAACTTGTAATAAAAGACAGATTAACAAGAGAAAAACAGATTTCACATATATACCTTAGCACACATGGGAAATACCCAGGGAAATAATGGAGAACTTATAGCAGGGAGGCTTTAGTATTTATAATTAGTTACCATTTTAATAGAGAAAGGGGAAGAAAGATAGAGGCCGGTGGGTGGATGGGAAGTAAATGATTTTTAGCAAGAGTGAGTTTTTAGAAGAATATAGGGAGATCTGACAGTATCTGGTAATTTGTCTGGGTATAGTATCTGCTCCTAGTCTACCCTCCTGAGGTAAGAATCTGTATACCATGGTTGATGAACTGCACAGGGTGTGGTTTTATGACAATTGGGTTCTTGGAGGATTTGTCTTAGGCACATCAGGGGAGAAGAAAAACCTCCCCCTGCATTTTCTGTTTTTCAAGTGGCATCTTTTAAGATGGTATATCCTGAACTAATCTAGTCTTATTTTGGCGTGGCATTCTGCTACCCTTCAGTTACCAACTCTATTCTTGCATTCTTGGTGTGCAATACTTGTTTCAATTAGTCTTTTATCTCTTGATGTTTTGCAGATGTAGGAGAGCACTGAAGTGATAAAGAGCTAGGGAATTATTGCCAGGACAATGCATTTTATCAATCTGCAGTACATCTTTATTTATACGTTCTCTCCTGGAAGAGAAGATCTTCATTTCCCCTTAGTCCTACTTTTAGGTAGCTATAGAAACAAAATGTAGGTATTTCTTATGGTGATAGATTTTGTTTTTGGTGCGGTCTTAACACATATAGAGTTTAGTGTATAAATTAGTCTTAAGTATAATAATAGCTCCATCCTACAGAATAATGTATATATCCTTATAGCCACCACTCAAGTTGAGATATGAAAGTTTCCATTGCCCCATAAATCTAATTTGTGCCTGTTCTCTACCTGTATAACCCATACTCCACTCATTTCCATTCTTTTGTTCCATTGCATGTGTATAGTTGCATCTCAGTTCTTTTGCTTAACCTAATGTCTCTGAATCTCACCCATGTTGTTGCAAAAATTATAATTTTATTGGCCTCTGTGGTTACACAAGGGTAAAAGTCTCAGTGCTATCAAGCTGTCTCCAGCCACTCCAACATGAGTTCAATTCCAGGCCAGGGAGCTGACCCACATGGCTCAGCAGACCTCTCCTTTCTCACCCACAGCTCCCCTCAGCAGTGTATTTCAGTCAGTTTGCCTGTTCTGTTCCCCGCTCTGTCTCTGGTGAATACTTTCACCCTCCCGCACATCTGTCCTGTACCCCGTTCTTGTATAAATAAATCTTTAAAAAAAAAAAGAATTTAAAAATCAGGTGGTTACTATAATGTGGAAGAGGATTTCATAAATTATTAAGCTGTAAATATTTCTACCATAGCCAAGGAGTATCAAGATTGCTATTTATTAAAGTCAACCATCTTGAAAAGTTGCTTGCAGTATTATTTCAGAGATGACTCCTTATATTGTAATTTTATTTATTTAAATAAAATGTATAGTGATTCATTTAATATGTGCATATAAATCTTGTAAAAATAATAATTCTATTTTATTGTTGTATAGTAATATGTTGTATTCAGATACCACAGTTATCTCTTTGTTGATACACATTTAGGTTGCTTCACTTTTATCATGGTGATTTCTTTTTGTGTTTAATGTTTTATTAAACCCAATGTTTTATTACAATATTTTGGTAAATGATTTACTGTAATTTTAGGAAAATTAATTTTGTTGTCATATTACTTACAAATATACCTATTTTTGTGTTGAAGTAATGCTGCATAACATTATATAAGTTTAAGGTGTACCTACTTTTAAAAAAATATATTCAGCATTAAAATGAATGTTTATGTTTTGGAAAAAAGATAAAATTGTGTATACCACCACAGCAGTCAGGTTGAACACCTTTTCCAGAGCCCCAGAAAGTTACCCTTTTGTAGTAAGCCCCCCTCCCTGTCCCTGGTGATCACTGATATACTCACTGTCTTTTTAGTTTTACTCTTTCCATATGCAATATAAGTAGAATCAGATAGTATATAATCTTGAATTTGACTTCTTTCACTTAGCATAATGCTTTACCGATTCAACTATATTGTCGCATGTAGTGATTGTTTTATTGATGAGTACTATTGCATTTTATGGATATGACACAGTTCATTCATTTATCACTTCATGTGCATATGGATTACTTCCAGTTTGGGGTATTTATGAGCAAACATTTGCCTATAGGTCTTTGTAGACATATTTCATTTCTTTTGATTAAATACTAAATCCAGTTCCCTAAGAAAAGCTTTACCTATCTTTTAGTTAATTATTTCACTAAGTGGGAAAAAAAGAAGTAAAAGACAAATCCTGTATGGATCACTTATATGAGGAATGTGAAAGTCATAGAAAAGAGACTGGAATGGTGGTTTTCATTCTAGTAACCCCTGGAGCCTGGGGAAAGGAGATAATTGGTCAGAGGGTACAAACTCCAGTTAAAGACATCTAATGTATACCATAGTGCTTATAATTTTACTGTATTAAGAGTAGGTCTTAAGTGTTCTCACCACAAAAAAAAAGTAATGGTAATTCTTGTGGTATTGCAAATTTTTTATAACATGATTGTATCCATGTCAGTATGTTGGCTTTGATAATCATACTATGGTTTTGTAAGGCATACCATTAGAATCAGATGTACTCTGATTTCACACTGTTTTTTTCTTGCAACTGCTGTAAGTCTACAATTATCTCCAAACAGAAAGTTTACAATTTTTAATAAAATCAGTTGACTGTGTATGTGTATATATATTGGTGGATCTTTATTCCTCTCTATTGATCTATCTTCATGTGAATACCACATTGTCATAAATATTTTAATTTTGTGATTTTAATTTTATAATATTTTAATTTTGTAATTTATTCAGGTAGTGTAGTTCTTTGTATTTCCATAGAAATTTTGTAGTCAGCCTGTCAACTTCTAAACTCATGAAATGGTATTTTAATTGGGATTTTATTTAATCTAGAAACCATTTTAGGGACAATTGACATCTTAGTCTTGAATTAACTCTCCTTGAAAAAAATGTTTTCTGTAATTTCTTAGTGATAGATTCTAGTTTTCAGTGTACACATCTTGTAAACATGTTAAATTTTAATCCCTAAATATTTAGTGTTTTTTGATGTGATATTAAATTTTTTAGTTTCCAGTTTTTATATGGGAGCATATAGAAATGTGATAGATTAGTTTTACATTGATCTTCGGTTGTGCACTCTTGCTAAAGTTATTTGTTGTAGTATTTTTTATTAGTCTATTAATGAGGTGAGAGTGTCTCTTGCAACTACTCAACTCACATGTTAGGACAATATGTAAAGGAATGAATTCAACTGTGCATTACCACAAAGGAGGCTCCCCCATAATAAGGCATTGGGCTTACATGCCATCCTGAGATGTTAAGAAGGGAGAGGGCTCTGAGATGTAATAGGGGAGGAAGACAAGCATGGCTGCTGCTTCCCATGTCTCTTTGCTCCTTGTGCCTCCGTTAGTCGTAGTCTTCTCCTGTTCTTTTCCCAGTGTTTTCTAGCCTCTGCTCACTGTTCAGCTCTGCCCTTCCTTGGGTGGGGCAGGGAACTTAGAAACTCCCCTTTATATGGAGATTACATTTAAAATTGGTTGCATGTTAGACAAAGGAAAGAATGAAATTCAGAGGCAAGATCTCTGACTACCTATAGCACTGTGTGTCATTTACACCCCAAATGTCTATTTAATAAAGTTATGTACCCTCTTACCACCTGCTTTCTGTAGTTAGTCTGTTCATCCTATCCTGTTTTTCTCCTGTCTAAAATATCACTCATTCTGGTATTATTTGACAGTCATCTTAAAGGGTTAATTTAAAGGTTGTTTGATATCACATAATTATATTCAGAAGCAGGCTTTTTCAGTAACATCTTTGGAAAACAAAGGATAAAAGCATTGGAACACATTTGACTTCTAAAATTTCTTTGTGGCTTTTATATAGTATTATTTAGATTCCCAAGGAGTTTATAAGTTCCTGTTTGATTTGCTAGTTATATTAGTTTGCTAGCACTGCCATAATAAAGTACACAAACTGGGTAACTTAAACAACAAAAATTGATTGTTTTAGCATTCTGGAGGTTAGTAGTTTGAAAAGTTATCAGCAGAGTTGGCTTCTTCTGAGGGCTGTGAAGAAAAACCTGTTGCAGCCGTTTGTAATGGTTTGCGGGCAATCTTTGGTTATCTGGTTTGTAAATGCATCACTCCAGTCTCTTCTTTCATCTTCACATACTGTTCTCCTTACATTCTTCACTCTGTATATGTTTGGTTCACATTTCCCCTTTACATAGGACACAAAAGAAAATGCTTTTCCCCTTTTGTTAAATTTAGTTCAAGGTATTCAATTATTTTTGTTTTGGAAATGCTTTTCAAGTCAAGCTATGTTACATTCTTTTATTATACTCCTTCTTTAGGCAGTGATTAATCACATATTTCCACAAAACTTCCAGAAGTTGAGCATAAGATTGTATGTGTATATGTTAGATTAAATATTCTATTGTCATCAGTTATCACTAGATACCTAGTGAAACTTTCTTGAATTTCTTCAAGTTATTTTGTAGTAATATTTGTGATTTCAAATAGTCTTTAAAAATATTGAAGTGAGAGTTCTATTTTTTAATGACCACATTGAAAAATATTAGATGACACAAGTATTTCCCTTAAATTAGACACTTTTAGTACACTAATCGTATAACCCTATTTGCGCAGGTTTTGACTGGATCGCCTCATCAAAGTTATTCACCTTCTAGCTATCAGGATTTCAGTAAGTGGGAATCAATGCTGAAAATAAAAGAAGGACTGCTGAGGCAGAAAGAAATTGTTATTGATCGGTACGTATTTTTTCCTCAATTACTCAGTGTTTATGGCATGTAGGTTAAGAAAGCAGATACTTTTGTATGTTCTATTTTTAGTTAAGAAATGGAAGCTTACAAATATATTGATGTCTCATATCTGTTCCTCCCAATCCCAATCCTTTTTTTTTTTTTTGAAGTTTAAAAAATGTATTAGTTTCTATTGAGGCAATGTTGGTTTTCAACAGTGCATATGATTTGGTGATACAGGTTCACACCTCTTCAGATGTGTGTGACCATACCACACCCACTACCAAAGCCCCAGAAATCCTCCATCTTGTCCATTGGGCTTCCCTCACCTTAGCTTCCTCCCTCAGCCTCCCCCAGGTTGCCTTGATGATTGAAGAAGCGAGTGTAGGTAAAAGCACTGAGTATGGGCGTCAGCAAACATGCATTCAGCTTCCTACACAGCAAAATTTTGCCTTCCTACAGTGGCAAAATCTGTGTTTTTCCACACATGGTGCCTGAACTTCTGTATGTGGAATCAGATGAAGATAGGTCTTAGCTGAACGCAGATTCTGGTAACTGATAGGTCAGTGACTCCTGATTTATCTGTTGTCATGACTTTTTTTTTGCTTTTCCTTTCTGGGTTTTTTTTTTTTTTTTTTTTTACATCATTGTTCATTTAAATTTTTTTTCATTTTTTTAAAATTTTGTATATTTTTTGCATCATTTTTCATTCAAACAGTATTTGCTTCCCCCCACCCCCTCAGGTGTAGTCCCCATAGAATTTCCTTGACCAATGTACCCATGCACCATCACCTCAGTCCCCTGTGCTCCTCCCTCCCCTGCAGTGTGTCTCTGATTTATAATTGTCCATTTTTGCTTTGTTGTGTTTTGTACTGTTATTATTTTTTTTACACTGATGTCTTACTGGGTTCCCCTGTATGCCTGCTCTAAGTGAAGCCATCCGATATTTTTTTTTTTTTTAATTTTCTAGAGGCATGTTTTATCTATTTGTTTGTTTGTTTGTTTGGTTTATACATGCACTGGGTACAGTCAGAAGCCGGGAGGGCGAGAGAATTCACCAGAGCCAGAGCCGGGAGTAGAGCAGGCAGAAGGACCGAAGTACACTGCTGAGGGGAGCAGCGGGCGGCAGGAGAGGTCTGCGCGCCATGTGGGACCCTCCTTCGGTGGCCGGGGAGCAGCCGGGGATCGAACCGGCGCCGCAGAGGCCGCGGGCAGCTTCGCAACCCAGCGCTCAACCGCTGCGCCACCTGGGAGGCCCGCCATCCAATATTTTTCTTTTTCCTTATGACTTATTTCACTGAGCATAATTCCTTGTAGTTCCATTCACGTTGCTGCAAATGGCATGAGTTTATCTTTTTTTGATTGCTGAATAATATTCCATTGTATATATATGCCACATCTTCTTGATCCAGTCATCTATTTTTGGGCATTTGGGTTGTTTCCAGGTTTTGCCTAATTGTAAATAGTGCTGCAATAAACATAGGTGTACAGGTGCTCTTTTGAATCACTGTTTTTGTGTCCTTTGGGTAGGTCCCTAGGAGTGGATTGTGCCGGATCATATGGTAGCTCCACTTTTAGTAGACCAAGGAACCTCCAGACATTTTTCCACAATGGTTGGACCAGTTTGCACTCCCACCAGCAATGTAGGAGAGTTCCTTTTTCACCACATCCTCGCCAGCATTTGTTGTTGCTTGTTTTTTTGATATGTGCCATTCTTCCA
The DNA here is from genome assembly GCF_014898055.3 of Talpa occidentalis. Taxonomy (NCBI): domain Eukaryota; kingdom Metazoa; phylum Chordata; class Mammalia; order Eulipotyphla; family Talpidae; genus Talpa; species Talpa occidentalis. The sequence goes on along the minus strand of NW_023602073.1, from coordinate 117,637,995 downwards.
GTCCCAATCCTTTTGAGGACCACTATCAGCACTAAGTATTGACCATTCAGTTGGCCTGTTTCTTTACCATTTTCCCTTTCACTTTATTTGAAATTCCTCTCCATTTTCTTTGTACATGTACAAACAGTAATTGGATAGATAGCTTTTATAAAAATATGTTTCACTCCTTACATTGAAATTCAAAAGCTTCAGTGGTATTAGTGTTGAACAGTATTTGAGTGAGGGAAAATAAATGATTTTAATATAAAGGCATTCCAGACTGAGGATGTAACGAGTTAGGTAATCAGAAGAAAGGAAAAAAGCATGACTTTGGTATAGCCTAAGAAGAGTATTCTATAAAAGGCCATAGTCTATAAAATGCTAGAAGCACTTTACAGTATAAGTACCCTTGTTCTGTATTTCACATATTTCATGGTAGTATGGTTAAAAATACTTCCTATTATGAATTTTAAGATAATTACTTTTACCTGTCAAATTATTAGAATACTAGAAGTTCTGCTTTTAACTGTCTTTTGAAAGGTATATTCTTTATAATGTGACTTCAATTGATGTTTTGCAGGCAGAAGCAACAAATTACCCACCTACATGAGAGGATAAGGGATAATGAATTACGGGCAAAACATGCGATGTTAGGACATTATGTAAATTGTGAGGATGCTTATGTGGCTAGCTTGCAGGTAAGATTACAGAAGATTTTGTCATCTTATTAGTGTTTATTAGTGATATGCTTAGTTTGTAAGAATAGTACACATTATTTGAATTAATAATCTATTCACATGGATCTTACTTATATGTGTAGTAAAAGATATCCAACTACTCTTTCATCTGTCTAATTTGTACCTTATCCACACACATACAGAAACTGCTGCTATTAGTTTCTAGTATAGCCTTCCAGAGTTGATATAAATATATTTTATTCCTCTCCATCTTCACCAAAAAAAAAAAATCAAAATTACCCAGCACCTTACTTTTTTCCTCTATGTAATGTATATACATGTAAAATACAATGATTATTTCCACATTATTTCATAAGCAGCAATTCTTTTCTTTTGTTTCTACAGTTGCTTGATTTCTCATTTTGTAAAGACAGCATGTCCCTTCTCAAAATTTGCTTCGTTTCTAGTTTGGGGTATTATGAAGTTGTAAAGAATAACCTTATATAAACATTGCATGTATTTTTGTAAATTAAATTCTCAGGAGTGAAATTTCTACACATTGTGTGAGTTGACGTTCATGGGAATTTTAAGTTGCCATCCAGAAGAGCTTGTTCAGATCTTTCTCCTCCGCCACCAGTGCATAGACTCCTCTTTTCCCACTTCCCAATGAGTAGCCATGTTAACAGTGTGTTATCAAAATAAGATGAGATGTTTGCCTTTCTAGTAATTTTACATAAATGATGAAGTGGGAAACTTAACTCTGAATGGGTTTTGTTTTCATTTTTTTATTGTTGCATATGTAATATATGCATATATATTTAAAGTTTACCATCTTAATCATTTTAAGTATTCAGCTCAGTGGCGTTAAATACATTCATAGTATTATGATCACCACTATCCATATCCATACTTTTGTATATGTGCATATTGCCTATACAATTTCCCTCCTTTCTAAAGAATTTTAGTATTTCTTGTAGGGCAAGTGTACTTGCAACAGATCCCCTCAGTTTTTATCTAAGAAAGCACTTTTTTTCATTCTTTACTTTTGAAGGATAAACCTATAGCATTTGGATTTTTAGTTTGGTGGGTTTTTCTCTCAACATTTAAAATATTTCACACCAGTTCGTTCTTGCTTACATGGTATCTGAAACGTCAGACCAAACTTATCTTTGCTATTTATAGTAACATGTTTTTTTTTTTTTTCAAAGATGTATTTATTTATGCACACAATAGCTGGGGTACAGGCCAGATGCACGGGAGGGTGAGAGGATTCACCAGAGACAGAGTGGGGAACAGAACAGGCAGACTGATCGAAATACACTGCTGAGGGGGGAGCAGCAGGCAAGACAGGAAAGGTCTGCTGCGCCATGTGGGTTGCTCCCTGCCTGGCCGGGGATTGGACTCATGCTGCAGAGGCTGCGGATTGCTTTATAGTGCTGTGCTTAACCTTGCGCCACCAGGGAGGCCCATATAGTAACATGTTTTTTTTCCCTCTGGTTTCTTTCAAGATATTTTTTTTTTTGATCTTTGTTTTTCAGAAATTTTAGATATGCTATGCCTATGTGCAGTTTTTGGCATTTTTCATTTTTGATGCTCTGTTCTATTTAGACTCAATACTCTGCATGAGTCTGTGGTGTGGTTTCTCAGAATTTGGGAAAATTCTCATTCATTATTTCAAATACTGCTTCTGTTCTTTTCTCTCCTTTTCCTCCTTCCAGTGTTGTCAGTACACATATTTTATAAATTTAGCAGTTAAGTCGCAGTTCCTGCATATTCCGTTCCTTTTATTCAGTCCTGCTTCACTTTGCGCTTCCATTTTGGAAGTTTCTTTTCTCGTATCCCCAAGCTTAGAAATGGTTTCTCTTTCTGAGTCATGTCTAGTCTACTGATGAGCCTATTGAAGTCATTTTTCATTTCTATTACAGTGTTTTTGATCTCTAGAATTTTTTTTTTGTTCTTTCTTAGAATTATCATCTCTGTGCTTATATTGTCTCCTTGCATGTTGTCTACTTTGGTAGTTAAGCCCTTAGCACAATAATAGTTTAAAAAATTTCTGGTCTGGAAATCCTAGCATTCCTGACTGGATTTTTTTTTTACCTTTTAGTATACCTTGTAATGTTTTGTTGAAAAGTGCATGTGATATCTTCATTTCTCCTCCTTCCTCCCAACAATTTGCTTAAGATGGTTTATCTTTGGCTTTATTATATTTGGTCCCATATGCAGTTATCCATGTTATAATTTCTCTTTTGTCAGGTAGTCTATGATTTTTTAAAGGACAGTGTCTGAATCTGTCATCTTTGAAATACTCTGCATGGGAAATGTTGTATATATAATTATTGAGTCGCATCTCTATTCAAAACTTTAAGTTCTTCAAGGTCTGCTTCAAGTTCATTTCTTTAACAGCTTCACTAGGCATTATTTATTCATTGTCTTTTTTTAACACTTCATTGAACTGGTGAGACCTTGTATTGACTGTTGAAACCCCAGTAAACAACTATTTGATGTTTGTTAAATAAATGGGAAAAAATCTGTTTCTTTGTTTTCACATTATTTTATGGATACTTTATAGCACTTATCACGTTCTAATTTTTCTGAGGAGATACCTTTCTAGGTTGTAATGCTGCAGGGAGATAAAGAGGGGAAATATCTTTTCTGAATTTCCTACAAAGCCTTGCTTGGAAGCAATAGTACCTTTACTCATTCAGCACTAGAGTTTTGAGCACTTGTTTTGTGCCAGTCACTGTTAAGGAAATAAAAATATAAGAGCAGTCAAAATAGACAAGAATACTTGATTTCATGGACCTTACTTTCTATTCGGTGAAAACCTCTATTAATACTTACTGAGTTTACTATTAGCTGGATGTGATCACCTATGAGGAAATTTTTCTTTAGGTTTTCTTTTCCTAGAACTTTCACTTCTGTATGTTACTTTATCTCCCTGTACCTATATGTTTTAAAGAAATAATAACTGCCTTTTTTTAGCTTTTGGTTTATGCTGGGCACTTTATATACTTTTTCTCTAGTCTTAAAAAAAAAAACTGCTAGAAGATTTACAGTAATTGTTTTTAAAGATGAGAAGACAGACCTGTCATTAGCTAGTAATTTAATGGAATCATGGGCCCTAGTCAGAATACAGCAGAGCTGGGATTTACGCTATGCTATGACAGTTGCTACAGCCTATGTGTACTTTCTGTACTGTTCCTTATTTCTATTCCGTCTCAAGAAAGTAAATTTTTAAGGTTGTACCTGTTTGTTTTTTCTTTACCAATAGCCACAGTTTGAGAACACTTCACTGCAGGCTTCATTTTCAGATCAGTCAGTATCCCATTCCCAGCAAGAGGAACTTGAGCAAAAGCTTGTATCTACTGAGAAAGAGGTGTTACAGCTCAATCAGTTTCTCAAACAAAGAATAAATCAATTTGGTGAAGAAAAGAAGAAGCTGGAGGAAAAGGTAGGCATTTTTAATTAAGTTGCATTACTCAGCAACATTTCTTCAACATGTAAGTATTTTTCCTCTGTTGTAAGCCAGGTGTCATCAGCTCGCACATTTATATTGCAGTGATTAGTTTTGTAGTAACTTGAGAAATTCTGTACTAGCTATAAATATCCAGAGATTTTCCTAGAAATAAAAATACCAGTGTAGTATTATATATATGTTGTTATGTTAATTATATTTCTTTCTAACTAATAGTGAAACATTTTTTAAGTCAGTTGCCTATACTGAGATGTGACACAAAGCATTTCCCTATGGACTCTGTTTCTTTGCCATGATGGTTATGAAGGATTTAATGAAATAAAGCTAATCTTTCCATAAGTATGTGACTTCAAGTTATTTAAACTGAAGCTTCTGGGGCCTCCCTGGTGGCTCAGGGGTTAAAAACAGTGCTATCAAGTTATCGCCAGCCACTGCAGCACGAGTTCGATTCCTGGTCAGGGAACTAATCCACATGGCTCAGCAGACCTCTCCTGCCTTGCCCGCTGCTCCCCTCAGCAGTTTATTTCAGTCACACTGCCTGTTCTGCTCCCCACTCTATCTGGTGAATCCTCTCACCCCTCACACCTCTGGCCTGTACCCCAGTTCTTATATTCATAAATAAATCTTTATTTATTTATTTATTTTTTAAGTTTTTTTTTTTTTAATAGAGGCATGTTTTTTTATTTATTTATTTGTTTGTTTGTTTGTTTGTTTTGTTTATACATGCACTGGGTACAGTCAGAAGCGCGGGAGGGTGAGAGAATTCACCAGAGCCAGAGCGGGGAGCAGAGCAGGCAGAAGGACCGAAGTACACTGCTGAGGGGAGCAGCGGGCGGCAGGAGAGGTCTGCGCGCCATGTGGGACCCTCCTCCAGTGGCCGGGAGCAGCCGGGGATCGAACCAGCGCCGCAGAGGCCGCGGGCAGCTTCGCAACCCAGCGCTCAACCGCTGCGCCACCGGGGGGCCCCATAAATAAATCTTTAAAGAAAAAAACCTGAAGCTCCTGATTCAGACTATGTAACTAAAAGACAGTGTACACAATGTACACATTTATTTGAACTTTCTGCTGTTATTAAAATATTCATACTTAATCTATTTCATCTCATTCTGTTAAAATATCATTAAAGATCAAGTAGGGTACATGTCAGCCCTAATTTACTGAGCTGAAACTGCTGCTTAGTGGCAGAGCTGGTTTTAGATTTTTCTCTTGAAATACCCAGCTTATTATTTTACTAGCTGAGCTTTCTATTCAACCTGATCTTGAAACAGGTCGCCATGATTTCTGCAGGCAGGTTTCAAGCTATTAATAGAGAAACTCAGTTGACATCTTTGTGAGTGAATGACAACTATAAACGAATTAAAAATCTTAACTTCCAAAAAACTGACAAAGTTTGTACATGTTTTCTCTTCCTCAGATGCATGGTGTATTTTATCTTTGCTAAATTGAAAGTATATTAAGTACCTGTTTCTTGTTTCTTTTCTGTGTTTTTGGGGCTTCATATATTACCACAATTTGGAAAGAGCTAAGGAAATGTTCACTGATCATTCAGATATGGGGATTAAAATATTTTCTCATCTGAGACAGGCTAATGAAAAGCTTGTGTGAAAATTTTGAGAGTTGGTGGATGCGATTTTTAAAATATGTTTTCATATTTTACCTACATTTTCCCCATTTATTACTTTTGATCTTTAGTGCTTGATTAACTTTATAGCTGTCTCTCTGTTAGCTCCTCCATAGAGGGTTTAAAAAGTGTCTCAAACTTTTCATGTCTCAAATAAAAGAATAAGGCTTTGTTGGGCATTTAGATTGTTTCTATACCTTGGCTATTTTAAATAATGTTACAGTGCACATAGTGCATTTATATCTTTGAAATGTTTTTTTTTTTTTTACATTCTTTAGGTAGATACATAGGAGTGGAATTGCTGTACTATATAGTATATCTATTTTGAGTTTTACAGTTGCATCAAGAAAATTGAATACTTAGGGGTAAACTTAACTAAGGAGGTGTAATGCAATTACATTGCATTGTTGTCTTCTGCATTTACTCTTGCAGTACTACAAAAGTTGTAAGACTTTGCTTAAAGAAATACAAGAAGACACAAATGGAAAGCTGTTTCCAGCATATGACTTACAAGAATTAACATTGGTAAAATGGCTATCTTAGCTAAAGCAGTATACCTAGTCATTTCTATCCCTATCAGAGTTTCAGAGAAATAGCGTAAAATTTAATTAAATTTATGTAGAACCACGGAAGATCCCAAGTAGCCAAATTAATCCTGACAAAAAGAAGAATGAGGATATTCATCCTCCCTGACTTAACTTCAAAACAGTACAGTATTGGAATAAAAAGAAACTTACAGATTGATAGTCCATAAATAAGCCCACACTCATACGGACAGTCAGTTTACAACGAAGGAACCAATAGTATACAATGAAAAGGTGACAGTCTCTTCAGTGAATGGTGTTGGTAAAACTAGACAGTCACATGCAAAAGAATGAAACTAAACACTACACTACATACAAAAATTAACCCAGAATGGATTAAAGACTTGGATGTAAGATCTGAAACTCTAAAATAAATAAAAGAAAGCATGGGCATAACACTTTGTGACACTGGCTTCAGGGATGTATTTTGGGACTCAACTCCAATGGCAAAGGAAACAAAAGCAAAAATAAACGACACTACATCAATCTACAAGTTTCTGAAAAGCAAATGTACCTTTCATCAAAACAGAACCATATCTTATGAACTAGGAGAAAATACTTGTTCCTCATACATCTAACAAGAGGCTAGTTAGTATCCAAGATCTCAAAAGAACTCATATAGCTCAGCAAAAAGAAAACATTATCCAATCAAGAAATGACAAAAGAGCTAAATAAACACTTCTCCAAAGAAGACATTCATATGCCCAAATAGACTCAAGCAAAAATGCTCATCCAGGTCTCCCTGGTGGCTCAGGGGTTAAAGACACAGCACTAACAAGCTATCACCAGCCACTGCAGCATGACTTTGATCCCTGGCCAAGGAGATAACCCACATGGTGGTGCAGACTTCTCCTGTCTCAACTGCTGCTCCCCTCAGCAGTGTATCTTAGTAGATCCACTTGTTCTGCTCCCAACTCTGTCTCTGGTGAATCCTTTCACCACCACCTTTCCACCTTGCCCCCCCCCCACCTCTGGCCTTTACCCCAGTTCTTATATGCATAAATAAATAAATCTTGTTTAAAAAAAATGCTCATCAACAATTCCTAGAGAAATACAAATCAAAACTACAATGAGATACTACCTCACACCTGTGAGAATGGCTCATATCAAAACAAATATTAGTGAGGGTACTGAGAAATAGGTACTCTTGTGCACTGTTAATGGAAATGTAGATTGATCTAGCCCCTATGGAAATCAATATGGAGGTTTCTCAAAATATTAAAAATGGTTCAAATGAGTTTTGCCTAGAGAAAAGTGAGGTAACTCCACCAAAGGATTGTGGTGAGAATAAATAGTAAGGATGTTAGAGCACGTGCATGATTGGGTAAGTTCCTTAATAAAATAGGAAGACGTTGATAACATCAAGAATTAGCTCTCAGAAAATAGGAATAACAGGCGTCTGTGGTTTTTTTTTTTAATAAAGACAATTCTAGAATGTCTTTTTTTTTTTTTTAAAGATTTACTTATTTATTTATACAAGCACTGGGTACAGTCAGAAGTGCGGGAGGGCGAGAGAACTCACTAGAGCCAGAGCAGGGAGCAGAGCAGGCAGAAGGACCGAAGTACACTGCTGAGGGGAGCTGCGGGCGGCAGGAGAGGTCTGCATGCCATGTGGGACCCTCCAGTGGCTGGGGAGCAGCCGGGGATCCAACCGGCGCTGCAGAGGCTGCAGGCAGCTTCACAGCCCAGCGCTCAACCGCTGCACCACTGGGGAGGCCCAACAAACGTCTGTGTTTTAAGGCTATTTTAATTTGAGTGGAGAAATTAAGAATGGAAATGTCTGTACCCGGTTAACTTGTAGAGTTTGGTGAATGTAAAGAGGAGAATTTGTGTTAGAGGAAATGGAGATGACTTCAATACTTGGTAAACTTGAGTCCTTAAGGAATATAGAAGGTAGAAAGTAGATTCATGATGATGCATTTCAGGCTACACGAGATTACATTGCATTATTATCTTCTGCATTTACTCTTGCAGTCCTTATCGGCTGATTCTATGACAGAAAAACATTTAATGTGGTAATAACAGCAATAGAAATTACTCCTTGAGCTCTTTCTTGCATATGCCAGACAACATGTTAATGTACATTAAATGCATTTTTCGCTTAATCATAATCTTCACAAAAATCAGATGAGATAAAATTATGACCCTATTTAAAAAGTGAAATTACTGAATCATTGGGGGAAAAGTTGAGTTAATTTGTCCAGTTGCATGTTGATAGAAATTGTTGAAACACTAGGAGTAAAATTCACGACAGTTTAGTTGTACAGTGGATGATTTGGCGCTACTAATATAAAAAAAGAGAGGAAAATATTTCTTCATTAATCTATTTTGTTTGAATCATTGTATTTAAAATTAAGAAAAACATGTTTGTAAAGTCTCTTCTGTTGCCTTATGATCTTAGTATTGGATAATACTTCCTTGAAAGAGAAAACTTCTTATAGCTAGAATAGGAAATAGTTACTAGTGATACCTTATTAGTGGAGGTAATTCCTGGAGTTCAGACTTCAATAACCTATGTTTCAACTTGGGGTTAACAAATAATAGGAATGGTATCTAATAGTGATGGTATTTAATAGTAGGAGGGTATTTGCAGAGATTTGTGATTAAGACCCACAAACTTGGTCAAAATTCAGAAGTAGCAGATCAATAAATTGCTGATGTACTAATTTAATGTCTTAATTTATAAAAATTTATGCTGCAGATACTGAAAAGGCAGCTAACTGGGAACATTCAAACTAGAACATGGCATGAAGTGTGGAAGTATATTATTATAAAGTGTCTTCTGTGGTGTGGATAGAGTTAGTGACTATTCTTAACAGTAATTGATTACAGTGTTAGCCTTTAAAAATGAACAGGAATTAATAGTGGCTACATCAGTTTGGGGGGGAAATTTAAGTGTTGATTATGATTATTAAGGCATAGTTAGAAGTAACCCAGGTCCAGTTAGCCTTGCTTATCTTGTGAAATGAGCTGACTTAAACTTTGCTTGTATGACTAAACTTGTTTTTTCTGTTCAGGGAATTTTCGAATCTGATCTGCATTTGTGTTTGATTTTTAACACTTGACATGATAGCAAAAAAGAGTAGTGACCAGCCAAAGAAAAAGAAAAGAACTGGGACATCTTTGCATGTTAATGTACATTAAATGCATTTTTTTCACTTAATCATAATCTTCACAAAAATCAGATGAGATAAAATTATGACCCCATTTAAAAAGTGAAATAACTAAATCATTGGGGAAAATTTGAGTTAATTTGTCCAGTTGCATGTTGATAGAAATTGTTGAAACACTAGGAGTAAAATTCACGACAATTTAATTGTACAGTGGATGCTGTACAACCTATACCAGCAGTTGCTTTATGAGAACATCACTGTTTCACATTTAAGACATTTAAACAATTAACTATATTTGGGAGCAAATTAGGGAGCATTTAGTAAAAAATGGACTAATTAGTTACGTTTTCTTCTTTAATTTACAGGATCATTTGCTAATGCAAAAGCAGACTTTGTTAATAGGGTAATTCAGTCACAACAGAACACTAGAGCACTTAAGGGAATCTTGAAATGAGGAGTATAGAAGAACTGAAACTGCTTTCAGTCACATGATTTTACATTTTAAATTCCGCCTTTTTCTCTGTGACTTGTAATTTATCATTAAAGATCTCTGGGCTTAATATTTAAAAAGGGAATTATATAAACTTCAGGTAACTACCAGTGCTAGCTACTAGTAGTCTAGATTTATCCCATCTTGATGTTAAATTGTCACACCAGCACACTTGCCTTTAGTCCTGGGAATGCCCCAGTACGTAATAGGATTTGTCTGTTTCACCAGTGTTGCTTCTTACCCAAGGTATTAAATGGATAATAATGTTATGATGGAATGAACAGATGAAGTGAGATTCGATTCAGTTTTCCAATTGAAATTGTCTTAATAAAAGTTGTTTTAAGGTGGATCTGAAAAAAACTTGATAAGACATGAAAGAAACTAGATTGTGGACAAATGTTAGCTTTAGTAAAATTTGAAAGAGTAATACTTTATACTGCTGATTATTAGCACTTTTTTCCTCAGTGAATATGGGGAAATGCTGTACAAATATTTTAGAACCTCTAAGTTTTAAATGAATGCTAAATATTTGGATGACTAGTAATTTAAAGTAAATAGGGGTCTTGAGTTTACTTCTAGGCAACTATTTGTGCGCATACATGGTTTTTAGTTGAATAGTAAGTGTGAAAGACCATTGGATATATGATAGGAATTATGTTTTTTAAAGAGTTATTTATTTATGCATTCAAGAACTGGGCTGTAGGCCAAAGGTGCAGCAGGTGAGACAGGAGAGGTCTGCTGCACCATGTGGGTTATCGTCCTAGCTGGATCGAACTCATGTTGCAGTGGTTGGCAATATCTTGATAGTGCTGTGTCTTTAACCCCTGCACCACCGTGGAGGCCCCGATAGGAATTTTAAAGATAGTGTATTTCAGGTAGAAAGCTGAAAAAAAATAGTACGTAAAAATCTGAGTTTCACTCTTCTGCACTGTTGGTGGAAGTGCAAACTGGTCCAACCACTATGGAGAGCTGTGTGGAGATTTCTGGACCTACTAAACATAGAGCTTCCATATGATCCAGCAATTCCACTCCTAGGTATTTACCCAAAGGACACAGAAACATCAATTCCAAAGAGCACCTGCACCCCTATGTTTATAGCAGCACTGTTTACAATAGCTAAGCTTTGGAAACAACCCAAATGCCCAAAAATAGATGACTGGATCAAGAAGATGTGGTACATATATACCATGGAATATTACTCAGCATTCAAAAAAGATAAACACATGCAATTTGCAGCAACATGGATGGCGCTGGAAGGGATCATGCTCAGCGAAATAAGCCAAAAAGAAAAAGAAAAATACCGGATGGTCTCACTCATAGCAGGAATCTAGAAAACTTAAATAAGGGACCAGGAAAATGAATATAAGAAAGTGAAAATCAAAATCAACAAAAAACTATGAACCAGAGACACTTTTTGGGGGGTGGGGGGCGGGAGGGGAAGGATTGGGGTCAGAATGGGGCGTTTGCAATTGTATGGGGGAATATAAAAATAAAATTTATTATTAAAAAAAAAAAGAAAATAGCAAATGAGTTTGAAATTAAGCAGAGCTATTAAAATTAGCAGTGAATGTATAGGAAGTTTAAGAACATTTGCAGTATACATTAAAATTTATATGGTGATGTCCAGCAATTACAAAAGCTGGGAATTACAAGAAAACTTAGTTGGGAGGGACAACTGGAGATAGAAAAGACAAACAAAAAATGGAGAATAGAAATGGATGAAGGGAAAAAGGCAGTATGGGAAAGAAGAAAGTAGGAATAAATGGAGGAGATAAATTTAATTTGGTTATATGTCTTAATTAAACTATGAATTTGTTTTAACATTTGACATCATGAGGCTTCACTAAATAGTCATTTTTAAATATTTTGTTGGTAGAACATAGGAATATATGTACTTGACATAAATCATATAAAGACTAAGTAAACGTTTTGTATTAATATTAATAAAGGGCTTCCAAAAAGTTAAAAAAAAAAGAGTATAAAAAAAAAAATCTGAGTTTCAGCCCATACAAACTGGAACTTAGTAGGATCGTGTACTGTATGTATTCTACAATAGGCATTCAGTTAATGTAGTTCATCAACCCTAAAATGCTATCTAGGGCAAGCATACCTTTGTGTAATTTTTAGAAAGAAAATATGCTTGCACGTTCAGTTATATCATAATGCTCTAATGGTAGTCTTGTCTCATTTGTCTATTCCTAAGTATTAAATAATTTTGGTAAATTCTGGTTTTTATTTTCTTGTAATCACAAGCAGTTGCTTTGCAAGTATGTTAATGACAAAACATTTAATATTTTATAGGTATCTTTCTTTACAGATGTGAAACATTTGGATAGAGCTGTGCAAGAAGTAAGAAATTAGAGTCATTCCTCTAGAGATAAATACTTGCTTCACTGATTTCAAAATTATACCCTGTGACTCTGTATCTTTCTGGGTACCCAATAACTTTTTGCAATGCCACATTATAATATGACATTTAAAAATCTTTGATATAATTTTAACATGTACATAGCACTGTAGAATTGACTAAAATATGAACAGCTTTGACCAAATTTGTACATGTGTAAAAATGTAGGAAATAAAAACTACATAATTAGTGATGGCTGGATCACTGCAGTTTATAAGATGCCACCAGTTATAATAACAAGCAACAAAAATTCTCAATTGATTGTTGATTTCAGTGGTATGAAAACTTGAAAACACATAGATCTTAGGGTTAAATATTAACAGGATAAATTTTACTTGAGTTGGTGGTGATCTTAATAACCTGGAACTGTTGGTGTTTTCATTGATGCCTGAGATTCCAATGTTGACTTATTTTTAATGATTTAAAACTACTGAAGATTTCTAATCTTTTTTCTTAGCTTAAAACCAGAGATAGATATATCAACAGCCTGAAAAAGAAATGCCAGAAAGAATCCGAACAAAACAAAGAAAAGCAGAGAAGAATTGAGACCTTGGAAAAGTATCTGGCTGATCTTCCAACTCTGGATGATGTACAGAGTCAGAGTCTACAGGTAACAAGAAATAAAATGGTCATCTTGAAAATATTTTTTAAGTTCACTCTTTAGAAGTTTTGTGATTTTTATAATTTAAAATTGTTACATGTTTGACTAATTTTAAGTTAAAAATTAGTGTATTGTTTTAGGATTAACCTCAGTTAGGAATTTTGTTCTTATTTTTAATTATTATATGATTACCTCATAATGAACCTGTGTGTTAAATTCTGTCACCTAGTCTTCTGCTCTAAAATGTAGTTTCTAAACTAGTCTGATAACCCTGCCCTATACTCACAAATACATTATGTCACATTTCTGAATTTTTATATTCTATGGAATTCATTCAGGTTCAGCAATACCTTTTGACGATATTTCTAGATTTTTTTTCATTCCTTTTGGTCTTTCCATAAATTTTTTCTTATTCTTAAATCTGTGATATCCATTCACATCTCTGATGACTTTCTAGTCATTTGCTTAACAATACCTTAGCTGAAATCTTTCTGCCAATTTGGTAGGTAGACCGGGTTCCTTCTCTTCAAGATTTTTCTTGAAACCTGATTTATAAATCCAGAATCTACTCTTCAGTCTTTTCTCAAAATTTCCAATCATGGGGTTTTTTAACCTTAGCGTTATTGACAATGGGGGGTGAAAAATTGTTTGTTGTGAAATTCTTCCCTGTGTATTAAAAGATGCTTAGTAGGGCCTCCCCGGTGGCGCAGCAGTTGAATGCTGGGTTGCGAAGCTGTCCGCAGCCTCTGCAGCGCCAGTTCAATCCCCGGCTGCTGTCGAGGGTCCCACATGGTGTGCAGACCTCTCCTGCCGCCTGCTGCTCCCCTCAGCAGTGTATTTCGTCTGTCTGCCTGTTCTGTTCTCTGCTCTGGCTCTGGTGAATTCTCTCACCCTCCTGTGCTTCTGACTGTACCCAGTGCTTGTATAAATAAATAAATAAATCTTTAAAAAAAAAAAAAAAAGATGCTTAGTAGCATTTTAGTCCTGCCTTGTAGGCACTCTTAGCACTACTCCCTTCCCCTCTGCACCTCCCCCCCCCCAGCCAAAAAATGTTTACAGGGGATAGGAAAAAAATCACTCACTTCAATTGAGAATTATGGTTAATTCACAGGGTATCATGCAGATGCTGAATCTACAATGCATACTCTCTTTATGTTAATCTATATGGCAAAAAACTAAAGGGGTAAATTCAGCAAGGAACTAAAGAAGGATGATAGGCATATGAGCAGGAACATAGGGGAATATCGATTTAAAAACATGTTCATTAGACCCATTAGGATGGCTAATATTAAAAAAAGCCCCATGTGGTTTGCATTAGTGGCAATGTGTAGAAATTAGAGCTTTTGTACATTTTACGTGGGGAATGTATAAAATAGTGTAGCCACTGTGGAAAAAATACCACAATTTCTCAAAAAGTTAAAAACAGATTTACCATATATGGTCCACTTCCAAGCATATACCCAACGAATTCAAAACAGGTGTTTAACAGGCATTTGCACGTCATGCAGGCTCATAACAGCAGTATTTGCATAGCCAAAAGATGGAGGCAACTGAGTGTCTATCAGTGAGTGATGGGTAAACAAAATGTAGCATATACTTAAAATTCAGGCTCAAAAATGAAGGGAATTATGACACATACCACAACATGGATGAACCAGAGGATATTTTGCTAAGTGAAGTCAGGCGCAAAAGGTAAGTAGCATAGACTCCAGCTTTATAGGAACCTGCAGTAGTCAAATTCATAGAGACAATCGGGGTTTTGTCAAGGGTATAGAGTTTTGCAACATAAACAGCGTTCTAGTGATTACTTCTACAGCAGTGTGAATGTACTTAACACTACTGAACTAACTGTACACTTTAAGATGGTAAATTTTATGTGATATTTTATCCCAATGAAAAATAACTCTTAAAATATCCCCAGATTGAGATCATTTACCTTTCTAGAAGTTTTGATCTCATTCTTTTCTCCATTCGAAGCTTTCTTCCACACAAAGGCGGGGATAGTTTTACTAGAGTAGACTAGATGGGATGAAGATATGTGGCTCTTAACCATAAGTCTATTAGTCCTTGAGAACACAGTAACAAATTCTAGTAAAAATCTTTTAAATCAAGGGGTTGCAATTGTATGGGGAATATAAAAATAAAAAAAAACCTTTTTAGTATTCCATGTTAAAAATTTCTCCATAGCTGCAGGTTCTAGAAGGAAAAAATAAGAATTTGCAAGAAACGTTAACAGATATGGAAGAAAAACTTGAAGAGATCAAAAAACAGTGTAAAGAGAAAGAGGCACAGCTAATATGTCAGAAAAAGAAAGAAAAGGAATTGGTAACTACAGTTCAGAGGTAAGAAAACCTTTGTTAATTCTTTTATTTTTAAGCTATTCATATTTTTCATAAGGCATTTCACTTAAAATGTTAATTTATAATTAGCATCCTCCTCCTCCCCCTGTCCCTGTCTTTACTTCTTGATGCATTATTATGACCCAGAAGTATCTTACTGAAACAGTTCTGTTAACATTTTGATGCAACATAGTGACATTTTGATAAAGTTATAACACAAACTTTTTATTGATGACTTTGTCTAAAAATAAGTAAAAATTCTAAATAATAAAAGAGGGGCACCAAAACACTCAAATTGTACTCTTTAAGAAGATACTGCTAATGTGAAGTAATTGATTCACTTGACTGCAGAGTAGCAGTTAAGGTAATTTTGCCAAATATCTTCCAAGTTTACTCACATTACTCACTTCCAAGTTTAAGCTCATTGCCTTTTGAACTCTTCTTTGAAATTAATAATTAGAGTGGATATCATTTTATTAGCGTATTTAGATAATATTTTTAAGATAGGAAATTGAAATTGTACTCCTGGAAAACTTACTGAAGAAAACTGTATTCTATATGCACTTACATGCACTCTCTTTTGTAAAACTTAAACCTTATTTAATTTTGAAATAAAATTGATAAAATTATCCTGAAGAATGACAACAAAGCAACAAAAACTAAATTTAAGAAATTCACTCTATAGTTTTATCAATTATGTAAAATTCAGTTTATTCTTTACAGCTTTTTAACCAACATCCACTTGCTAATTCTATGTTAATTCCTTTACAACTTTGAAAGTCTTAAACATGTCTGAACAACCTTTTTGACACTGAATTTCATTGCAGAAAATCTCTGATTTCTGAAACAATTCCGTTTATAGGGTTTCTGATCTCAGGTCCCCCCAAAATCATATACTTTTGATTCTATTTTTCTCCCTATTTTCTACTTTTCAGCTCTTTTAATTTCTTTTTTTTTTTATAACTTCACATCTTACATCCTATTCTGTAGTTTCAGAACAGCTTCCTGACCTCTACTCATTCAACCTTATATTTTCTTTTATTGATAAAATGAAAGGAGGTAATGTATCTTTTCTTTTTTTTAGGACATCATGATCATGAACTCAAATAGTGTTGTTTCATATATTTAATATGATATTTTATGCCATCTCTTGTTTAGATTTTCTCTTTTATTAGATTGTTGGTGAACATTAAGCCTAGTAATATTGATTTAAAAAGTTTAGTATATTGCATTTTAACACCGTTTTCCATTTCTTAACTTTAACTTGATAAGTCTCTAAGAATGATAGCTTAGAAAATTTCTCTTGATTTCAAGTATCTGTAATAGTCCAAAGAAACTCTTCTATAATATTGTAGTAAACACATGGCTGTAGTGCCATTTAACTTTTGGGAATAGGGGTGTTACTTCAGTTTCCTTAGCTTTACAATATATTCCTTAAGTTCTGAAATAATTTCGGATATGCATGTGAATATGAATTATGTCACTGTATCTGCTTACATGTATTTTCTGCTTTATTGTGTATAACTTTCTGCTTTATTATGTTTTCTGCTATTATGTATAACTTTCATGATTTAAAAATGAGACAGGCTTTTTATTAGCAATGAAAATGTAAGAAAAATGTGTGGGTGGATCCCTAGTAATGTAATTGTAGGTACCTCTGCTATTCAAAAGATTTATTACTTTTCTGAGTGACTATGCTTCATACCATAAACAATGAGAATGTATACATTGTAATAAAACTTATTTAATAGTTTTCCATGATAGAGTACATTTTCCTTCTTCAGATGGCTTTCCCCACACCCTCTAAGTATGAATGACCTAAATAGTTTTAATGTATTTTATTTCTTTTGGAATGTTACAAATACATAGAAGAATGTCTTTACACTGAAATTGGAAAAAATCTTATTCTGAAATAGAAATAATGTATTTTTCACTTCTAGATTGAAAAAGCAAATACTTTTGTGACAAGTAACAATGTATTACAAAGCATTGCACTACATTCATTATACTTAAGAACCTCTCTGGTGCCATTAACACACCTGAAATCTATATTGTACCATTTAGGGTTGTCAATTCTTTGTTCACAATGTAGATACGGAATTTTTTTTGGTGGGGGAAGAATTAACAAGAATGGGCTAGCCATACTACTTGAAGAAAAATAATGAAAAAATCAAAACCTTAATTATAAGAAATCTGTTTCTTTTAGTACTGTGCAGCTCTGTGGTATGATTATAAGCTAAAGTAGAGCTACTTTTATGGGTCTTTTTTTTTTTAATTTATTCATTCATACAAGCACTGGGTACAGTCAGAAGCACGGGAGGGTGAGAGAATTCACCAGAGCCAGAGTGGAGAACAGAACTATTACAGGCAGACTGATGAAATACACTGCTGAGGGGAGCAACGGGTGGCAGGAGAGGTCTGCATGCCATGTGGGACCCTCGGTGGCCGGGGATTGAACCAGCGCTGCAGAGGCTGCAGGCAGCTTCACAGCCCAGCGCTCAACCACTGTGCCACCAGGGAGGCCCACTTTTACGGGTTTTCCTGCTATGTCTGTTATGTTGCTATTCTTCTTTTCTGGGGGCTAAAACCTTTCTCTGCTGCCCTCCTCCATCTTTTTATTTTTTCTTGATGTAGCATAGAAGTTTCCCTCATTGTTTCCTCTTCTACAGTGTAACTGTGTGCATTGCATAGCAGGAAAAACTGTTAATTAATGTATTACATTACTATTTTTATTAATGAGGAAAAATGTAATTCTGTTGGTTTAGGCAACAATTTACCTTATAAGGAAAATCTTAGGCTCTTTACCGTAATCATCTTTATCAAGGAACTTGCTTTTGGGGGAAAGGAAAAGAGAGGGCTTAGATTATAGGCTTAGATTAGGGTAATGAGGGACTTCACTAGGGCCTAAGGATGTCACATACTAAGTAACCCAAGAATCTAGTCTCAGATTTAACATTTTAAAAAAGATGATCAGCCTTCCTATTTTTTCTTAATATGATAAGAATATAAAGTTACTCAAACTTATACATAAACTGTCTGTGGCATTATTAAAAAAAATTACATACTTTGAGGAAGAATTTAATTTTTGTTGCTGTCATCTGCCAAAATCAGCACATAGAGCTAATTTTCTTCCTATGTTTTTCTAAATCAGTTTGCAGCAAAAAGTAGAAAGATGCCTTGAAGATGGAATCCGCCTTCCCATGTTAGATGCAAAACAGCTTCAGAATGAAAATGATAACCTGAGAGAACAAAATGAAAAAGCTAGTAAGGTCAGTACATATCTTTGATAATAAATATGAAACTATACTATGGATTTGTCTGTACAGATGTGTATTTTATTTGTTTTTGCTAATGTTTTAGTTTTGAATGCCTCTATTTAGAAAGAAACATAGCAATATAAGAAAATTCAAAAATTTTAAGATTTAATAAAAGCCAAACTAAGGAAATTATAGACCTTCATAGCAAAAATAAAAGGCTACTTTTCCTTCTTAAGTCATTCAAAGTCTGTTTCAAAGTTTTTATTATAAATTGCATAAATTGGAAGTTTTATCAAAAACTATAGCATGATTTGCAGTTTTACATATGTGTGATCCAATCATAATGCCTTTTTCAACATCTGTAAATCTATTAATGTAATTCACATCAGCAAAAAGAAAATAAAAGCCACATGATCATATCATTAGATGCTGAGAAAGCAGTTGATAAAATTCAACACCATTTTTAACGTAAGCCCTTAAAATTCTTGGGACAGAAGGAACATATCTTAACATAATAACAGCCATACACAGTCAGACTCACAGTCAATATCATTCTCAACAATGAAAACATGAAAACCTTCCCTATAAGATCTGGGACAAGTCATGAAAACCTTCCCTATAAGATCTGGACAAGGTCCAGTCTCACCACTGTTTTTCAGTAAAATACTGGAAGTCCTGGCCAGAGCATTAAGACAAGAAAAAGACGTACAAGGAATCCAAATAGGGAAAGAAGTAAAACTATCACTATTTGCAGTTGATATGATAATATACATAGAGAATCCTAAAAACTCTACAGGAAAACTAATTAAAACAATAAACTAGTTTAGAAAAGTATCAGGTTACAAAATCAGCATACAAAAATCAGTAGCCTTCCTCCAGACAGTCTGTAGAAGAATAAATTTAAAAAATTATCCCATTTACAGTTGTACCCCCCCAAAATTAAATACCTGGGAATAAACCTAAAAAAGTAGATGAAAGACCTATACAAAGAAAATTATAAAACATTGCTAAAAGAAATAGAAGACACAAAGAAATGGAAAGACATTCCCTGCTCATGAATTGAAAGAATTAACATTATAAAAATGACCATATACATTGAATTTACATATTCAATGCAATTTTGATAAAAAATCTCAATGGCATTCTTCAAAGACACAGAACAAATATTGCTGAAATTCATATGGAATCACAAAAACCTTCAAAGAGCCAAAGCTCTCCTGACTAAAAAAGAGGGAGAATAAAGGTATCACACTCTGAGAATTCAAACTATACTACAAAAATGACTCTTCTCCAAAGATGAAATGCGAATGTCCAACAGGTATTTGAAAAAATGCTCAACATCACCTATAATCATCACCTGTAATGCAAATAAAAACCACAATAAGATACCATCTCATGTCAGTGAGAATGGTCCATATTAAAAAAAAAACAAAAACCAAAAAGCTAGCAAGAACAAATGCTGGCAAGGATGTGTAGAAAAAGGAACCCTCTTATACTGCTTATGGGAATGCAAACTGATCCAACCACTATGGAAAGCTGTGTGAAGGTTCCTCAAACTACTAAAAATGGAGCTATCGTATGACCCAGCAATTCCACTCCTAGGAATCTACCCAAAGAACACAAAATCATGAATTCAAAAGAATACTTGCACTCCAGTGTTCATTGCAGCACTATTTACAATAGCTAAGATAAGATATGGAAACAACTTGAATGCTCCAAAAACAGACGCCTGGATCAAGATGTGGTATATATACATAATTCAGCAATCAAAAAAGATAAATTCATGCCATTTGCAGCAACATGGATGGAGCTGGAAGGCATTATGCTCAGTGAAATGAGTCAGAAGGAAAAAAACATATAGGATGGTTTGACTTATAGGAGGAATATAGGGAAACCAAACAAGGAGTCAGGAAAAAAAAAAGACAAAACTAGCAGGCAAACTATAAATCAGAGACATACAGCAGGGGAGGAGGAGGGAGAGGGGTCAAAACGGGAGGGAAGAGCACAAGAGACTATGGTGACAGTTAATGGGTGATGTGGTGTGAATTTTGTAGAAACTACACTTGAGGGGGAAAATTAGACATGTACCAAAATGAACAACAATATAAAAACATAAATATGTTAAAAAAAAACAAACAAACATAATGCTTTTAAAAATATACTTTGGAATGAATACGTCTGTAAAAATAATCATACCATGATTTTTTAGAAGATAAATTCATAATTCCATGTCTTTTGCTTTCTTGAATATTGGTACTTACAGAAAAAAAAATTCACAATGATTTGTTTTCTCTATTTTAGATAATAGACAGCCAACAAGATGAGATTGACAGAATGATTTTAGAAATTCAGGTGAGGAATGTTTTTGTGCTTATTTTAGTTTATCTCTGTACTGATTTACTCCTGATGATTACATCACCTAAAATATTACTCTCTGTGTGTGTGTGTGTGTGTGTGTGTGTGTGTGTGTGAGAGAGAGAGAGAGAGAGAGGATTAAGAGTTTACAGTGAAATTGTAAATTCTTTACTATTAATCTTTCCATTTTTTGTAACAAAAATGCCATTTGGCAAACGTTTCTTTAAAATATTGTGAGGACTGCTTTTCTCTATTTCTACCCTCTCCTCTTTTTAATTGGGTGTCAATGATCTACTAATTGAAGAAAGTGAACTCTTTTTAGGCTACTTATTTGATCTTTATATTTTATTCCCACCTAGAAACACATTCACACTACCACTGTCCATCTTATGTTCCTTCTCTTCAGAGTTCTACTGTGAGCTCTGATTTCTGCCTCTTTAAATATTGGTATCATATAAGTTTCTCTGTCCCCTCCTTTATGCCTCCATTGATACTACGTAACATCACCATCTCCGTTATCACTTTTTTCTTCTAAATGTTATTGGCATTGTAAATAAAACAAGTTTCTGGCCACTCTAGATGGGTGAGATGGAGAAAACTGAAATATAATATTAGTGATATGTGCAGTTAAAAAGTAGAAAGAAGGAAATGGCAGACAGTTCTCCATCATATGTTTTCCCTAAGATGGTAATATTTGATCACAGACCTGAATGAAGATATATCCAGGGGATGAGCCTTTCAGGCAAAGAGAGCAACCAATGTTCTGAATTTATCTGCTATGCTCCAAGAAAGGAGGCTGCTAATCTGGAATAAAGCACTGTGGGGTAGAGTGGTGAAAAGTGATGGCAGAAAGTAGCCTGGCACCAGATCGCATAGGGGTGTATATCTTTTTTATTTTACTCAAAGTATGATGGAATGCCACTGAATAAATTTTGCTAAATAATTTTTATTTTCCCACTTCCTGATAAAATAAAAATTGAAGTAAAAGAGAAATAAAAAGTTTTATGTATCAGAATTATAGACAGTCTTTTCTTTGGCCATATGAAGTGACTTAGAGGCAAGAAACAAGTGCTGGTGAGGGTGTGGAGAAAAGGGAACCCTCCCACACTGTTGGTGAGCAGACAGACAGATCCAGCCACTGTGAAAAGCAGTGTGGAGGTTCCGCAAAGTACTTAAAATGGATCTGCCACATGATCAGCAATTTGACTTTTAGGTTTCTACCTAAGAATATAAAAGCACTATTTTTCACAAGTAAAAAGACCAAAGAAAAAGCTTATTTATTGAGAAAGTATTTTTTCCTTGATAGCAGACACTTTTTGACTGCTTTCTATTTAAGAATTTAGTATTAACATCTGAACAATATTTTTAGTTTTCATGAATTATAATGCAACTTTGCATAAGTAAAACATTTTTAAAAATTAAACTTGAGGAAGAAAGAACTTTATGATAACATAAAATAGGAGATAAACATCACACAGTAATAGTGGGAAAAACACTGAATCAAATCATATTTATTTAGTTAAAGAGTCATATTCTGGAAAGATGTCCCCAAGATGGCAACAGAGAAGGCTCTTTGCTTCGTTACTGAAAGGGATGCCACACCCAGGGAGTCTTAAATAAGAATTAGACTGGACGGGTTTAATATATATTTACAGGGCACTACACCTCAAGACAACTGAGTGCACATTCTTCTAAATTGCACATGGTATATTCTGGAGGATAGACCACAAGGTGGATCACAAAATAAACCTTCATAAATTCATGAAGACTGAAGTCCTATCACCCATCTTCTAGGATCACAGTGGTATCAAAGATTAATTTTTAAAAATGCTTCGATCTTTTTACTTGTATGGAGAACATGATACATTAGGCCTGTTGTGGGCACATTATAATTGATAATTAAATTTAATTAAACCTTGAGAAAAAAAGATGGATTTAACTTTTGAAAAATCAGGTCCATATTTCTTAGGCAGGGAGTAGCCAGAAGGGAATCAGCACACATGAATCACGGAAAAAATGTTCTTGGGCCTTATATGTGGTAGGAGTGGTCTCCAAACCTGTGTTTATATTCTCATTATTTGAGATGCTTTTTAAAAACAGGTTTCTGCCTAAAACATAGGCATGCAAGTTTCTTTTTGAATTAGTGCTTTATTGCAGCACTACTATAATAAC
Organism: Talpa occidentalis; assembly: GCF_014898055.3. Classification (NCBI taxonomy): domain Eukaryota; kingdom Metazoa; phylum Chordata; class Mammalia; order Eulipotyphla; family Talpidae; genus Talpa; species Talpa occidentalis. The sequence goes on along the minus strand of NW_023602073.1, from coordinate 117,614,925 downwards.
TAAGATATGGAAACAACTTAAATGACAAAAAAAGAATGAATGGATCAAGAAGATACAGTATATATACACAATGGAATACTACTTAGTGATCAAAAAAGATAAACTCATGCCATTTGCAGCACATGGATGGAGCTGGAAGGGATTATGCTAAACGGAATAAGTCAGAAGGAAAAAGATAAATATCAGATAATTTCACTTATATGTGGAATACAGAGAAACTGAACAAAAGGTCAGAAAAAGACTAAGCTGACCATAGATCTGAGGCATACAACAGGGGAGGGGAGAAAGAGGGGTCAAAACGGGAGGGAAGAGCACAAGGGATTATGGTGATGGATCATGGGGGCTCTGGTGGTGGGAGAGCTATGAGGACTGTACCTGAGGGGTGAAGTCAAATATTGTCCAAAAATTAACAGTGATGCAAGAAAATAAATAGATTTAATAAACAAAAAATAAAAGTGAAATACAGGTTTCTGGGGCCCATCATGAACCTAATGAGTCAGTATCTCCTGGGTAAAGCTTGAAACATGTATTATTAACAGGTTCCCCAGGCAACTCATATATAGCCTGACAATAATCCTAATCCTAGAGCCTTTATAAAGTGTAACAGACTTCTTGCTTATTGGATCTAAAGTGGGAATTGATTGTGAAGACTGAATTTTTTTAAATTATGTCATTTTTGTTGAGGTAACTTTGGTTTACAGCATTGTACATGCCTTAGTATAGGATTTCACCTTTTCAGATGTTACCACACCATGCCTGCCACCAAAGCATCAATAATCTTCCACTGTAATTTGTTGGCTCACCTCTCCTTCTGCTTTATCATCCTCATCTTCCCCTCTGGTAGCCTCAATTCTGCATGAGAAGACTGAAATTTAAGTAAATTTAAATAATGGTTTAATTTTGCATCACCTGAGTGTGTTCTTGGACACAGTTATACTTTTTGGTAGTTCTTGCTACCAAAATAGGACTGGAAGAAAGTGATCCAGGCAAGATTTTTTTCCTTTTATATTGTGCTGAAGATTTATAACAGTTTTATTGAAATATAATTCACATACCATACAGTTAACCCATTTAAGGTGCAAAGTTCAATAATTTTTAGTATACTCATGGGTATGGAACACCAAGACCACAACCAACTTTAGAACATTTTTATCACTTCATAAAAGACGTTAAGATCGGATGGTTCCACTTATAGGAGAAATATAGGGAAGCCAAACAAGGGGTCAGGGGGGAAAAAAACCAAGCTAGCAGGTATACTATAGAACTGAGACATACCGCAGCAGAGGGAGAGGGTTCAAGAAAAGGGAAGGAAGAGCACAAGAGACTATGGTGGCAGTTCAAGGGTGCTTTTGTGGTGGGAATTTTATGGGGATTACACCTGAGGGAAGAAATCAAACATACAAAAATGAGCAACGATGTGCAAAAAAAAAAAATAAATGTAAAATAAGTTTAAGGAAAGACATAAGTACCGTTTAATTATTACTTCCTTAAATCTCATCCCCTCTCCAGTCATAGGCAATAACTAATATATTTCCTATCTTGATAGATTTTTGTATTCTAAGTATTTCTTATAAATGTAATAAAGAATTGGTGTTAATTCTTTAAATGTCATATCATTCCTCCTTAAAGCCATTTGCTAACACACTCCAAATATATAAACAGTTAAATAATAAAGAACCGTGTAGAAGATAGCGTTAAACAGCGACTTAGGAGTTAATATGTTTTACCCAGATAAAAAATTTCTTGTTGAAGATGATGTATTTTTTCATTTGTTGTCATCCACTCTAGAAGTAATGTGGGTTGATTTATAGATGAAGGCTTCATCTTCAAAGGGACGGCGGGGGCGGGTGGAGATAGAAGATCTAAAGTATTCAGTGTTCTTGCTTACCTACTGATTGCATTTTAAGTGATGTCATGCTTTGTATTTCCTATGCTCTTTGTTCTAGTCTATGCAAGGGAAACTTTCTAAAGAAAAATCAACCACTCAAAAGATGATGGAAGATATGGAAAAGAAAGAAAGAAATCTACAGAGATTAACAAAAACATTGCTGGATGTGAGTAGCAGAAACTCAGATTACTTTCACAGAATTAAGTTTAAGCAAATGCTTACTTTGTACATATTACTAGCACTTTTTTAAATTGAAGACAATTTTGATGTGCCAGTGAATGAAATCCATTACATTTCCTAACTAAAATTATAATAAAGAGACAAACTTCCATCTTTCTTATGTCTTAGCATACAGTTTCATAGGCAGCTACAGCAAAGTCAAATGTAATTAGGTCCCAGAGTCATTGAATAAGGCATAACTGGAATATATTTTTTAAAAACTCCTTGAAAACTCCTAAGGAAGGTGCAGCGTTGACTTTTCATCATGGAACAAATCACACTTTCTTCATTTAATTATCAGATGAAACACTTGCAATTAAGGACATGTTACTCAAAAAAATAATTTATTAACTCGCATTGTGACAGCTTGTCTTTGAATTCTTATGAATGCTTCTCTAAAAGTTAGGGGCATTTTCCTGTGTAACCACACCACCATTGTCACACCAACAAAAATAATAATTTTTGACATGATAATACCTACTCTATATTAAAAGTTCCCTACTTCTCCAGATGTTTTTTATTATGACTGTTGAAACCAGCTTTCAATCAAGAATTGTAAGTTACATTTCATTTTGTCTTATAAATCTAAGAATATGACTATATTCTTCTCCCATGTTAACTGACTTGAAGAAACTGGGCTATTTTATATACACTTGAAGATTGTCAGGCCTGCTAGACGTACGTGATTACTTCCTAATGGTGTAATTTATCTTGTTCTCTACACCTTCTATTTCTTGTACCCCAGAAGTTAGAATTGTTAGGGGAAAAAGGATGTCCTAAAGCTAATTCCATACAGGCTTTGTGGACTCCACCCCCACTCCAGACCAAAGCCATCAGGACATTGGGAAAGACAAATCCCATCACCACCAAAGGGAAGGTTGCTGGAACCTCAGGGTGAGGTTAAGCAGACAGGTTTGGTATAAAACCTGGGCACGTGGGCTTTGGGAGGTGCCCTTTTTGGCTCTCCGCCAGCTCGCAGCTCGGCCAGCTCTCGGAGTGCCTTTGGGTTTCCAGGTCGGCGGATTGGGTAGGACGCATTAAAGACTTTATTTCCCTATTTTCTCCCTGAGTTGTACATTTCCTCATTTCCCTTTCCCTTGTAAATAAACCTTTTATTATCCTTTTGTGTGTGCCTGTAGTGGAATATTAATAAGTCCCTTTTAAGCGCGCTGGTGAGGACCCACAGCCAGGCAACCCGTTTTATATCGGGGTTGCTCTGTAACAGTCCTAGATTCAGGTGAAATACATTTTGATATGATTACCGTGTTAAGGTATTGTGCGCATCTTCAAATTATATGTTTGGTTATCCCACTGTTAAGTGACAGAAATACTGATTTCCCCTTTTTAAGGTAGTAACAGACTGGTTCTTTCCACTGTAACATTATAGCCTCTGCATACAGCAAGTAGCCTCTGGGATGATAACCTGGGTGACTGTGTGAGTAAGCATGGTGTGCGCACCCTTTTCCTTCCCGTAGTTTTAGTATCCACTAATGATCATTTTCTGAGTCATCTTCTAATTGTATCATTCCTACTGCATTTATTAGCTGGCATTCATCTATTAAAAAAAATCTTTCTTCATTGGCCCAGGAAAATTGGTTATTCTGAAATACAGTTCCAACTGGAAAGCTAATTAAACTTACCTTTAATTAGCAACTTTCAGGATGAGAAGTAGATGGTGACAGTTTGGAGGAAGATGTGTGAAAGTAGCTTTTTCAGAGTGTAATAAATTATGAGTCCATATTGATACTTCCACTTCAAATTTAACAATTCAGACTTGTTTGGGTTTTTTTTCCCTTCTTTGATTTTATATTTGTGTTTTTTTAGTCTTGTACTAAAAATTTGGGTTCTTATCAGCATTATTAGTATACCATAATACTTTCTTTCCCTTAAGATACAAAAAATAGTTTCCATGTAAGTCACTGTTGCTACTAATAATAAAGCTATAGGATGAGGTTTAAAGTTCCTTTGCAGTTTTTATGTTCTTAGAATAAATCTTATTATAGAAAGACACATAGACAACCCTGATGCTCATTATGTAACAGCATGAGAGACCCTATGATCTAGGTCTTTGCATTTATATTTTCTTTATTAGGTTTACCCTAGGGGATGTGGCTTGGCACAGAGGAGCCATTTCCACTATTTACTTCTTTCTTTTTTGTTTATGCAGTTAAATTTGGCTAAATGTATATGACTCCACTGTTCTGTTTTGTAGACTTGAGGGGGAAATGTTAACCTATATGGTTTTGAGTACCTATTACCTGTTCAAACCACTTATTTTTGTCTTCTTTATCTTTTGCAGAACCAAAGACAGGCGGAAGAAACATGCGCTTTATTGGATCAGGGCCAGGAAGCAGACCAGTCCAGGCAGCAGGCATTTCTTTCCAAACGGCCTCTATTTGATTTGAGTGTGATTGATCAGCTGTTCAAGGAAATGTCCTATTGTTTGTTTGACTTGAAAGCATTATGCAGTATTCTTAATCAACGTGCTCAGGGCAAGGAGCCTAATCTTTCATTACTGCTGGGAATCAGATGTAAGTGGCTCATGACATGTCCTTACCTTATTGCTTAACAATCAGAAACCTGTCCTCATGAATTGGGAACTTCTGACTTGCTTTTTCCTTATTTTTCAAATCTCCATTTCTGCTTAGATTTATAAATCTCTGAATCAATCTGTGAGTCTGTGAATACCTGTTATTACTTCATTGCTAGAACTTACCTCATTATATTTACAGAAGTCATCAGGTCATAGTCATGGGCTGCCACTTGGCAGAAATGCCTACAGGTCTGTGGTTTAGTGGGCTAGGAAATGTTTCCTATGCTGAATCTTAATGCATGACTGGAATGGTCGTCAATTAGGTGTGATTTTCTGATTATGTTTCCAAAAGTAATGAGTCTTTTTACTTGCATGTGGTAGTTGTATAAATTAATGACCCAGCTACCTGTCCTTCTGGTAAACTGTATCAGAGAAAATGTTCACTAGCCTTCCTCTGCAGTATATGTCCTTTGTTAATTGTTTAACATAAGTGCCAGTGCTGTCAGATGAGCCACTTCTATGGATTATAGATCCTTGTCATATCTGCTTGTTTTGTCCCCTTCAATGTGACACCCACCCATCTGTCTCAATTCTCCCTTCCTGCACACATAATTGTTAGAGCTGTGACAGGAATATCCTAGTTTCGTTTCCTGCCTATGCTACTTTTATAAACCCTTATCTCTGCATGTAGTTCTAAATTATTAGAATATTGACATATTGGTCTCTTTAATAGAGAAGATATATCCTTCAATAAGGATACATGAATGGCTTAAGACCATAAGCCAAATGGTGTATTGAGTTACCTGCCTAATAATTGGTTATTAAGGGATTGGAATGACAACTAGTTTTATTTCCACTTTCATCAAAAAGTTTCATTATTTTGCATCATAATAGTTCTTTTGGCAAACCAAATAATGTTTATACTCAAAAAAATATCACTTGTTAATGAAACATGCAACTGTGCTCGGCAGTGTCAGTAGAATTTCCCCTTCCACATAGATGTAGCTGTAGGTATACAAATGAGTGTGAGTGTGCAAAAAAAAAAACTTAATGCTGAAATATATTCACCCTTTCAGTAAACATTTATACAGTTCCTCTGTTGTCCAGGCACTAAGGTATTGATAATTCACATACACTGGACACAGCCCTTGACCACATACTAACCAAATTATTAGAGCATTTTGATATGATATATAATTGAGTTATGGACAGAAAACATTAGAATACTAAGGGAAAAAAATAACTAAATTGACCTGGGAAGGACTGTTCAGTCATCATGGAGTAGCTGTTGTTTGACTTAAATCTTAAAGGGAGAGTAGAAGTTTGCCCAGTGAGCATGGGGATGGTTTAGTTAGTTGTGATCTTGTGGAGCAAGAAGCAAAAACTCACACATAAATGACTCATTTTCTTCACTATTTTAGAGCTGGTAACCTCTTCAATTATTTTGTAACCTACATTTATACTATCCTATATAACATTTGTTAAATTTTTCAGTAATAGCATAAGAGAACCATTCTAATATAAAAAAGGGAGATTTGAGAGCCTTGCCACATTCCCCTCCCAATGTATACTTCTTCCCATCTTTAAAGTTTAACACCAGAATCCTTACCTTGTAATTCAGCATTTGTGAAAATTTGACCAGCCAGCAAATGTCAGTGGATTCATTTGAATCCTTACCTAATTACACCAATGGTTATCTGTTAACGATGTTCACCCTACCCTTTAAACTCTGCTCCCCTGGTTTCCGTGACATCATTCTCTAGGTTCTGCTTCTCTCTTTATGACTGCTCAGTCTCAGCCTCCTGTGGAATTCTCTGCCCCTTAAATAATTGGTGTATCCCTCAGGGTGCTTTTGATGTTGATTTTTTTTTTTTTATTTACTTTCTCTGAGTAATCTTAACCATGTCCTGCTCTGTTAATTGTGATACCCTTGATCTATACATTTATATCCTCCCTGCCTACAATCTTTTTAGCATTTCTGATTATACTTTCCTGTATATCAGAACCAGCTATTTCATAGGCATCACAGACAGAATAGGTCCAAAATAGAACATACTTTTCTTCCTCCATAAACCTCTGCTTCTTCTCAGTGAGTAGCAACCGTTATCTACCTATCACCCCACCAAGATGTTGTTCTCCACCCTACTTTTCTTCCACTGGTCTCCTGTGCCCAGTCCCTGACCCTTACTGAGTTGCTGGTGATTGAGCTCCATTAATTCTGTTAGTCTCTCTACTACTTAAAACATTTATTCCTACCATTCCACCTCCATTGGACTGTTTCCTTAATTCAAGTTTTCATAATCTATCATCTTTGTCAACCATTTTACCCACCATCTTCCCACCCCAGTGAATTGTCACATTGCTGTCAGAATGATCTAGCTAAACACTAATTATTTCTTAATATTTGTTTTGTATTCCCCTAATGTAGAGATAGGTAACTCCATCTGCCTCTTTTGTCTTACCTCTCATAATTTGTGTTCTGCTATTTTAAAGCTGTTTGCTGATTTCCTTGAAATACCTCATTCTATTAGGCTGGTTTTCTGTTTCTATACTTTTGTTCATTCTGCTTCCTAGGTGTATCCATTGAACGCGTGCCCTCTCTAGCTGGGTCTGGTTGTTCTCTTCCTTGTTCCATTGTACCCTGAATGCACTGTAGTTCACCTGTTATACAAGACTGCTCGTTTATAACATGGCATGTAAATCATTAAGAATAAGCAGCTACATCCACTCATTATTTTGCTGACTTATCCTCTAGCATAGTGCCTCAGTTGTGGTGGGTGTTCAATTAATTTTTGTTAAAATCACGAACTGTCTGACTTCTATGTCTCCAGTAAGCTATCCAGGCCAGTGCAGATACAAGGTTCATTTTGTAATCACTAGTTCCCCCTGTGTTTATGGTGAGATAATGCTAACTAAGAGAAGAACTGGGGTAATTTATAAAAGATAGCTGACTCAGGGCCTCCTCCTCAGTTGTTTATATTCACCCACTGGGCAACTATCAGCCTGATTTAATTGTCTGGGGCTAAAGAGGTCCAACTTGAGATATCTTTTGAAACATGACTTATATTTTGATGCTAGCAAATGCACTTAGGAGTCTATTAAATTTAAGGTAACATCTATCACTACACAAATAATTTTTGGGATTTTGTCAAATGAGAAGAACTAAGAGCTCTAGTTGAACTTGAAAAGAGACAGCGCGTACACTTTTCTACTTTCTGGATACTGTCATCCATTAACCATGTTGAATTTGTGTGTATCACTGTATGAGTTTAATGTATTTTAATTAGCAGAATTTTAAAAGAAACCAAGTAGACAAGATCTTTTTAATATTGAATGATGCCTAATTCAAACCCGAGACTGACTTGTATTCAGTGTAAAGCTGTTACATTTCCGATGGCAATTGAGTTGGAAATCCTGAAATGTCTTTATTCAAAAAAATGTGAGGCATTCTCTCCATGTTTTATTTCTACAGCAATGAATTGTGCAGCTGAAGAGACTGAAAATGACCATAGCCCAGAAACACTCACTAAAAAACTATCAGATGTATGCCAGCTGCGAAGGGACATTGATGAATTAAGAACTACAATATCAGACCGCTATGCTCAGGACATGGGGGACAACTGCATTACCCAGTGATCAAGTGTTGGTTCTATAGCAATAATGACCTGTTGTTAAATGCTGCTGTATTAACAGTTCTTCATGTTTCTTTTTAGTAGCCATAATGGAAAGTGGCAAGTAGCATAGGACTTGCACATTGGTTGTTTTTTTCCCCCTGTGGATTTATTTTTATTTTTTTTTTTGGTGGGGGGGGGGAGGGATAAGGATGGGGAAAAGGGAGTGGGAATGTGTGAGGATGTTTCTAAGGGATTTACCTAATCAGGCCACAAATTGAATTATCATTTGAAAGATCTGATAAAACCTGTAAGAAAAAAGATCTGTATTCTCAAACTACTGATTGTAGGACCAAACTGTGAAGAGTGCCCTTCAGATAAAGGGGTAGGATTTTTTCTTTTAATCCCATAGTTCTTTTTATTTTTGTTTTGTTTTGTTTTTGTTTTGTGTGTGTGTGTATGTGTGTTTATATAAGGATTTCTAGGGTCAAAGCTTCTGATAAAGGCACACAGTATTTATTCTTGTATTTCTTTTCTTTCATGTAGAAGCTTGTGTTGTACTTTGGGGTTTTCAAGGGCTTGCTGAACAAGAGTTCCAGCAGCAGGCAAGTGTTCTCATAGTAGTAAAACAGGGAAAACCATTTGTATTTTGAATAGTCACTGTGCTAAGATGAGGTTGTGGGGTTGATTTGATTTTAGTACTGTAGATAGGTCAGCTGTTTTTCCAGAGTGATTGTGGTTGACTTAGAGGTGTGAAGTTTTGATGTGATGGTCTTTTATTAGCATTGTAATTTATATACTACAAGGCAGTTTAACATAATTTGAACTAATTTTGACATGTCCCTTACTATTTGCAATTTTAGTTTATAATGTAGGCAAAGCCATATATAATTACTATAAACCTTCTAAGGGTTGGGATTATTATTGTAAAAGAAAGATTAACAGAATGACTCTGGAACAATAGCTTATTTATCCAGATCTCAAATGTTTACATTTTAATAATTTTGTATCTATTTTAAATTTGAAATTACTTTAAGAAAAGGCCAACCTACATTCTTTATATCTGAATTAACACTAGCATAAAACAAAATATAAACCCGGGTGATATTTCAGTTCCTTTATTAGGTAAAGTACATTCAAAACAGGATTTTTCATAGAATATAAACTTGGCAAATTTAGTTCTTCTGAAGTACCTGATAGCACTGTGAAGTGCAACTGATTTTTAAATAGACACAATCATTTAAACTTCTAAATGCATATTTCCCGTGTTTTAGTTGGTATTTTGGAAGGACTATGTGATTATTTCCTTCAGGGCATTCATTACATTCTTTCAAATATACTTAGCTATGGCAGTCATTGTCCGTTACAAGCTGGTTTGATCTCTTGATGTAACCAGATCTCACTTAAGTCCAGACTAAATAAAAAGGTTGAAGGAATAAGGGTATGACTCAAGCAGGATAATACTACTTTGACCAAGAGCAGATTGCATGTCTGTTTTCCTGACAGGGATGTGCCCAGAAAATATTTTTCTTGAATATCTTCAGCAGTGAAAACATGTGAGATTTGATCCATAAGGAAAATGTCTAGGAAGACACATTAGTTCAAAATTTGACTCATATCCAGCTGTCAATAAATTATCTTGTGTTTCAACAGTCTGTTGCAGTACATTGTTAGGGGCATCAGACTTCTCAGTGCCTGAGTCCTCCCTGCTTTTCTTACCTCTTAGGATCTGAGCACTGTGAAATCAGTGCACGATAGTGCTTCTGCATCCCAAGGTCCCTTGCCTAATAAGGAAGGCCTTAGTCACTGGTAAGAACTTGACTTTCTAATGTATTAATTTGCTTTTTGATATTGATGGCTTGAAGACAATCAGGGAATAGTAAATTTGTACCAAAAATCTGAAGCGGGAATTCTGCCTTGTAAAATTTAATATCTATAAAAATGGCCCTTTATAGTAAAGTAGATAATAGAATTTAAAACAGATAAAAACCACAAGTGCAACACAGATTTTTACATTCTCTTTTATTAGAATCCTCTCCCTCTACCCCCAAGCACCACAGTTTTGGAAGTAAAGGCACACTAAAATGATGGACAAACAATCACTAATTTAGGCCACTAAAAATCTTAAATTTCTCCTTGGGAAAAGTCCTCCTTTAGGGACTTTTATGATTGTTGTTTTAAAGAAACTTTAGGTCATTTGTTTTAACATATTGTAGATACATTTTTGTTTTCTGGCTTTCTGGCTTTATGGTTGGAAATCATTTTCTGTTTTTTTAAATGTTAGTTTTACAAAAATTACAGAATTTGACTTAATTCACGTATCTTGAGATAAAAAATTTTTTACTTAGCAGGAAATAAATTGCTGATGTATTTCAGTTTCCAAAATGTACGCTCTCCCCAAAAAGAGCATTTAAGGTGTGGTTTCAAAGTATATTTTTGAATTACAAAATTAATCTCTTGGAGTCTGAAGTTTGTGAAGGGACCTAGATAATAATTAGATAGCCCTAGCAGAGGTTTTGGTGAGGGAGATGAAACTAGTAGTGTTTTAATTTTTCAGTACTCAATTTTAATTTGGGGGGAATGCCCCTCTTCTAGGACAACAACCTCTTGTGTCATAACAGTAATAATCTTGGTATCTCTCATTGAAAACCAAGACTTTACCATTAGAACAAATAGAAACGCTATTTAAACTATGATGTGTTGAGAAGTTACTACAGTGATATATGTATGAGATGAAAACTAACCTAAAATTAAAAGTAAATATATTTGAAAATTTCCTTAGATATGAAAACTTTTTAATTATGCTTTTGTCAATTAAATGCTTATCATCTTAGGAAGTATCTCATGCAGTATTAACATTTATCATTAGTATTTTGGATTTACAATTAAGCTTATTCTGCCTCAGTCATACTAAAACAGGGATAAAATAACAATTTTTTCAATAAACAATCCAAATCATCTATGCAGATAACTGACAACAATAGTTCTTTTCATCTGATGTCAGAATAAAAAGGATGACTTTAGTTAGTTACATGTTTCGTTAAATTTATTTTAAAATAAATGTGGCCTTCCTTTTATTTGTAATGTGCTCTGATATTTAGTGTGTTAACAGTATTATACTTTAGTGAAATTTATTTTATTCATGACAGTTATTAAACTGAAATAGATTTCTTTCAGCAACCTGTTAAAGACAATCACAAGGACTGGAAAGTGTTGTTAAAATGGTTATTTGTAAAGGTACTGCTTTATTGGGAAAATGCTCTTTCAATATCAGCAATCATTTATTGAAAAACATAGTAGCTGAGAACTTGGGCTGTATTTTTACATAGAATAGTTCAGCTCAGGCATACCTTTAAATTTGGGTTATTGGCATTCTCTTATATAGGTTTCTATCACTGTAAATATGTAATTACAGTAATAAGCAGTTCTCACAACCATGCTCACTCATACTGTATCATTTGAAACTGCCAGTAGCTGGAACTCTCAGAGCCAGAGTAATTCATTTTGGTTTTTTGATAGCTTGGTATTGACAAAAGAAACTATTTCCTGTTTTGGTATGAAGAATAAAATTTCCAACTTCACCCCAAAATGCCATGGTGGCATATTTGTTGTATAATAATATTATACATTTAATCATGAAGGGGGAAAGATTTTAGATTTTTGTATTTTTTTTCTTATTTAAACAAAGTATCGAGTATACTCAGAATGTAGTTTCAAATCAGTAAGTCATTAACAACCCTTGCAGCTGCATACAGAGAGAACCCTTTGTGCCTTTTTGCCTGCAGTAAGCATTCATTTCTATTTTAGGTTAGCTATAAGAATATTGATGGCATTGCACCTTGTTCTTCTGTGAATAGACCTGTTTAAGGAGTTGTTTTTTTTTTTTTTTTTAAAGTAACGAGCAGTTTTTCATTATTAAGTGGATACCTTCACAAACATGAGAAGCTCGTGTCTTTGGAGCTCTGCTTTTTCCCTATAGAATGAACAGGAAACTCCTTTGGAATGTAGTGTGTACATATATGTATAAAGTTATTTAAATGCATAAACATAAAATTCTACATCACGTTGTTGTGATGACAAGTAATAGTAAGGTGCTAGGTGGTTACATTAAAAGCACAGCAGAGTGTTCAATCAGTCACTATGACTGGTGATTTCTGTAAAATAGGTTCAGTTTTTGAACCACCCAGAATACCTCACATGTAAATACAGTGGTTATGACTTAATTGAAAAACAGTTATGGTGAAAAGAATGTGAAGCCACTGGTTGGCTTATGCCTTCTGAACTATAATTTTTACCTCTTTTTTGGTAAAGAGGTTTTTTTGGTTTTGTTTTTAATAGGGTTTACAGCTAGAATTTTGAATGCCAAAGTTCTATTTATTAAATTAAAAAAAGTTTTCAATGTTAATGGCTAAGTATTTTTCCACTGGACTATTGTTTGTTGATGTTGAAATTTGTATTTACAAAGAAATAAATTTTTTATAAAATTATTTGTGTCTTCTAAGTTCTTGATACTGCCTAAGCATGTCTTAAAATTTTCAGACTCCTGAATTCTCATGACACAGATATGCTGGATTTTTTAGGTAAAATCTTTCTGTAAATACACAAGAGAGTTTTTGACTAGAAAGTGGAGACTTCTGCCTTCTAGGTCTGTCTTCCAATTCCTTTCAATTACTGAAAAACTTTCTCAGAACCTTCTCACTGAGATTTTCTGATGATAGTTGCCTTAAATACAAAGGCACACCTGTATCCATTTCAGCTAATAGCTTTCTGACCCCCTTTTGAATCCCTAAAATCCCTATTTAAGCCAAGAGTCTTTTTTCTACCTTTCCAACAGACAAAATTTGATTTGAGTTTTCCATTGCTGCAAGGTTGGGTTGGCATATCAGATCTTTTTTGCTTTCCCTCCTCTAATCAAAAGTTGAAACCTTGCGGAAGCATAGACAAGTAAGACCTTGTTAAAAGGCTGCTCTATAGAAGCTTTGGTAGTTTGCCAGCACAGATTCAGAAATGCCCTGTTATGGCGGCGCCAGTAATCCTTGTTCTAATACATGTGGGTTATGGCCTCAGTATCTCTAGGAAATTGGTTAATATTTGGGTGAGCAGTATTTGTTTCTGGTCCAGCCATCTGATATTGCTGTCAGGAGTTTTTAACTAGGCATCTAATTCATCTGACAGAAAAAGGATCACTTTGGAATTCATGTATCACAGACTACTTAGGTTGTAAGTAAATGTCTTAGAAATACAAGCAAAATGGATAAAATATTAGAATATTTCTAAGGTGATTAGTGACGATGTTTATCCTTCAAAATGAAAAATATTTTTTTCTAATCTCTTGTGGAGAAGTCAGTAACGAGTTTTGATAGGGTACATCCCAGCGATTTTGCCAATACTTTAGCTTCTTTTTTATGTCAACTTTTCCAACCAAACAGAATCATTTGTGTAGAGATGCAGAAGACTCAATTAAAAAGAGGTATGAAATACATTGTTAGTAATACCAGAATATCTAGAGTATGGATCCAGTAATGCTAAAGGGTTTACAAATGAATTATACTCTTACCATCATGTCAGTAAAGACATTCTGCTTATTTAGGGCAGATTCTAGTTTGAGGACTGAAATTATGATCAAAGATTTATAAAATGTTTTAATAAAATTGCAGCCCCTCACAAAAATTTGGTGTGATCACAAAAAAGAAAAATCTTTCCACTTTAGCCAGCCTGTTTTCACTTAAACACAGTCTTACTTCAGGACCTATCAATTCCCTCATAATAGAAGTTTTAAATTAAACATATACCTTGCTGTAACCTGGAAATTCCACTCTAGATATTTACTCGAGATAAATACAAACATCTGCTTAAAATGAGACATGTAGATGAATGTTCATAGTGATTTTATTCATAATAACTAAAACCTGGAAATAGCACAGTGAGAGTTCTCTACCCAGAGTTGATGCGCAGCATTCTTTAACAGTCTTGCATAAGGGATGATGTTGCTTATATTCTACTTCCTTTTTGTAAAGTGAAGTGAGGTTTAATACACAACATGGCAGTGGCGAGTCAAGGGTGAAACTGAGTCTGCATCTCTACAATTCACGTGAAGCAGTTGGTCTCATCCTTGAATCAAGTATTTTTGTAAACCATTTTTATTTCTTTAGTTGTATATTTTTTGTCAAGTGACTGTATACAATAGTGTGTGATTCAGTGTATGACTATACAACAGTGTAGGTCTTCACATGTATGGTACCATATTGCTCCGACCGCCAGGCTAGACCCTCCTTTTTAATGTTGTCCACAAAATTAAACTCCTTCCCAAATCTGCTTCTTCATTGGGATTCTTCATTCCTTTAAGTTACCCCTTTATTCCAAAAATCATTTCTAGTGATTTCTTCCCCACATCTCCATATTAGTTTCCTGTTGCTTCTGTAACAAATTACCACCATGTACTAGTGTATAATAACTCATTATCTTACAATTTGGGAAGTCAGAAGTCGAAAATGGGATTGGTTGGCTTATTGAATTTTGAGAGTTCTTTTGTGTATTTTGGATAACATCCTTTATCAGATAATTGTTTCACAAATACTTTCTCCCAATCTGCCCTATCATTTCATTATCGTAATGGTGTCTTTCTCAAAAGAAAATTTCTATTTTAATGGAGTCCAACTTTTCAGTATTTTCTTCGATAGAGGTTATGCTTTTGATGGGGTATCTAAAAAGTCATCACCAAATCCAAGATCAAGATTTACTCTGTTATCTTCTAGAAGTTCCATAATTTTGTGTTTTATATTTAGACCTCGGATCCATTGTTTCCTTTTGAGTAAATTTTAAGGTCTCGTGCTATTTTTCTTTTTGCATGTGGATGTACAGTTGTTCCTATACCACTTGCTGACTAGGCTCTCTCCATAAACTGCCTTTGCTCTTTATGTCAAAGATCCATTGACTATGTGTGGGTTGCAATTTTCTTTTAAAATAACACTCCTCCTGGGAAAGGTACACGTTGAAAGTTATTAAAAGTTTAGTGTACAAGAGTTATTCAAAATCTTAGCACAGACTGGATTAGAGAAAACTACAGGCATAATGGGTTAGCAGACATTGACAGTGAAAATATTAGAAAGCATATTCTCTAAATTCTCAATTTTGCCTGAGCCCAGCATAGTGAGGAGAGGGGGCCCGATAAAGGGTTACCTGCAGCCAGAATTTTGATGCAGATGGGTTCCTGTCCCCTGTGTAAAGTGTTACAGCTCCTTTTCTTTTTCTTCATCACTTCTTCCATGACATGTAAATTGTGAAGTTGTTATTAAACTGTAATAGCTATTGCATTGTCACCAAGTGGTCATCTTTGGAATTTGTTGCTGTCAATTTTAATTTTGATGTGGTAATTCTTAAAGCAATCTAATGAATTTGCATTTTCTATAGCTTTATTACAGGTTTTCCTTAGTCCTGGAGCAGAGCTAATCTAAAATGTTTTCTAG
The DNA here is from genome assembly GCF_014898055.3 of Talpa occidentalis. Taxonomy (NCBI): domain Eukaryota; kingdom Metazoa; phylum Chordata; class Mammalia; order Eulipotyphla; family Talpidae; genus Talpa; species Talpa occidentalis. Next base: position 117,599,208 of record NW_023602073.1, on the reverse strand, counting down.
GCAGAAGCCATCTAAAATGAAGACACTGGGAAATCAGTTCATTTACTAACACCTTGAACTATTAGTTCGTTTATGTGGGGATTAATAATTATACACGAGTGCTATTCCAGAAATATGTAAATGGAATATATAAATTCATTTAAATTTAATCTAATGACTATATTCAAATTTCAGGAAAATTTGATCAGCTTCTTTTCATCCTGAAAATGGTGGAATATTTTGTTTCATGAATCTGTTAAAGAATCATTTTTTAAGTAACATGATATACATAATATAAAGTGAACACGTGGCAAAGATTTATTTAGCTCATTAAATGAGGGAACTGGGAAAACTATGACACCTGATTCAAAAGAGAATCTAAAGAATAATTTATAAGTGGTTACAAATTTCCATTGTGGAGAAGGAAAGTCAATTGAACCTCCACAAGTCAGAATTGATTGCATATTAATAGTCCAGGATTGTCAATAGACAATTATTTTGCCTGATTATCAATTATCTACAACTTATAAAAGTTGGAAATAGCTCCAGGGCAGTGCCAGGCTGAAGGTCAGAATATTGACACCTCACGTGAAGATTTTCAGTATCCATTTTTGCTTATTCCAAATTTACTAACATTTTCCTGTGCTTCTGCTTTTTTGTTATAGGGTATCAGTATCCCTTTAAAGATAATAATGGGTGTAGGAAACATTTATAAATTTTCCTTGAACCTAATTCCAATCACCCAATGGTTCCTCACTAGGCTGTCTCACATAAAGAGCAAGGAACTGAAACAGATGGGCATGGATTTATAAAACGTAGCGACAAATGAACTAAAGCATATTTATTTAGAAAATATCTCTTTGCCCTTTCATCTTTTTTTTTTTTAAGCACACCTCCCCCCCCAGCCTTATTCACTGTAGTTTTGTCACTTAGGACCCTTGTTTTTTTCAGCTGGTATTTTTGATATTTAGGCAATGAGTATGTAAGGATTCTATACCTTAATCAAGTAATTCTATCAATGTATTACCTAGTGTTTATTATTTCCTCTGTATTCTTTGTGCATGCAGGTCTAGGTGTATAGAAGTGATATCCTGAAAGGATCCTGCAGACCCAGGTCACCAATAATTTTGTGTGCAATTTGCTCCTTTTAATTTCCCAGAGCTCTGAAATTATTGTCAAAAGGAGGAAGTTGCTGCTGGGGATGGGCAACAGGCCCATATCATGATATTCTAGAGGGAACTTGCTGAAAGAAAAACACCCAAAGGCAGATTTTGAGGTGAGCTGTTCATAACTACTTTCTTGCCTGTATAAGGAACTCTGGCAATAGCTGGCTTAAAGATCATACAAGAAATATGAGGAACTTCCAAGCTCATGCAGAGTAATTTTTGACCTTGGCCCCATTGAATGAAAAGGCTTTTTTTTTTTTTAAGGTTTATTTGTGCATACAAGATCTGGGGTACAGGCCAGAGGTGCGAGGGGTGAGAGGATTCACCAGAGACAAAGGGAAACAGAACAGGCAGATTGACTGAAATACACTGCTGAAGGGAGCAGCGGGCGAATCAGGAGAGGTCTGCTGCGCCACGTGGGTTACTCCCTGGCGAGGGATCGAACTCATGCTGCAGTGGCTGTGGTAAGCTTCATAGGTTGTGTCTTAACCCCTTGCGCCACCAGGGAGGCCCAAAAAGGCTTTTTTTTAAATAAAAAAATCTGTTCTCTGCTAATCCAAATCACAAGAAATTCATTTTACTTTGCTAATTTTTATACCTAGAACGTTAGGAATAGCAAATTGAACTGAAAGGGTGTAGCTGTTGTGTGCAATTGAATAGTGTTTCTCCCAAATTATGTCCACCTTTTTTGGGATTATTGCCTTTGAGGTGTGGTTAGTTAAGATGAGAACTAATCCATGATGTGCCCTAATCCAATGACCTCATCCTTTTAATGAGAGGAAACAGACACAGAGGGTAGAATACTGTGGAAAAGAGGCCAGAAATTGAAGTGACTCATCTCCAAGCATCAGAACACCAGATGTTGCTGGTGACTACCAGAAGCTAGGAAGAGGCAAGGAACATCCTTCCTTAAAACCTTTGAGAGAGCGTGGGCCAATGGACACCTTGGTTTTGGATATCTAGCTTCTGAGAACTATGAGAGAGTATATTTTTGTTGTTTTAAGTGACCCAGTTTGTGGGTTTTTGTTATGGTTGCCCTAGGAAACGAATTCAGTGCCTGAAGCAAAATGGAGATCTAGGCATGATTTATCTTTGTTCCTCCTTCTCAGTCTTGCATACATCATCTTTAATGGATTTTCATTGCATTGCTTTAAATGGTACCTTGGGAGAGCTGTTTCAAAGGAATGGAGACCTATGGAGTCCTGTCAGACACTGTAACACTTGGGCTGGGAAGGCTGTTAAGGGCAAGCAACCCCTTCTATAGAAGCTATAGAACTCTCCTTCTCTCCAGATGAAGGATTTCTTCACACAAGCAGGGACCACAGCTCCCCTCCTAACAGCCCCAGGGTTGGGGCTGACTCACTCCCATCTAGCCCGTCCTCACTGGTGGGGCTTGCCTTGGTGGTTCCTTCTCTCAGATCAAAGGGTCCAGATACTGAGAGGCATCCTGACATTTGCTAATTTGCCACATTCCTTTGTCATCAGTTACTGTGCTGCCTATGTGCCTCCTGGTGTCATTCCCAGGTAACGTGCTGGTCAAATTCAAGCTGAAATGTGTGGTGCAGTCAACACACAGGTAAAGAAAGGTAACAGTATTCATTTCACTCCTGGTTATAGTCTCCCTCTTAATAGCTAAATTTTAGAGGGTACCATCTTCCTTATGAGCTCTCCTCCCCCTTTAGATTGGTCTAGAAATTTGGGGCAAATTTGGCCCAGAGGGTAAATTCTGCCTTTGTATCAAGCAGGACATGGCAGGTTGGCCAGGTCTGGAGGTGCTGCAGCCCCAGATACTGCCTCTGCCCCACCTGTGCTCTCTTATGTAGATGTGGGTCAAGCTGAGACTGAGCCACAACCCTTGTCCCAGGGACTGTAGGTGAATTCCTGTTTGAGGTCTGTAGGGCCAGACTTCAGTCTGAACCATTCTAGTACGCTGTCAGTTAGAAAGTTACCCTGGGATTTCAGGAAAGGGAGTTGGAATTGGACTTTTCCTTCCTGAAACTTGCAAATTATTTTGCCACTTCCTGGAGTTCCCAGGGAGAGGAGACCTTTTCTGAGTCACAGGAAGTAAAAGGGTCCAGTTTTACCCTTTCCCCAGGATAATGGGTACTTACTCAATTTTCTGAAATAAAAAAATGAATTACTATTTCTCTTCAGCTAAAGAAGATGCAAGCAGTTTTTGAAATTTCACCTCCATTTCATAAGTGACTGCACTTATTCAATTATGCTCAGCAAATCACTAATTTAAAACATACTTTTTAATCTACATAAAGAGTATATGTTATTGTAGAATATTTGAAAAAGCCTACATATTTTCAAAGCTAAAAAAAAAAAAAACAACTAGGTTATGCTTGCAAGTCTGTGTTCCAATGTACTACCAGAACAACATCTCTCATTTTTCAATTTAGACCAAGCCCAAAGTGGATGAAATATCCAATACCTTAAAATGTCCAAACTTGGGGAAAATGCCGCTCTAGTCTGCAAGGAGAAAATTAAGCCCATGATAGCTCCCCTGATGGTAAGAGTGAGACTAGAGAGCAGAAACTCAGGAGCACATGGCTAATGCAATCATCAACCACAGAGAAAAGTCCTGATGCTTGCATATAAAAATAATTGTGGAACTCCAGGTGGTAGGAACCTTTGATTATGGCAGACATCATCATAAATTTCAACCTCCAAGTGATCTTTTGATAAGAATTCGTTGAGCATGCAGAATTATGACCCATTTACCTATCCATTTTTTCCTTCTGTGGAGAAAGAATTGGTGATCACAGTTAAATGTCACTAGCCTTGCAGAATTTGACAGGAGAATAGGTAAATCTGCTGTAGTAATTGGGGTGTGGATGTTTCTTAATGGATCTCAAAATGCCTGTATGCCTGAGAGTCTAGCTAATGGGAATGTATAGGCCTAAAATACTACTACTGCCAGCATAATGCAACCAGTCACCATTTAGGTCACAAAACAAGCCTCTATTAAGCTGGTATCAATTTACCTAGTATCAATTTACCTGAGTGATTGAGTGGTGTCTGTCAGTCACTTAGGGGACATCTCCTAGGTGTGGCTCACTATAAGGAATGGCTGGGGCCTCCAGTGTGCCTTCCTACACTGACATGGAGTGTCAGAATTGTGAGGCATCTTAGAGAAGACACAGTCCACCCCCTTTACTTTGCCTCTGAGGAAACTAAGGTTGTATGTAGGTAGCCCAAAGACACACAGGACAGATCAAAATCAGGTTTTTAGCTACATCATTCTTTATTCTTTCTCCATATAGGAAACCCAAAAGAGAAATCATTAGCGATACACGTGGGCAGACACTTGAGGTAGGGAGAGCCTGCTCCAAAAGGGCCCGGGGGAAGCGATGTATAATTTGGGAATGACCTTTTTACATTCACTTTCTATCATGGATGAGGTAGGCTATGAAGAGGGTTGAAGTGCTGGTCAGATTTTGACATGAGGAAATAATTGGAAGGGACCAAGATTTTCCTAAAGATGAGACAATAGAGGTCATGTGTGAAGATGTGAATGGTTCCATTTGTCAGGAGGTCAAGCGTTTAGATTGTGGAATTTGGATCACATCTTCAAGAATATTAATTCTAAGATCTAGGGATAGGAAATCACTGAATTTGTAAATATTCTTTAAATTCCTCCCAAATTGTTTTTTCCAAAGTCAAACTTTGTCTTATATCTTTGGCTCATAGCATGCAGGGACAATTGCTGTTTTCTTCTATGTGTAATTGGTTTCTCCTGATTACTTTGTCACCTACCTGCCTTTTAAATTTATTATATTGATTTGATTTTTTTTTAAAGATTTTATTTTTGCATAGAAGAACTGGGGTGTAGGCCAGAGGTGTTGGGTGTGTGTGTGAGAGGATTTATCAGAGATGAGTGGGGAACAGACAAGACAGGAGAGGTCTGTTGTACCACGTGGGTTAGCTCCCTGGCCAGGAATCAAACTCAGGCCACAGTGGGCAGAGGACTATTGTAATGGGAGTGCTAAGACTTAACCCCTAGGACACCAGGGAGGCCCTGAAAAATATTTATTTTAATTTGGGGGTTACATTTTTCCTCCTCCATACTTGCACATGTTCCACTCACTCTCCACCAAACCACTTTTGACAATACCCTATCTACTTCAGATTCCCACACCTCCCTCATCTCTCTTCCTTCTGTTCCCTGTGGTAACCGGTAAACTTTTTCACTGAGTTGAAGATTTATTCCCACAGTATTTTACCTGTGTCTGTTTTTTGTTTATTTATATTCCACAGATGAGTGAAACTATCCAACATGTGTCTTTCACTTTCTGATGTATTTCACTTAATCACTTTGTGATTTATTTTGTCCCCACTAATAGTTCCTGCAGAAGCACCCTTTTTATCACCTCACACAGGTGAGGTGATATATCTCATTGTAGATTTGATTTGCATTTCCCTTATAATTGGTAGACTAATGCAAGGCATTGTGGTCATTGTGCTTTTACTAGAATGTTTTATTTTTCACGTTTTGATTCACTTGAAGATATTTTCTCCGGGATTCCCATGCCAAACTTCAACTACGTTTTCCTTAATAATTCTTTTTTTTCCTCCTAGAATGTGTGTTCCCATAATGATGTAACCTTGTTTGCAGAGATAATGTCTTATCAGTAGAGCATTTTTCAGGAAGACAGCCTCCATTCAAAGTTAAATCTCAAACTCAGTGTCATTTTAAAATGTTTTTGATGCTTGATAGCTTAGATTTAACAATTTCCATGCTAATGGCATTATAAAATGAACTTTTATGAGTGGAAAATTGGTGAAGAAGCCATTGTTTTCATTACTGGAAGCTTTAAAATACATTGTTAAGAAAGATAGTTAAATTGAAAGACAGTTGCATTGTATTAGTCATTTTCAATTATTCCACCATGAAGTGTAGGTACTATTATTTGGGACTATATCTAGAGAATTTTCCAAGCTTACATACATATTTAGAATGCTTTAAAAACACAACATCCCTCCTCCTCCACCCTCACCGTCTCTACTCCTGGCTTCCAACCTCAAACAAAAACCTTTTCCACATCCTCCCTGTTGAGTCTGTGCCTGAAGATGGCAAGTCATTTGGGGCTCCACTTAAGAGCTTCATTTTTTCCAAGGATTTCTTTAACCCTGGATCCATTTGTCACTATGAAAAAGAGCACTTGGAAATGCTGCTTGACATAATTGGGCTCGTGAAAGCAGGTTGGTAGAAGCAGGGCCTGGCAACTGTTCCAAATAATCACCAACACCATCCAATTATCCACCTACAGAGTCAGGTCAAAAGTCATGAGATAGGAGGTCATTATGCAGACTTCAAGGTACATTCTCAAGCAAAAGTGGTATTGATTTACAAAAAAATTTGAATGGCTCATCTCAATAAACTAGCAAAATGTTATTTCTCCTCCCTAGTTTCAGGTTGCTGGGTTTTAATGTCAGTTTTAAATTCTGACATGTCAAAAAAATATCAATCATCTTGCAAACAGAACTACTTCCGTTTCTCAGAAAATAGCAGGAGGTTCTATTTATAAAGGAAAGGATTTAAAAAGACTGAATTGTGGTTACCACCTTAAAGTAGGATTAAGTGTTTCATACAATAATTTTTGGCAAAAGTTTGGCTGGTTCTTTCTTACCCAGAACTGTTATTTGTGGTACCTGCTTTATTTTTGGCTGCCTTTTCATGCAGAGCCCCCACTGCTTTTTGCGTCAGTCAGAAAGCAGGATCCTATTCACTCAACTTCGTGAACTGAACTGGAATTTGTGGTTTGGTACCAGGAGGTGTGTTTTCTGTATTTTTTTTTTCCTGGGAAATATAAAAATGCAAATAAAAGTTAACATCTTTGTTGACTTTTGATACCACACTAATAGTTCCTGCAGAAGCACTATACCTTTGTAGAAAATTATCAGACTCGTATTGTTCACTCCATGATACATTTTTGGACAATGCCAACTTCAGGGTAAACTTGCCTGAAAGGGTCACACTTTAGGGAGTTGAGCTGATTGAGGAATAGCTGTCTAATTTTCAACTAGTAAGGGTTAGGAAATTTCTGCTAATGGACCAGGAATGGCTTTGGAATTACTTCTGTCATCGTAAATTTTATAAGTTCTGGTGGTAAGTTCTGGTGGTGATCCCCTGTAGCCATGGGTCACTGGACCTTCCCATTTCCAGTGACCTCCATATTTGCACCCTTTTTATCACAGGCCAGACCCTGGTCCCTGACTGTCATCTGCTTCCCTTCTGGGACAAATGCCCTACTCAACACAAGTCACTTGGCAGGACTTGAACCTGCCTCATTTGTCACCCTTTCCTATCTTTGTGCTCATGATTATTGTTTCTCTCACACTAAACACTTGTTGAACTGCCTGTTCAGTTAATCGAAATCCTATTCTTTCATAGAGACTACTATCAGGGACACTGTTTCCATGTAAGAAGAGTTCTGGCCCCCTCTTCTAACCAGTAAGAGCCAGGATTGAAAATTTTGCCTCTCCTCATCTTATTCACCCCTCCCCCAGGGGAAAAGGAAGAAGCAATCTGGCTAGAACTTGACATCTCTTGAATCTGAGCTGGTTGGCTGGCATGACAGTAAGTGGACCCCAGAAACAAGACTCAGGCTTTACATGTTTCTTTCTTTCACCCCCTCTGTTCAGGTACCGGGCATTGTTCCTCTCCCCTTCACATTTGAATCCAGACACAGGGGATGCTCCTCTGTTTTCTGTCGTCAAGTAGTAAGCACACCTGGATGGGGTCAAGGTTCATGGCAGATGTTTTGCATTGCAGTGATTTGGATAAGAGGACTCAATCTCTTCAGATGCACTTAATTGTCAAAGACAAGATGGACACGGTTGCTGTAATGAACAGCTGAGTTGAAGTAGTCATCAGAATGGTCTGACCTGCAGATATCTTTGGCATTGACAATTGATTGCAGTGTCCTTAGACTGGAAGTACATGGGCATCCTGCTAAAGACTTATTTGATTTGTATGAATGGAAAAACTATGGTGAACAGAATTCTGAACTGAATCACAATGATAGAGAATCGTATTATCTTAACCAATTCCCAGACTTGATCCATCAATATTATATATATATTATATATATTTATATATTTTAATGATGTGCCATTATTTTACACCCTTCTTTGTATTTTCACATTATAGAATTTTTCCCTTTGGGTGTGGTCACCATAGTTTTCTTACCACCAAGTCCTGTAGTCCTCCACCATACTCCATTGTGCCCTCCTCTCACTCTCTTTTCTCCCCTGTCCCTCTCCCTCCTCCTTCCTCCTCCTCCCTGGATGCCTCGGATTTATGGTTAGTTTTAAAGGATCAGTTTTAAAGTTTGTCTCTGTCTGATCCTTTGTGAAGCCACACTCTGGTATTAACTCTCAGAAAGACGCTGTCTCAAATGCAGAAGTGGAAAATTATCCCAATCTCGAAATGAATCCTTTTTCTATAGACAAACTAGGCCCAGGGCCCCAAGTTACTAGGTGAAACTGTAATCAATATATAAGTACTAAAGCTTGTGGGGCCATGCTATTAGTCACCAAAACCCCCAGAGCCTCTGCTTGAGGAGGCACGCCCAAATGCTGGGCTCCCCCATGGCTATTTGCCTTCCAAATGCTACTTCCTATGTGTAGGTGTTAAGTTTCCCTGGCCAAAATTCTCTATGTTGTTACTGGGGTGCTAATTATTCACTGACACAACTTCTGGATTCTTAATCAATTGAACACAGGCAAAGGAAGTTGAATGCGCCTTGCAGTAGAGTTTCAGCCTTGTGGATTTGACAGCCTCTGATTAGCGAAGTTCAATGGTAAAGCGTAGGTTGAAATGGAGGGCAGGATTTCCTCCTCTCCCTCCAATTTTTTCCTTTCCACAGTTTTCTGAAGAATACATATTTTCCACAATCAACCATGCAGAGAATTACAGCTGTTTAATAACCCAGGAAATGGTCAGAGATGGGGTCAGCTAAAGGAAGAGAATATTGGTATTTCAATGCTGTATCCCATCCCCACCCTGGTCATCTTGGTAAATATGTATTACATAAATTCTCTTGTCACAGATATTCATTTGTATTCCAATGAAAAAGAACAAGTAAAGGGACAGAGAGAAGTCTCAGAAATATTCACCCCCAATAATGCTCCTTCATCTCTATGGAAATGTAAAAGGGGAGGCAAGTGTTCTTCCAACAAATTCTAACTGAGATGAGGACAGTGCTCTTGTTTTGACAAAAGCATTGTTTTTGGATGTTGCTGTGGGTGGATATTTTTTAAAACCTCAAAAGCTTAGTTTTAGCTTTAAATTACTTTGCAAATAGCCAGTGGATTAACCTTTCTTTGATTGTTGTAAGGCCGGATAGGGTATTTCTCCTTCTTGGTTCCCTTGAGCCCAGAGACTTAGAAATGGGAAATCTGGTTTATACAGAAATGACTTCAATTCTCAAGGTCAAACAGCATACTGATGAGCTAGAATTTATTTATGAAATCTGCTTACTCTGCTTTGCATCAAACAGCGTTGTCCATATGCCTTTCCCACAAAGAAAACTGTGGGGTATTGCATAAAATTGCAGGATGCACAGTCTTCAAGAGACAGCCCTTCTATCAACAAAGATTTCCTGGACAATTTCTTACTGTATTCCACATGATGCTGGCATAAGTCCTGAGGGTATAATAATAGAAATTTCATTGCTCTTGTCTTTCATGAATTTCAAAGCATTAAGTAAATATTTAGTCCTTTAAATCCAAAATCATAAATTTAAACAAAATTCTGATTGATGAATACAATTAGAGTGTATTGTTGATCTACAGATCTAGCCATAATGTAGCAAACTGTAACCTCCTGATTTGCATCACTGTCACTATAACCCCAAAAAGACCAACAAAGCTCTCTTCTCATGAATATGTTATATTATTTGGCACTTTATTAAATAGAGTTACTTAAGATTAAATGCTTATTACTCATTCAGGAAAGGGAATATATTGTTTCAGGAAACTGGAAAGTCCAAGAAGCATCTTGATCAAGTAAGAGTCACCTAATCTCATCAAGGCCCTGCATCCTTCTGTGTGTCATGGCAGTGAGAAAAATTACCAGTGGTAGCCACAAGTCTGCATTTGCTTCTGCTACCCCAGCCAGCATCCGAGAGTACACTGTAATGAGAACTGTGTCCTTGTTTGGCTCATACGTTCTTTCCTGAGCCAATCACTCTGCGCACTGCTATGGAGTAAAATGATTAGACTCAAGTCATGAACACATCTCTGAGGATAGGAAGGGGCAGGGTTGTGGGCCTGCCCATTGGTCCAACTACTTGGAATAAGAAAGAGAGAATTACACAGAGATAGGAATGATGACAAAAATGGAGGAAAATCATCTAGAAAAATCAGTTCTCCAGAATAGGCCCTTCAGATTTGTATGCACTTTGAAATAAAAATATCCTTAAACATTAGGTAATAATGTGCTGGTAAATATTTGAAACAACTAGAAGAGAGAGAGAGAGAGAGAGTGTGTGTGTGTGTGTGTGTGTGTGTGTGTTGGGGGGGGGGCATCCCCGATTTGTAATATTTGCCATATTCCATGGAATAAATACTTCAGCAATGCCAATTTCAAGCTACCAATCTCACATCACTGCCACTGTATAGTGTTTATACTACAGATAGACTATATGTAAATTAATTACTCCCATCAGTTTCAAAGAAATAGGTCAGTTCTACTGAAATTTATATGGAACCACTAAAGACCCCAGCTAACCAAGGCAACCTGACAAAAAGAGAACAATGGATGTATCACTCTTCCAAACTGCAAACTATACTGGCAGAGATGCAAACAGGGGATTAGAATTTGATCTATATTATGACCACATCTGCAGATCAATAATACACTCTAATTGTACTTATCAACCAGAATTTTGTGTAAATTTATGATTTGGATTTTGTTTTGGCTGTAGTAGTCAAAACAGTATGTTAGTAGAATAAAAATAGAGACACAGACCAATGAATCGAGAGACCAAATAGACCAATAGAATTGAGAGCCCAAAAATAAGCCCAAGATTCATATGGACAACTAATCTGTGATAAAGAAGTCAAGGGTGTATAATGGAGAAAGGAAAATCTCTTCCACAAAAGATGCTGGGAAAACTGGGCAATACAGAAAAATGAAACTAAACCATTCTCTCATACACAAAAATTAATTCAACATGGATTAAAGACTTGAATTCAAGTCTGGAACCATAAAACACATAGTAAAAAACATAGGTAAAACACTCCACGACATTGGCTTCAGTGAGATCTTTGGGGACTCAATTGTAATCAAAAGAAAACAAAAACAAAAAATAAACAAATGGGATTAAATCAAACTAAAAAGATTCTGTACTGCCAAAGAAACTGAATGAAATGAAAAGACATCCTACCAAGTGGGAAGAAATGTCTGCACATCATACATCCAACATGGATCTGATAACCAAGATCTACGAAGAACTCACAAAGATCTACAAAGAACTTTTTATTTATAACAAATAAAAACAAATAACCCAATTAAAAAAATGGGCAGAATACTTCCCCAAAGAAGACATAGGCTGATAGGCACACGAAAAAATGTGCAACAACATTTATCAGGGAAACGCACATCAAGACAAGAAGATACCTCTGTGCTTCCTTGAGAATGGCCAGTTTCAAACAAAACAACACCACATGGTGTGGAGAAAAAGGAACATGCATACACTGTTAGTGGGAGTATAAACTGGCCCAGCCCCTGTGGAAAACAGGATGGAGATTTCTCAAAATATTAAAAATAGACCTACATATGATCCAGCAATGCCACTCTCGTTTATCTACATGAAAAATACAAAAATCACTAATTTGAAGGAAGATGTGATTGCCTATGTAGATTGCAGCACTATTTACAATAGTCAAGCTATGGAAATGACCTGAGTGCCCAAGGACACAAGAATGGAGTAAGAAGATGAGCTGTGCATACACAGTGCATCACTGCTCAGCTATAAAATATGATGAACTCTTTCCATTTGTGACAGCATGGAAGGACCTGGAGATTATGCTAAGTGAAATAAACAGAGAAGGAGAAAAGGAAAGACAAATACCAGGTGATTTCACTCATGTGTGGACTAGAGAAAAACCAAAGGAACAGACAAAACTAAACCAAAACAAGCCGTAGAAATATGACTGCAGAATTGAGGCTACCAGAGGGGGAGGAAGAGAGGAGGTGTTGAACAAAGGGGAGAGAGGTCCCTTCAGTCTATAGTAACAACAGTCTATGGTAAAGGTCTATGGGTGCCTTGGAGGTGGATGTGGTTTGGTGAGATACATCTTAGGAGATGTGAACCTTTTCCTCTAAATCATATATTGTAAACCAATATTACCTCAATAAAAAAGGGGGAAAATCCAATATATATGTCAATTACCTCAAAAGTATGGATAAAAAGTAAATGTAGTAAAATAAGTAGGATGTGACAAACTGAGTATATTTGTTTTTGATTTATTAAATTGCAATTTTATATCATACAGTTTTTAAATGACGTTTTTAACAATGTAGCTTGTATTTTCTAGCTCATTCGATTACAAATCCATACTCACCAGTCTCTCCCTATCCTGTAGCACTTAACATTTTTACCTTCTGACCTCAAAAGGCCCCCATCACTACAGTGGCAATACCTGAGGAGAGGGACCCTATGCTTCCGAAATATCAACAAAAATATAAGTCAATGATACCTCAATTAAAAATAGATTTAATTAAAAAACATTAAGAACACGATTATCCAAGTTCTATTTTGGATAGGACAGAGTGCTTTTCCCTTCTTTTCTATTTTTAAAAATAAAGTTTAAAAGAGGCTTTGTTCTAAACTCATAATCACTTACTTTCTTTGGCTATTAGTAAATTTAGCTACACTGAAATAGGAGAAAAATGTTCATTATTTAATTATTTTCTTTTAGATAAACTTTTAAAAATCCATACAAAACCTATTCACACAGAGAGGAGATCAAACAAAGTCACATCACCACTTAAAACCAAGAGCTCAATATAGGTACGTCAATTAAATAAAAATCAAAGCAACTTGGTGCAGAACTACTCTTCAAAATTCAAGGAAAGATCATGCAAAAGTTCAAAGGCTTGCTAACAAGCAACTTCTATTCCTTCTCCAGGGAGGAGGCCAGAAAGAGGTCAGAAAGATTTCATTTCCTGTTTTGATCTTCTTCTGAGATAATTCATTCTGCAAATTATTGAGCCTCACATGGACAGGCTGGAAATACTGGGAGAAGGAAGAATCTTTATTGTCAAGTGAGTTTCTGACAACACATTTCCTAACGTGTAGGCATGAAGGGTGTGCAGGGAAACCAAAGTGAGGATGAGAAAAGTGTTCTCGAAAAAAAATCCCCATCTCAGAACTTTCAGTTTTGCACAAGTTTCATGTTACACCAAGTCACTTTTACAGGTAAACTGGAAGGTGTGGGGCTTTCTCTCTGTTGTCACCATTAATTTCTTTAGGGAGAAAATTTATCAATCATCATCTTACTTTGAGAGTTAAGTGCTATTATCCTGAACACTTGTTCTCTACGCAGCAAAATATTAAAAGCAGCAGAAATATTTCTCTTTACTTAATTTTCACTGTGGTCACTTTGGATTATAGACCAGTGTTTAATCTATTTTTGCTACAAGTTGTGTGGATTTGATTTTCCCCAATGTTCTGTTTAAAGCTGTTCAGTGTGTTGCTAAGAAAATGATGAAGTTATAAAGATAGCTTAGTGACTTCATCCAAGACAAGAGGAAAGAAAGAGGTGACTCACAAATTAGAAAATGTGTTTTAAATGCAAATGCTGTTTTAGAAATGGGTAAAGAGCACAACCCATGAAGCGAGTTGCCCCTCATACCACAAGGTGACAATTAGCTTGTCCAAAGGAACTTATCTGCTTCAAATGCTGTTATAAATACTCTTCATCTCTGCAAACTCCTTCAGTATATATAAGAATCCTGTGGTTCCTTAGTTTCTGGTTTTATTCTGGGCTGTTAGAAGTCGGTGGGAAATTAGGGTACTATGAAAAAAAAGATGACATTCTGAGGCTAAAAATTTATCCTGGTACACCTCAGTGCATTTTTATTCTGGAAAATGTTTCTGAATGGATTTCATTTTTGATTTCTCAGTTCTGAGTGATGAAATGTTGAACAAAATTCTACCAAAGTCTGCAAAATAGCAGTGAGGAAACACGCCCTCTTTGCCACCTTTAGGTTGGGACTTTACTCTCTGATGAACTCAGAATCGGCCTTCATAGTCTCTGGCATTAAAAAGATGCAGCCAGGACTAAGCAAAGGATAAAGTAGGGCCATGTGAGGAAAGAGGGCTGGACTGTTACTTTCTAGAGGAGCTTCATAGTTTATGAATTCAAAGGAATTCATAAGGAAGATCTACACAGAGTAGAAGAAGTAGGGAGACCTCAAGCTGTGGAAGTCAGTGCAAGGAGAAGACCAAAGATGGACTCTTTGAGTCCAGTCTTGTAATCTGTTTTCACACATCATGAAGACCGGTGGTCGAATGAGATTGTTTCCTTTTTCTTTCTTGCTCAAGTTGGCTTATGGAAGTCATTCTGAGGCGCTCTCTCACCAGATGACGCTAGGTCACAGGAATTAGGAAGGACCCCATATAGGTCAGGAGACTTCTGGTACAGGAATAGAATCTGACTCTGTCTTAGGAAAGATGTACAGATGAGATCAAATATAGAGATTTGGAAGAGACAGACTTAGATGCTACAAGGTGCCACAGTAAGGGTACCATGTAATACCACTACTGGATTGGTGATTTGCCTGTAACGAGGCCTGTGGTTGGATTTTGGTAACTGAAAAATTGTTCCTCAATAGACAGTTTGCGAGTGCAGGATTGGGAACAGATTGATGTCTCTGAATAGTGCAAAGGTCCCACCTCTGACCAGGGTGCCCATGATTAAGTGTCCTGTTCCTGGGAACCATTCTATGGCTATGGTACTCAGAGGGCCCCATGTTCTGGGCACTTTTGCTTTGCCACCTGTTCTCTGTATCCTTGCTTAAAGTCTGCCAAGTCTATATGAGAGGATCAGAAAACAAAGCAGCTAAAGCTGATGCTGTGATCACAACACTTGTGTCCTGTCTTTGTTACAAACATTCAGCAATCTGCTCTTGGACTTACAAATGAGAGCCTATATCTGTATGTATAATTCTATTCTGTATGTGCTGCCGAAGTGAGCACAATGTAATTCTATTCTAATTTTAGATTTATATGACCACTGTTACTACTAATACTTCTAATGGGTAATTGTATCATGCACTTTAAAAAATGGTGATTTATTAGCTCTTTTTCGTTATTTTTATTTTGTATTGGACCACAACTACTCAGAATTAAATTAACCACATTCTTAGTTCATGACACTCTTAACATCACTCTATAAATGGCCTCTTTTATTGCTTATTTGTTGGTTAGTAGGTTTCTTTCAATGATGTCATCAACATTCATTAACCTATCACTCAGGAAAAACACACACACCTAAAACCAAGGTTTAACCTAGAAGTTCCTGTTTTGGTCCTACCCACCATTCCCCATTGCCTTCCCCACAAAAGGTAACCTCCATCTTGAGCTGCTATTTATTTTTTGCTTGTATACTTTTTTTTAAAAAAGATTTATTTATTTATGTCTACAAGAGCTGGGATAAAGGCCAGAAGTGTGGCGGGTGAGAGGATTCACCAGAGACAGAGCGGGGAACAGAACAGGCAGATTGACTGAAATACACTGCTGAGGGGAGCAGCGGGTGAGTCAGGAGAGGTCTGCTGCGTCATGTGGGCATCATCCTGGCCGGGGATCAAACTTGTGCTGCAGTGGCTGTGGACAGCCCCACAGATCATGTCTCAACCTCTTGCATCACCAGGGAGGCCCTGCTATTTTTTTAATTAGAATTATTTTCAACTTCACCAGCATGACTATCAGATTATATGTTATCCTTTAGGACTTACTTTTTTTTTTTACTTAATATTTTATTGCTGAGATTTATTCATAATACTATGTTTCTATAGTGTGTTTATTTTGACTGCTACATCATATCATCATATTCTATTCTGTGAACACATCTCTTTATTCACTGGTCTCCTGACATGGGCTCCTGGGTTCTTTATATGATTTGTTATTATGAACAATGGTGTTAAATATATTTCTCCTTTAGAGTTGCTGCTCCCAAGGTGTGTGAATGTTCAACTTTATAATACCAAGCTCTTTCCAAGTGGTTTTAACACTCTTCATTCTGATATAGAACAGGAATAAATAACAGGATCTATAACAGGATATATAACATATAACAGCAATATATAACAGGTCTATAGAATATATTGAAAACCACTGCATTAAAAATGTTAAATGGTAAAGCTATGGAATGTGAATGACATCTCAGTTTAAAAAAGGAAAAATGTTATTGTGAGTGTTTAATGAGATAACATATAAAAGTCTCAGCATTTTGACTGATATACAATACTTATGCAAAAAATGA